>NC_056737.1:1537233984-1537833984 GCF_019279795.1 Protopterus annectens
TGTCACAGCAGCAGAAGAATGGCACACGTACTCAGGCTTGGATAGAAAATCAGACAAATAATTTAACAAATGAACAAACACAGGTGATTTGGATCATCCTTGAGTTATGCTACTGTTCATTGTGAAGGTTCTTAGTAGGAAAATTGGGAGTGCAGCTGCAAGCAGTGATTAAAAAAGGGGGTGGGGTGGACATTGATCATATCACAAGAATATAAGCCAGTAACAAAACACAGTGGTACATAAAATTCAAAAGAGTGGATGCTCAGGAATGCCTGTGGGGAAAGAATCGGGGAGGAAGAACTGATCTGTACAAACAAGTGCATCAGATGCAAGTTTAGATGGGAAGGAGATCTCCATTCTGTGGAGGAGTGGGAGACAGGTAGAGAAAGAAACTAAGTTAAGTGTCCTGGCAGTTAAAATAGAAGAAGGGGGTTGTGCTACAAGAGTACAATGCATCTGTCCCTAATCATATTAATTGAAAAGGCTAAGAAGCTGGGGGGAGATTAAAAAAGAGTGGGGTAGGATGATGACTGTTATTTTTTTGGTGATCCAAATCCACTAGGGTCAGAATGTGATATTCTGGGCTCTAGGACAGAGATGGAATGGGAGGTGTTTTAAGTCTTTTTCCATGAAGATGTCAGCCAGCTACTACAAGAAAAGATAGAATTCTGGATATTGTCTGCATTGTGGCAGAGGGAATCACAGATTTCCAGGTGAAGCTACGTTTAGCCAACAATGAACATGACTTGGAAATCAAAGAATCAGACTTTGGAGAGACAGATTATGGAATAGAACATTAGAGAGAAAGATTACTGTGAGCCAGGGAAGGCTAAGTGGTGGATTAGAGACCTTAAGGCAACTTTTGGAAGTGAACACTCTTTGGGAATGTTTCAGGAATTTTGTGCTCATTGTTGTGAACAAATGATTCAAAATGTCGGAAAAGTTAAGGTTCACATTAAGCAAAAGGTAATAAATTAATGGATGAACTCAACAAGTTAGCAAGCAAAACAGCAAGAAATGCAGTGAGGGTGACAAAGGCATGCTTTGAAAGGTAGTTGACAGAAGGGGTCAAGAAAGGGAGAATAGACTTTTTATCTGTTTGGCAGAAAAGAGGGAAGGCAGTCTGAGCAAGGATGGAAGAGAGTCAAAAGGAAGCAGGTAAAAAGCAGAGATACTGAGTATATACATTGCTTCTGCCTTCACAAAGGAAAAGAAGGGGAGGGGGACATTGTGGAGACGAGATAGGGAAGAGCTGAGAGAGTAGTGTATGACACCAGGGACAGAGCTAGAGGAAGTGGAGAAGGTATTGGCTGCTTTAAGAGAGGATAAGACACAGGATCTTATGTTCTGCCTTTGTTGGTAGATCCTGTCAGGGAGATCTTTAACAGAATACTGTCTAGTGCAGAAGTGTCTGAGGATCCACTGGTATCTTTGTAAAAAGTGATGAGCAGTAGTATGAGGGGAATTGCAGGTCTCTCAGTCTAGAAGCAAAGAAAATGCAATTTAGAATCCTTTGGGAAAGTCTTGTTGGTTTCCTGGGGAACCTCAGTCTCTAAGATTACAGATAGTATGGTTCATGGATGAAAGGAGCTGTTAATCAGACCTGGTAACCATTTGATGTCATCTGGTTGTACATTACCAGGGCCATTGACTCAGTCCCACCCAAACAACTGCTTGGAAGTTTTCAAGGTTTCGAGGTAACATCAATGGTAAGGATTCAGATTTGTGCAGGGTTTTTTATTTATTTATTTTTTTATCCCCCACAAAATAGCCACCATCCTGCCATCTGCCAGCATATTTGTTCTTCCTATAGGGACAAGAGCCAACTAGACCCATTCATTTCCTTGTCAAGATGACAGCACCCTTCAGTCCATTCATTTATTTTCTGCTGTAGGCGTGAACCTTTTGAGCACATTTGTCCTTCAAGGAGGTGAATAGGCAGGTGTAAGAAAACAGGCCATTCATACCTTTCAACTGTACAGATTTTCACAGTATGTCCAGATTTTTGACACATATATTTTGTTTGTTTATCATAAAATTGTGGTTTTCTGGTAAATCACTGGCAAATCATTGAGGGCTGAAGTCAGAAAATAATGACAGACATTTGTGTTTCAGACTTCAGACCCTTTAGAAAAATTAATGCAAATGCAAAATATGTTATTCTGTCAAATTTCTAAGTTTGTAAGAACAATATTTAAAAAAGTGTCACTATTTTAGGACTTTTGACCCCCCCCCCCGCGCCATTATTTATGGCTTTGTTCAGATTTCTTGCTGTAAGAGGTTGAGAATTAGGAGTCCATTCTGTGGTCATTCATGCTCCTTCTCTCTCAGCACCCAGCCCTTTTGTATGTTGGGTTGTGACTTCTATATATGATGCTATCCAAGGAGGTCCCGTTGTAAGCCCTTGCATACTCATTGCAGTTTGTTAGCACCCCTGGCATCATCAGCAATGTAGTGGGCCAAAGTGCTTCCACCCCAGGATGGACAAGTTGGCGTCAGCCTCTCATCCCTTTTCCAGCCCTGGTTCTCTGAGTATCTGAGCTTGTACTCGAATTTGAATCATCTTGAACATAGTCACAGCTTTATCCCCATATACCCCAGGATTGAGAAAGATTGTTGCATGGCTGTAGGTAGGGCGCAGAACCTTTTGGTAAGACAGTCACTGAGGAGCAAAGGAACTGACTAGTGGATTTCTAGAGGTGGTCAGCCCTGCATCCTTTAAGTTTTAGTGTGCTCCTGTCAGACATAGCTGAAGTGACAGAATGAGATTAGCATCTGTGCTGATGACACATAGATCGATGCAGCAATGAAGGACTTACAAATGCTGAATAGTTAAGGAAAAATATGGTGGCTGAGGATCCATGCAGAGGAGAACTACAAAATATTTCAGTAAGGCCATACATGCTCCATCTTTTGGATGTGCACAGATAACTTTGTTTTTACCTCCATAGAATCAAGAATTTCAGGAAGACTGACCAGTTGTTTGTTTCCTTCCTTTCAAAGTTACACTGGCCAAATGGTTAACTGATTGTATCTCCTTAGTCTATAATAAAAGAGGATTATCCTTGTCTAAGCCTTCTAGAGTTCATTCTGTGAGGTCTGTTGCAATCTCTTCAACTGTTTGGTCAAAGGCTTCCATAGATAACATTTGTACAGCTGCAGCTTGGACTAATGCTTAGACTTTTGCTGGTCATTACAAATTGGATTTGGTTTCCTGAAACAGAGCTGCCTTTGGATCTGCAGTATTCTGGAATATCCTTCCATGAGGGTCACCTAAGATCCATATAGCTGGGGACTCTGTCCCATTAGCTGAGGAATGAATGAAAAGGACAACATCACATAAAAAAAGTTATGTACTCACCATAATATTCCATCTGTGTTGTCCATTTTCATTCTTCCTCAACTTCTCGCCATCCTGCCCCCATCCCTTTACTTCAGGAAAGACCTAAGAGTTTTCTAGGAACCTTTGTTCCTTGTTTGAGCTGCATCTCCTTTTTCTTACTCTGTCTTTATTATTTACTTTAAGATGTGGCCCCTTTATGTCTAGGGGCAGCAAACTTGATCTGAGTTTATAATAGGTTGGTGGGGCATTATGAGTAAAGGGAAGAGCTCGAGAGTTTTGGATCTAAGGATCTGGTAGGAGCGGTCAAGTCAGATCCAAATTTCAACTCTGAACCCATCAGTTGAGGAAGAATGAAAATGGACATCACAGATGGAACGTTATGGTGAGCACGCAACTTTTTTTTTTTTTTGTATGCGTCATAGTTTAGTATGTCTAAAAGTGAGATTACAACAAATTAAGAGATTGCAAAAAACCAAACATTTATTTTGATGAATTATCTGTTTTTATGTCATTAGTTTATTATGCCCAAAAATGAGAACTTCATATAATGTGTATAAAACAAGGCCAGACAGATGGTTGTGAATTATGTTCACTTGAGAAAAGGAGTTTAAAAAAGCGGAAGAGCTTCCTGCACAAACTAATTAAGTATATTTTTCAGCAACAGTATCATTTCCTCTTTAGCCTGTGCTTGGCATAAAAGGATAAAGGCCTGACTATGACCCAGCTGACCCAAGTTCTGGAGGAGATGGCTGGGAATTTTGAGGTATAATAAGCCAGAGTCTACTCCCCACTCTCTACAGGGAAGGATTAGGGGTACATGCCCCAGGTGTAGACTTCATATAGCGTTCCTGACAGAGACTGGGGATCATCAGGGATAGTTTGTTTTGAAGAAGGCATAGTTGTCAAGAGGTCATCTCTTACAAATATGTGAGGACATGCCCTTATATATCATTGAACACCAACCCCTTGGGTCACAGAGAAAAAAGGACCCCTGAAGAGGGTGACCAAAGTACTTGCGGTGCTCACCACTCTCATCTGAGAGAAGCAGATAGGCCTTAATGCTATTGCCCCTTAGGGGAACAAATAGGCTAAATGGTAGCTTGGAGAGAGGGTTGATGGTCATCAGAGATCAGGAGGAGCAAAATAAATAAATAAATGAAAATAATAGCATTCTTACTTGAGACTCTGATCATAATAGCTTGACTTCTTACTGAATCTAGAAAATTAAGTAGGCTTATGAAGTCTCAGTAAGTCCTTTTAAAGCAGAATCAACAATAAGTCTGAGCGAGTTCTATCAGTACTATCTTTTTGGGCTTGAAGAAAGTTTCAGTGAAGAGTTTTGTTCTTTTTTCCTGTTTGGTATCTCTGCATTCAGAAAAAAAGCCTAATTGCAGAGAGGGAGTATATAACCGATCATGACCTCCGGAGTACCTTCCCTGCTGTGGCAGCATTTTGGGTAAGGCTGCTGCCAGTGTAACATAGTCAAGCCTATGTCCAAAAGGAATAAAAAAATGAAAAAGCCACCACTAAGGGACAAAACAGTTGTCATCCTTTTCACTCCTTGCCTAGGTATTGAATTTTGTTAAAGACCTGAACTTTCAAGGTTTTGCAGATACTTCAGCACGGAGGGAAAAAATTTATGAATCTCCACTAGAAATCACTCAGTTCACTAGAACATTTTATTTTTTTCCTGAAAAGATTATTTATAGTGTGAAGTGCAATACTCAAACCAAAATTTGTGATGTGAAGACTTTGCCTAGTTTAATTTGTATCACCGTAGTAGGAGTAACATTTCATTTTTTTAATTACAGCAGATAATTCCTAACTACCAGAATGTACACAAAAAAGCATTTTTGTAGAGAGCAATCCTGCTACACCTTGGCATGGGTTTCCCACCCCAACATCCCAGTTATTTATGTATACCAACTCCATGGTCACACAACAGTGAGGAAAACTGAAAAACTGCACTGCAGCACATAGAAGTCGTACACAAAAAAAGTGAATCAGCTTTCAACCATGATTAAAAAAAAGGGGGGGGAAAGAAAAAAAGCAGGTCATTGAAACTGCAGTAATCCAAGTGTTGGACAGCTCAGTTATTATCATTTTTCACTAATGCCATCCCTGACCTCAGCCCCTGTAGCCAGCTGCCCAATATTTTCTTCTCCTCCTGTGGTCCCCATTCTTGTGATAACCCTGATGCAACCTGAACTGCAAGGGTCTCCTTTTTTAAAGCCCATAGGCTAAGCAGTAGGACAGACCAGGGACCATTATATTGCAGTTTACTGTGGGACATTTTTTTCTTAAACTCATACCTTCTACCTTATTTTAGCTAATAATCTGATGTCTGTTCAGCCTTCATCAAACTTGTGGGTCTCAGTTCTAAGCTTGGAACCAACTCGGCCATCAGCAAGCTTTGGATTCCAAGATAGAGCTCCTCCCACCTTACCCATACTGCCTAGCTCCTTTCAGATACCTCAGATCTCGTTTGCCACACACACCGAAGCATTGTGGTTCTGTTAGAGCTCCTCAAGAGCATTTCTGATGTTTAGTGAGCCGGAAGTGGTCTTTTGACCTTTTGTTTTTTTATCTATTCCTGTTTTGTTAAAAAAAAAAAAAAAAGTTAGTTGTTTTCTGTAGTTTAGAGTAGTGTTGTTTTGCATGTGGTCATCACATTCTCTCTTTCTCTCTTTCTCTCTGTCTTCCTACTTTTTCTCTTCTCTTGCTATTATGTCATGAAAATCTGACAAACCTCTTGGGTTTAAAAAATGCACTTCCTGTGGGTACAAAATCCCTGTATCTGATGCCCACAGGGGGTGCATTTACTGTTTGAGTCCTGCACCTTCAGGTCGCTTGTTCTGTCTGCAAGGCCTTTCTTCCCTGGGCCCTTGCAAATAGAAGGAATAAGCTTGTTCTCAGGGATCTTATTCCCCCTCTATCTCCTGCCATTGCTTCTATGTCAGGGGCACAAAAACCCCACCAAAAAGTCTGAGGTGGCCAGGGACCATAAGAAATGGTCCCCAGACCCATCCATGTCTGGTGAGTTGGAGCCTCCAAAGAAGGCCCTGAGACCTTCAGAAGAGAGTTCTCTGGCTCCAATACTGGTGTCTTCCTCTCAGCCCGTTCTACATCTCCCTCTTCAGGGCCAGAGCTTGTGGTGCCGGGCATGTGTCCAAGGGTTGCTTCTCCCAGGCATCATTCCAGACCCTCCTCTGTGTCCTCATCCATCAGGTCTTCTCAGAGCCTGTTAGACAACTAGGTGGACAGATTGATGAGGAAGTTTCTTTGTATGCAGATCCAGATGGGGGTCCTTCTAGCGCCGTCTCCTATGGGATCTGTGAGCAGAACTTCTCCCTGTAGGATTGTTTCTCCTTCTCCGATCTGGCCTATCATTTCATAGCTCCCGGATCCATCGGTCCCTGTGGCTGGTCTGTCGGGCCTGATAGTGCTTACTTCTTTGGGCCTGACTTGCTCGGTTCTGACTGCAGCGGGGCCAAATGTGTCTTGGAGACAAAGCCTCGATGTCGACTCTGGGGGGATGACTTCAACTTTGAAGCTATCTGAGCTGTTGCTTCCCCTTGGTGCCTCGGCATTCAACAGCGCAACACCAACTCCTCCCTTGGAGTGGAGGGCTGCAGGTGACCAGGGATGGTCTGTTCCTGAACCCTCATGGCAAGAGAGGCTTTCTTGGGACTCTGGTTGTCCTTCTGCCTTCGAGGTGGTGGAGAGGGTCCTCTCTGCTTCTAGGAGACCTCTACGGATCCACCCCATCCCCTCCCGAACTCTGTATTGGAGACCTCTCTTTTGCCACTGGGTCAGCCGGCTCCTCAAGGCCTCCACACTTTTCCACTTAGTAAAGCCCAGACTTCTTCTGACACCTCCTCAGAGCACCTCAAGATGAGGTTCGCCAGAAGAAAAGGTGCAAAAGGAGGCATCTAGATTCTCCAGAGGAATCTCTCATGACAGACACTGATTTTGATGAAGGGGATGGTCCGCTAGATCTCCACCCGACGTCTCCTTTGGAGACATTTTAGAAATCCTTCACCAGAAATGTGGTTGGTCGGCCCCAAACCCCACCCTGGATGAGTCAGTCTTCTTGGAGGCCTTCAGAACTGGCCTATCGACATCCTGGGTGCCCCCCTCCTGCATATCCCCTCATGGACCTGGTTTCTGCAAGGGCATAGAAAGAACCAGACACTGCAGAGCCTATCCCTAAAAGAGCAGATAAGATTCTTAGTCTCCCCATGATAGACCTCACTGGGCGAAAGGTGCCATGGTGATGGTGGCAGCCACCGAGAAAGAGCTTGCCCAGGAAAGCTCTACTCTCCATTCCCCTAACAGGAAGTCTAGGGCTATGGACAGATTTGGAAAAAATTATCTACGCTTCTTCTGAGCATTTAATTACCTTTCCCCCTTTAAGAGGCTACAGAGGGAATTGCTTAAGGGACTGTCTCTAGCTCCGGACCCAAGTCCATGACAACAGAGGAACAGATTTCCCTTACCTCCCAGTACGGACACTCTGAAGTCCATTTCCAATGCATCCATGAGGCTAATCTGTCACGTAGTTGAGGGCACCTCTAGCGCAGCCCTTTCTGGCACTGCCATTGTGTGTCATGCCTAGATGCGGCTGTGTGATTTTGTGGAACCTTTTAAGGCATCATTTGTAAATGCCCCGTTTGATGGTTCTTCCCTCTTTGGACCGACTGTTCGTGACACACTCTTCCGCAGCGAGAAAGACCCTGTCTGCCATCAGAATCCACTTCTCTACCCTACAAAGGTCCATCTCCAGGAATCAGCACAGAGGTAGGAAGTTGTGGTTCAGAAAATCCCAGGATGCTCAGGGTGATTTTCCCCCCAGAGCCAAAGGGGGGATTAATTCTAGTGGTAGACGCCACCTTCAGGGCAGAGGGGATCCACTGAATCAGGGGTCTTGGGATTCTCCTTCGGAGAAATTCTTGCAGCATCCTTGAGGTGTTGCCCGACTGTCCTTCTCTGGAGACAGCCTGGGGATGATGTTCCTTGTACCTAGAAGCCTGGTTAGCCATCACAAACAACCAATGGGTGCAAAGTGTCATATTCAGAGGTTACTCCATTCCCTTTTTAAATCTCCCCAACCCAAAACAACACCTTTCCGACATTCCACCCAATCAGAGGGAGGCAGCAACTTTGAAAATTTCAAAGTTGCTTCAAAACAGAGTCATCCAGGAGGTCCCCTCAGACCAGCATGTATCAGAGATCTACTCCTGATTCTTTTCAGTTCCAAAGAAAACAGGGGATCTCAGGCTCATACTAGACGTAACTTACCTAAACAAACTGGTGAAACACACGAAGTTCAGGATGGTCACAGTTCAGTCCATCCTTCCCTTTCTACAGAAGGACAAATGGATGTGCTTGATAGACCTGAAGGATCACATCAAAATGAACAGATGCTTCAGAAGGTACCTCCATTTCAGGCAGGGGGCCAGTCACTACTAATTTTGTGTGCATACATTTGGTCTCACCACAGCCATCAGGGTGTTCACCAAATGCATGGCAGTGGTTGTAGCTTACCTCAGACCGCAAGGGATTCCACAGGTTGCCTTAGCAGGATGGCTGGCTCCTAGTCGCACCATACAGGCATCTACTGACTCATGCCAGGGATTTTCTCTTGCAATGGGCCTCAACCTTAGGGGATCACCATAAACCTTCAAAAGTCACAATTGCAACCTGTGCAGATGATAGATTTTATAGGAGCCAACTTGGATGCAAACAAAACCCTGGCCTATCTTCCACCGGACAGGTTTCTTTCACTATGGACACATGTCAGGCAAATGTTAGTGGTGCCAGTTCCTCCAGCAAATCTTGTCCTCAGGGCTCTGGGTTCTATGGATGCAACAATAACTTTACTACCAACAGCTTGCTTATTTAGGAGAATCCTGCAGTGGATGTTGTCAGTCCAGTGGTCCATTATGCATCATCTCCACAATCATCTTATAAGACTGTCTTGAGTGTGCAAAAATTCTCTTTTGTGATGGCTTCATGATCCAGAAGTGTCTGAGAACTGACTGTTCATTCTTCCCACCCCCTTTGCCACGTTGACCACAGACACCAACCAGCTGGGGTGGGGCATTATCTGGGACGGACAGTTTAAGGCAAGTGGACTCCCCAGGTGACCAGTCTGCATATCAACGTCCTAGAGATTAGGGCAGTGATTTTAGCATTGCAAGCCCTTCACTCCCTTCTTCCTTTAGAGAAAATTGCGATTTAGATTGACAACTATATCTATTGCATGGTACCTAAAGAAACAAGGTGGAACCAAGTCCTATCCCCTTTGTTGAGAAGCAATGAGAGTGTGGCAGTAGGCTCTCTCTACCAACCACTTTCTACTTGCCTTGCACATTCCAGGGGAACACAACATATTGGCATAGGCTCAGCAGGATACTGCTGATGCCAAACGAGTGGTCTCTAAATCAGTCAGTGGCAAACAGGTTTTTCCTCAGATGGGGTCATTTTTTGACTCTTCCTTCAACAACAAGTGCAGCAGGTACTTTGCCCTGATAATTCCACAGGGATCATCACCAAGAGATGCTCTAGTCCATGCTTTGTCTCCAGGTCTACTTTATGCATTCCCACCTGTTCCTCTGATTCCCAAATTTCTTCAGAAGGCATGCAAGTTGAAGAGCAAAGTGATTCTGTTTGCCCCCTTTTAGTCTCAACAAGTTTGGTTAACCTTCCTGTGGTCTGACCTAATTTGCTGTCCGTGGAAACTGGAAACATGTCTAGACCTTCTGTCTCACTCCTCAGAGCAACTTCATCTGCTATCTTCAGAATTTGAAACTAACCACATGGTTTCTCCAATTCTAATGATGGCTAGACATTCCAGGCTTTCTTCTCTAGTCCAAAAGATTATCATTTCCTCCCATAAGTCTTCTACCCTGAAAATGTAGCAAAAGTAATTGGAAAATGTTTTTCCATTTGGGCCCAACAGCATCACATCGATCCACTTACAGCGCCCATTTCGGCAGTCTTGGATTTCCTAGCTGGTCTTTTTCATTGGTGTTCTAGCTTCTCTACCGTTAAAGTTCAGTTAGCAGCCATTTCTAATGTTCACACCAGGGAGAATGATACATCCTTAGCTTCTTCAAGACTTTGCAAAGCCTTTCTCGAGGGTACATTTCTTCTTCGACCTCCTATTAAAGATCCTACTCCTCCATGGAATCTTATGTTGGTTCTTCAAGCTCTGGCCTTACCTCTCTTTGAACCTGCTGCTAAGGCAGAGTTGAAATTCTTGTCCTGGAAAACAGCCTTGTTGGTAGCTATTACTTCAGCCAAGTGGTTTCAGAGCTTCAAGTGTTTTCCTCCAAACCTCCCTATCTTATTTTTCATAAAGACAGAGTTTCTTTACTACTAATCCCTCTTTCTTACCAAAGATTGTGTCAATAAACACCATTAACCAATCCATTAATCTCCCTGTGTTTTTTTCCAAATTTCCAAAATAAAGATGAATATATGTTGCATCTTTTAGATGTTCATAGACAAGTGCTCTTCTACCTGGATAGGGCAAAAACATTCAGAAAATCTGATCAGTTGTTCGTCGCTTTCTCAGATTACAAAAAAAGGAAAACTATTATTAAAGCTACTAGTGCACACTGGTTAAGAGATTGTATTTGTCGTGTATTCGTTGAACAATGTTCCTTTACCTAAACCAGTCAGAGCTCATTCCACGAGATCTATAGTCACATCTCAGACCTTCTGGTCTAGAGATCCTTTAGAAGATATTTCTGCAGCTGCTTCATGGGTGAACTCTAACACCTTTATTTTGCATTACAAACTTGATATCATATCCAGGCATAGGGCTGCTTTTGGTTCTGCAGTGTTCCAGAATATCCTTCCAAGAGGCCACCCAGATCTATGTAGCTGGGAACTCTGTCCCACAGGTTTGATGAAGAACTGAACAGGCAACATCAGATAAAGAAGTTATGTACTCACCATAACATTCCGTCTGGGTTGTCTGCTTCAGTCTTCATCAACCTTCCTACTTCCTTATTTCTGAAGCACCTGATGGATTATTCTGGGAACCTTTGCTCCTGTTTTGAACTCCTGAGCATTCTTTTAAGCTATATTGTTTGTTTTAAGAATGTATTTCTCTCTTCTGAGTATTTTGGCAGCAAACTCAATCTGAGGTATCTGAGAGGAGCTAGGTGGTATGGGTAGGGTAGGAGGAGCTCTAGCTTGGAATCCTAAGCTTACTGACGGCCAAGTCGGGTCTGGCTCAGCACCGAGACCCACAGGTTTGATGAAGACTGAAGCAGCCAACAAAGATGGAACTTTATGGTGAATTCATAACTTCTTTTTACAGGGTGCAGCATGCAGTGTACATGGTGTGGAGATGTGCCCCATTTCTGCAGTGACACTGCAAACAGTGTGGTAGCTGCTGCTTCTTACAAAGAATCCCAGTCTCCACTGGCAGTCATGACAATAGGAGCAGATCCCAGGCATCCTTCCATAGTCTTCTATGAGAGAAGTGAGCAGGCATATGCCTCATCACTGATATCTTCTCTGTGATTGGTGTCTCCAGCATTTGGGCTGCTATTTGAACCTTGGATGTTTGGGTTGCACTCATGGCCTCATCCTTCTGTACAACTGAGCTGTTGCATTGTACCTTTAAGAAGAGGGAGTTGCAACAAAAGCTGCACTGTTTTGTTAAGAACAGTGTTGAGAAATTAGTGCTGTGATGTACTGTTAAGATTCTTACCAACGAGTATGTTTTAATGTGTTACAAATGAAATGCCAACCTACCCATATTACTTCCATGCACTCATACACAAATATCCCTGTTTATGTTTCTGTTCTAAAATGTTGACATTATATGCTGAAATAAAAGTATTATCAAATGCTTATTGTCTAGTATTAAGTATGATTACGATAATGTGGTGGCAAACTGCTGGGCAATGGAAAAGGAGAGTTTTTTGTACAGAGTGATACATAGGAAGGCTATGCTTACTCTAGACTAGAACTCTTTGTAGAGCCCTTTCTTAAATTTATCCAGTTCTGAATTTACTCCTGGTGAGTTTTACAGCTGCAATTTTTAATGCATTTTGATTATTTGTTGTCTGATGTTGTCCTTTTCATTCTTCCTAACTGATGGGTTACGGATCCAGCCATCGGATCTGAGTTGGCTACATTCACAAGACTTAGGATCTGAATCTTGAGCTCCTCCCTCTACCCATAATGCCCAACTGTAACACCAACTCCTCAGAGCTCATTTGCTGCCATTGCAACAAGATCACAAGACTAAATCTCGATCTGTAAGTACATCTGTCCAGCGTATACAGTCTCCTTATCTGAATCACCCAGTGATCCAAAGATTCCTCGACTCCGGTAGTTTTCTCGACCAGCCCTGCTCCAATTCCAACAGACCAGAGAGGGTCTGACATTCAGGAGGTCAGCACTGGGTAGAAAGGGTTGGGTTTGGCTCCGATGCTGTCAGATTTATCCCTCCCCTGTGGTGCCTCGGCTCTCAACAGCTCAGTTCCAATTCTCTCTGGAGGCTGCTGATCTGTGGTGTGCCCCAACCTCTCATCCTCGTCTGTCTTAGCTGCAAGGAGGATGGGAGAGGTTTCCCCGGGTCCATCAACCTTCCAGGTGGTAGAAAGGGCCTTCTCTTTGCATAGAGATCCATCCTTTCACATCTTGGATCCTACCCTTTGCCCCTCATCGGGTACAAGCACTGAGCCCATCATTCCTGCTCCTCTAGGTCAGCCTACCCAGGAAGCCTCCATACTCATTCCCCAGAGGGTCACTTCCAGTCTTCTGACACCTTCCCTGAGCACCCCACAGAGGAGGTACCCCAGAAGAAGACATGCAAGAGGAGGCCCAGATACTCCCCGATAGAGTCTTTCACCACAGACAGTGACTTCAGTGAGGGGGAAAGATCCCCTTGATTACCACCTGATGACAACTCCTTTGGAGACATCCTGGAAATCCTTAAACAGAAGGGTGGCTGGTCTTCCCAACCTTCTTCTTCTGAGGAGCTACTGGAGGCTTTTGGAGCAGGCCCATCTATGTCTTGCGTGACCCACAGCCCCAGGTGGATGAACTTATTGACCTAGTTTCCCACCGGGCTTGAAAGGAGCCAAACACTGTTGATCCCATTCCCAAACACCCGGATAGATTTCTAGTCCCACCTCCAGACAGACCCAATTGGAGTAAGGGTGTTGATGCCATAGCCACTAAGAAAGAGCTCCTCTGTCCATCCACCAAACAGGGAGTCCAGAACGATGGACAGATTCGGAAAGCACACCTACGCCTCAGCCACATTCACACTGAGATCGTAAATTACCTGTCAGACTTTACCTGCTTACAGAGACCTTTGATCAAGGAGTTTTCAAACTCTTTCACTGAGACCATGTCAGTGGAGGACCTCAAGAAGGTCTCTCCTCAACTGTTTCATCTATTGCTAATTCACTGATGAGATATAACAGTGGGTACCTCATGAGCAACCAATTCAGGCATACCCGTTAGGACACATGCCTGTATGAGGCTATGTGATTTTGTGGAACCCTTCAAGGTATCCCTGTTTAATACCCCTTTTGATGGCTCCTCGTTGTTCGCCCATCTGTGAAATATATCCTTGCCAGCAGTGATGATAAAGGAAAGACCCTGTCTGCCATGGGAATCTAGTTTTCTACTCCTCAACGAATGTTCTCCAGAAACCAGCGAGGTGGGAAGAAAATGTGGTTCTGGAAATCTCAAGGACCTTTAGAAGACCCGTGTGGGGACACTTCCTCCAGAGACAGAGGAGGAGGTTTCACTGGTAAATGCCACCCCAGAAGTAGATGGGGGTCAGCAGATACAGGGCTTAAGAGACTCTTTCTCTGATAGACCCTGTTAGTGCTCCTGAAGTGCTGCCCAACTGTCCATCTCGAAGGTATTTTTTTCTTGCACCTAGGCACCTGGACAAATCCTAAAAACAACACTTGTGGGTTAAGCATAATATCCAGAACTTACTACATTCCCTTTTCCCTTTCTTCCTGTTACAAGGAAGAAACCCCTCCCCAATGTTGCTCCTAGTCAGAGGGAATACGCAGCTCTAGAAGTTCAAAAGCTGCTGCAAAAAACAGTCATCCAGGAGGTCCCAACCAAACATATTGGATTCAGAACTTACTCCCGCTTCTTTTTAGTGCCAAAGAAAACAGGGGACCCGAGACCAGTTCTGGATCTAAGCAATCTGAATTTGTGTACAAAAAAGGCAACGTTCTGAATGGTTATGATTCAGTCCATCCTGCCTCTTCTGCGCAAGGATGATTAGATGTGCTCTATAGACCTCCAGGATGCGTACTATCATATCAAAATAGACAGGTGCTCCAGGAGACACCTACGCTTTTGGCTGGGGGCCAATCATTACCAGTTCAGAGCACTGCCCTTTGGATTCACCACAGCCCCACAGATGTTTACCAAATGCATGGCAGTCATGGCAGCCCACCTGAAACTTAAAGGATTCCAGGTGTTTCCCTATCAACAATTGGCAGCACATCACCCCAACCAGGCATCAACTTCTCCAAGCAAGGAATTACTTGTTTCAGATTTACAAATCCCTAGACATCATGATAAATCTGGTCAAATCGAACCTGACTCCTGTACAGACTTTAGAATATTTATAGGAACCCAGCTGGATACTACAACTCAAGTGGCTTCACTACCTCTTCATCGCATCATATCTCTGAGAAATCAGGTGAGGGACGTATTATATCATCTGTCCCCTTCAGCAAAAGCAGTGTTACAAGCTCTTGGGTCAGTGTCAGCTGCCATTATTCTAGTCCCTCTAGCAAGAGTTTTCATGCGAATTCTCCAATGTTCCTTGGTGGTACAGTGGTCTACTCTTTACCAGCCTCTGTCTGTTCCCATAAAACTCACTCCAGTTTGCAAACATCGTATTCAGTGGTGGATATAGTCAGGCGACCTGCTTTTGGGCAGGAATTACTCTCTACCTCCCCCCAGTAGTCACAGTGACCATGGTCCAAGGCACATGGTCCTCCTTGGAGACCAAGTTGCATGTCCGTGTCCTAGGGATGAGTTCAGCCCTTCTAACGTTGCAAGCCTTTCAGGACATTTACCCCCTAGGGACTATTGCAATATACACAGACAACATGTCAGAAGTATGGTACATCAACAAACAAGGAGGAATCCATTCCTACCAGTTGTGCAGAGAGGCCATGAGGGTCTGAGAATGGATGATCTCTTCAGACTGCTTTCTAATTACAACCACATACCAGGGACAACCAACACACTGACAGACAGACTCAGTAGGTCCATTCTGATTCCTCATGAGTGGTCCCTCAATCAGTCAGTAGCAAACATAATTTTCAGCCATTGGGGCCAGCCTTGTAGCAATATCTTTGCCTCTTCCTTAACAACAAGTGCAGCAAGTACTTCACTCTGATCCCCCCTCTAGGGGAGTCCACGAGGGATGCTCTGATGCATGATTGGCTCCTGGATCTCCTCTATGCATATCTCCCTCTTCCACTGATCCCAGAGTTTGTACAGAAAGCATGGAGGCTGAAGAGCTCGGTCATCGTCATTTTCCCTTTATGACCTAAACAGGTACGGTTTCCCTTCCTCTGGATGTACCTCAAATATCCTCCATGGATACTGGAACCCACTTGAGATCTCTTATCTCACCACTCAGAAGATCAACATCCCAATCTCCATGCTGTCAAGCTGACCGCATGGTTTCTCCACTTCCAGTGATAGTAAGACAGTCCAGGTTTGCTTCTCCAGTTTATGACATCATGACATTACTTGGCTTCCCAGAAGACATCTACCAAGAAAATCTACAGAAGCAAATGGAAAAGATTCACTATATGGGCTTCCAAAGAGAATATTGATCCTTTCTCAACCTCAACTTCAGCCATCCTTCTTTTTCTCTCTACACTTTTTAAGGAAGGAGCTAGTATTTCTACTATTAAACGTCAGATAGCAGCCATTTCCAACTTCCACAATGGAAACGAATCCCCTTCTTTGTCATTTTCTAGATTATGTAAAGCTTTCATGAAGGGAATTTTTTCTCCTTAGACCTCCCATAAAAGATCCATCTCTTCCTTAGGACCTCACTGTTGTCCTTCACGGGTTGACTCAGAAACCCTTTGAACCGGCAGAAAAATGTGATATGCAATTCCTTTCTTGGTAAACACTGTTTTTGTTAGCTTTTACTTCAGCAAAAAGAATTTCTGAGCTTTACGCCTTCGTGACTAAATCTCCTTACATTACTTTCCGTAAGCATAGGGTGTCTGTATGAAAGAACCCTTCCTTTCTATTTAAAGTGGGCATGAAGAGTAATATTAACCAGTCTATACAATTGCCAGTTTTCTTTCCAATTGTTTCTAATAATGGTGAATATATATTGCACCTTGTTGATGTTCATAGACAATTATGTTTTTATCTGTACAGAACAAAACAGTACAGGATGTCTGATCAGCTGTCTGTATCATTTTCCCCTAATCGCTTTGCTCAAGCAGTTTCCAAAATTACTCTGGCTAAATGGATTACTGATTGTATTTCAATGATTTATTATCAAAACGTTTGGATTTGCCTTGTCCTCCTAGGGTCAACTCCACTAGATCTATGGCTACCTCATCTTCTTTTTCCTGTAGAATTTCAATTGATGATATCTGTACTGCAGCCACTTGGTCAAAGATCATACCTTTGTTACATATTACATATTGGACATTGTCTCCAGGATCAGGTCTTCCTTTGGTTCGACTGTGCTCCGGCATATCCTTCCTTGAGGGCCTCCCAAAAGTTACTTAGCTGTGGACTCTGACCGTTCAGTGAGGAAGAATAAAAAGGACAACATCAGATAAGTTATGTACTTACCATAACTTGGCATCTGTGTCGTCCATTTTCATTCTTTTCACTTTCTATCCTAGCCATCCCCTGATCTTGTCACTCGTAGAAAGATCTTTGGATGAAATGGGAGCACTCATGTTCCAGGTTTGAGCCTCAATTTTCTCTTCTGTCTGCCCTGTCTCTATAACTCAGTGGTTAGTAGACAGCAAACTCAATCTGAGGAGTTGGTGTTGGAGTAGGACATTATGAGTAGGGGGAGGAGCTCGAGATTCGGATCCTAAGTCTTGTGAATGTAGATGAGTCAGATCCATAACTCATCAGTGAAGAATGAAAATGGACAACACAGATGCCAAGTTATGGTAAGTACATAACTTCTAAATTTGTTTGAATCCCATGTCTAACTTCAGAACTATGCATTCTGTATTGCACCTTAATTGTAGGATGTATTCAGTGTTGTATGTTTGTATGTGCAGAACAGATGAATGGAGGCCGTAGATGGCAAGGACTAAGCTTTTTTAATGTATGGGGTGAACAGTAGTTTACATCTCATTTTAGGGCTCGGGGGCAGTTGTATAAACAAGCATTTATTATCATATTTCCTGAAAGCCCATTTTGGGCTAGTATGTAAGCAGATATTTTTATTGGAGATTATCTCAGTAGCACTGATGCTCATCTTTAGATCACTCTTGCAGTAGCGTAAGCTGTATGAGTTGAATACTAGAGCTTAGAAAGAAAGGGCTGAGAAGAAAGGATAAGAGTCTAGAAGCTCCTGGAGAATAGTCCTGGAAAAGCTTATGGACTTTAGAGAAAGAATCCTGTTTGTAGTGCTTGGTAAAGGTATGCAGAGATGACCAAGGGGACAGTGATCAGTTTGAATATCTACTGTTATAGTAAGTTTACTTACACAACTGTACTTTATTTCAGTCATCATTATTTACCAATAATGGCAGTGCTTAAATATGTTAGTATTACAGCATTTTGCCATTTGCACTTTTACAATGGACAGAATGTATGTCCTTGATGATCTTTACATGATATGTTAGTTGAATCAGTAAATATTTTTAGTGTTTTGTAACCATTTAGTATAGAATTAGTGCTGTGTCTCCAGTGTTGATGTATGATTAACACAGAATAATGTCATCTTTTCTTCATTCACAGTTACAATAAATATTCCACTGAGGTTTTCCAGTAGTTCAGTAATTCATTCTCCAGTTACCTTCATAATCAAGTTCAGTGTCATGGTGGAGGCAGAAGCTATCTTTGCTTCAGTTAATGGGCAGAATGAAGATAAATTAATTTTAAATAGGATGTCAACCTGCATGACACACACACACACACACACACACACACACACACACACACACACACACACACACACACACATGGCAAGGATGTATAGGTAATTTAGTTATGTAGGACAAATAAATGCAACAGGTAGGCTTTCAAGCTTTGTTTCATTTCTCCAGAACCCCACACAAAATAAATCTTAATTTATATTCAGTGTTTCTTGCGCAGCTTGCAGTTCAAAGCACGTTACAAAGTGATGATGCACAGAATAAAGGAATAAGCAGTAACCCAGTGTAGTGCTGAGATGGATGAGGTTGCAGTCACAGCACTGGTGAATGGAGTTCAAAGCAAAGGCTTAAGCGTCCTGAAGATGAGTTTTCTGTTGGCAGCAGGGGAGGGGAAGGGAAGGAGTGTTACCTTGTCAGACTCCACAAAAAACATAATCCATGCTCTGATGTACAAGAACAGGGCAGCGGGCATGATATGCTAATCTCACTTCTTGTCCAAAACCTTGGTAAAAAAGACATTGTTGTTTTCAGTAGTTTTACTGCATAAGTTGAGTTCAAGTTATCTGTTCCATCATTTTTGGGTCAGTTTGCATGGCTTGTGTAAAGGAGAGGTAGTACTTTTGGTATTGTTTGGTTTACTCAAACTGCAGTTGCATTTCAATTTAACTGTGTTATGTAGCACAATGCTTTAGACTAGCAGCAGGACCAGATTTCAGTTTTTATGGACTTTTCACTTTCTTCACAGTCATATGACCCTGTAAGTAATATGTTAAAGACAGGGGCGCTCCTTCAGAAGACATTGTTTTACCTTTCCTTTTGTCATGTGTTGATTATATTAGCTTTCTTCCTATAACTTGTGTTATGTGCTTTTTCAGTAATACTGGATTCAGTGTTTTATTTTCTTCATTTGACTGACATGAATCCCAAAACTTGCAATTTATTAAGTCTATAGTAATTTATTATAGTGTGACAAAGCATAGTAAGCAGGGATCTGGTGGTCTATGTGTAGAACAATGCACAACAAAACTGGTATTTATCAAAAGAGGTATAAAACAAGTTATGTAGAACTACAGAGAGACAATATTGATATGATAACACAAAACTGGTGGGTCTCCTAGGGCATTATAGTTATAATACCAACCAGAATCAGAGTCAAAATTTGACACTGGCTTTCTGTTCTTTGAACAAATATACTGCCAGCCCTAACAGAACATATGGAGCTGTGTGCCTTCAGAACTGAAGAAGCAGATATTTCAGTTAGGTACAATACACGCCATTGTACTTTGTTGACAAAGAAGGTGGGGAGTCAGGCTCATAACACTTTATTCTTCTGTGGTACTGTTAAGTATATACGGACCCCAGAATGGTGCCACAGATACAGAGTACTGTAATGCGATTGCTGTGTAGTGAGCGTACCCTCAAAACACTTCAGGAAAATGAAAGAAGCCTGTATCACTTTGTAGTGGTGTGTCTTCCTCCTTCTGATTGAAATGAAATAATTGAAATCAAATTGTCATAGTAAAGGAATACCGAAAACCGTAAACCAGTGTAACAGAAGACCTACAATGCCTTGGACCAGTTGGTTGACACCCCCACTAGAAGTGATAGTATCTTGGACTTGGTATTAACTAACATGAATAACCACTGCAGCATCCCTACAGTGTCATCCTCCCTGGTAAGATCCAACCTCAAAGCGGTCACTTTTAAAGTCATAGTAAAACAGCAAAAGAAGTCCAGCACCATTCAGGAGGTAGATAGAGTCAAATTTTAATGTGGCTAAAACATGAAAAACAGCAAACTGGTTTTGGCCAAACTTACAGCCTTCTTCAGTGCATTAACTAAGTTAAATCCATTACACATTTAAATAGTATTTGATTAGACATACTGGAAGTTAATTGGTTTATACGAAAATTAGCTCAGTTCATTAAGGCCAGGTTTAAACAAAGCCCCTAGCCTAACAATCCAATCAGATTCCTTCTTATTTAATATAGAATGCCAACCTGCTTTGTTGGATTTATGTCCTTGAATTTTGTCAATAATTGTGAATTGGAATTTAGCAGTGACATGGGTCATTGTATGTTTATAAAGAGCATTAGAGACCCATTTAGTTCTAATGTTACTGAGATGTTCACTAATCCTGTGTTTTAATGGCCTAGATGTTTGCCCTACATAAAAAGCTGAGCAAAAACAGGTGGCCAAATAAATGACCCAGTCACTGCTGCTGTTGCCAAAGCATCTGATTTCAAAAATGTGTGGTGTATTGCTCCTCATAAATTCCTTGGTTTTACATATATATGTACAAAAGCTACAGTGACCACAGGAATTGCTTTCCACTAACTTGTCTTCAAATAAGGTGACCTGTTGTGTGGTAGTGGGTGAAAAGTGTTTGCTTTGAGTTAGATGAGAATGAATAGTCCGGCCTCTTCTATATGAAAAGAGACAGTGTGGGAAGTATTCCAGCTAGTTTCTCATTAGCCATTAAAATGTCCCAGTGATTGTTCACAATATTTCTGAAAGCGTCTGTGTTTTTGCCAAATGTTGTTACTAAGCGAATGGGTTGGGGAGATTGTGTCTCTTTACCTTTAGGTCCCTTACCATATGTTAACAACTTTTTTCTATCCTGTTCAGTGGTGAAAGAGCATGCCCTATCAATATTATTAGCATGATAGCCCCTTTTCAGAAAACGCTCTGAAAGATCATTTTTGCTGATGTTAAAGGCTACATCAGAGCATTAGAGATCCTGGGGACTGAAAAATATTATGTTGGTTAAATTTCACATTATTATATTATTCCCGAGTTCTTGGGGGCAATATGCAGATATAATTTGATTTGTATTATACCAATGTTTTGTAATAACTATTGGATTAACGCATATATTGTGTTGTGATTAGGGGCTGTGTCATGTCTTGTTTTAAACAGCCAGAACTTGCAGTTCACTACATATTAAGCCAAACAATTGGGTTTCTGAAACCACCCAGGGTTGGGATATACAAACTGCAGCCATTCTGGTATGGTTTGGTGCTTCTATTTTTTAGACCTCATTTCAGCTTCTTGTGGTTAATTTATATACCTATATCTTGACTAGTTAAGGGCAAATATACTGGGAATTTAAAAACAAAAATACGGACGGTGGCAAATATGCAGTCACAAAAGTAAATTTATTTGAAGCGCTTTTCGTCAGCTCCAACAGCTGACTTCATCAGAAACACTGTCAATTAATACAAGCACATTATATATGCATAGAGACCAATTAATTAACACTAATAAAATATATTAAATTAAAGAGACCGAGCATATTTGTGTCCTAACTATAAAAATAAAAATGAAAGTAATGAAACACATTTCCCAAAGGGATCACTCATATTGATTTCCAAAAGCTGACTAAAATTAAGTTTAAAATTAAGTATAAAGTCAAGTTGGATAAGATTAAATGAGACACCCAGACACAAAACCATTTAAGGGGAAATTGCCACCTACTTGATAGGACCATACTGTTACATGGAGAGTTTGAGATATATATATATAGTAACTGAAATTGTGCTTTTTACTTAATGTTACTTTATTTACTCATATTTGTTCACCTCTTTAGGCTATTTAATTTCAACACACTACTGATCGAACAAGTGTCATTCAGCCCTGGGGAGCTGTATGCATTCAGTCTCACCTGCCAGGCTAACTCAAGTTCCTTGAGTTTGAGAGGTCTTGGGCCTCCCCTAATATCAACTTTAACTTGATCTATAACCATAAATTTAAAACAATGATCTTTGTGACAGGATATATGTTTTGCTAATGCATTTTCAAGTTTACACTTCTTTATAGCGTAAAGGTGTTCATGCATCCTGTCCCGTAGTCTTCTCTCTGTTTTACCTATATAGTATGCTACACAGGATGTGCACCTTGCTAGGTATGTGACAAAAGTGGAATTACAGTTATATCTACCCTTCAGTCTATACGTTGTACCATTGACTTGAAAGGAATTAATTTCATCCACGAATTTACAATAATTACAATTCAGGCATTTGAACATGCCCGTGTTCCTTACCACTATCATGTCCTGCTTTTCTAGTAGTGATTTGAGATTTTTTCCTTTCCTAAAGGTCACTCTAGGACCTTCACCTACCTTCTGGTGAATATCTGGGTACATCTTAAATAGTTTCCAGTTTTTTCTCAAGATGGCTAGACAATGGTTACTGTGTATACTGAAAGTAGTGATAAAAGTAGTGGAAATATTTGTATCCATATAACCTGTATTTTCAATTACATCTTTGTTGACGTTTATATTCTCATTTTCCTCCAAGTTGGTTACTGAGCTTATGGGTGACACAATGGGTTTGACACTTAAAAGTGGCACATAAACATTGTTACATCTTTTGTCCGTCACCTCCTGGATAAGCATGTCTAAAAGAGATTCGGGGTACCCTCTGTGGAGGAACATGTTCTTAATTACTCCACACTCATCAAGGAACTCGTCATCCAAGCTGACCACCATCCTAGATGCTCTTACTAGGTGCCCCTTGATGACAGATTTCTTTTGATGGAAGGGGTGACTGCTGGTATAGTGAAGAAAAGTGTTGGAGTATGTATTTTCCCATATATCCTAGCTGTAAAGGTGTTCAAAACATAGTTCTTGTATAGGCAAATGTCTAAATATGCAATAGTGTTGCAATTAAATGTAGACATAAACTGGAGGAAATCAGTAGTGTTATTAAGGTAATCCAGAACTAGTTCACTGTCACTTTCATTTCCCTTAAAGAGAATGAAGATATCATCCACAAATCTGGTGTAGAATATGAATGTGTCAGAAAACCTGTCACCCTTAAAAACATACTCTGATTCCCAGTATGCCATAACTAAGTTTGCTATGCTACCCCCACAGGGGGACCCCATAGCTACTCCTACCTTTTTCAAGAAGAATTCATTGAGGAACATAAAGTAGTTATTATTATATTATTCCCGAGTTCTTGGGGGCAATATGCAGATATAATTTGATTTGTATTATACCAATGTTTTGTAAAAACTATTGGATTAACGCATACATTGTGTTGTGATTAGGGGCTGTGTCATGTCTTGTTTTAAACATTTAACATTCAAATACAACAGTGATGTTAGCCAGAACTTGCAGTTCACTACATATTAAGCCAAACAATTGGGTTTCTGAAACCACCCAGGGTTGGGATATACAAACTGCAGCCGTTTTGGTATGGTTTGGTGCTTTTATTTTTTAGACCTCATTTCAGCTTCTTGTGGTTAATTTATATACCTATATCTTGACTAGTTAAGGGCAAATATACTGGGAATTTACTTGGATTACATGTTTCCAGCAAGAGGTATTTACTGTGAGTTCAAGCATGTTTTTTGACTTTTGGCACATGGTATTTACAAGTATAACCAAGCAAGTGAGCTTATGAGCTTACAGGGAATTGAGACGAAAGTAATTTTCTGTATTTATACCTTTTTGTGCTGAATTTTCAACATATATATGCATAGTAATATGCTTCATGAGTAAAGAAAGATGGTCTATGTGGCAGAGATGAACTTCGGCCATTGATGGAATCAAAGATTTATGTCTATTTTTCCAATCATCTTCCCAGTTTTTGCACTACCTCTATTATTATGTTTTACGACAATATTATTGCTTTTCTGGCATACTAATTCTTCACCAACAGACGCTGAAATCTGACCTAATATTGACTTATGCACGTAAAAGAATAAAATGCATATAGATATAGGATTTGTTTTGATCCTAGTTGGCTGCACTTTGTATTTAGCCCATTAATTGACAGTGAGCCCACCCAATCAGGGGGCTTTGATTTCCTGTTGGATTTCCAAAATTGATTTGGCCATTAAGCTTTGTTCATTTTGCATTGGGAAGTAGAGTGTAAGTTACTTACTCTTTGATTGATAATAGCCCATTCTAACCAATTGTTATTTCATTTTTCAGTAAAGTTTTCCAGCCCTTAGTCATTTCATTTAGGCCATAGGGACATTATTTCAGTTGGGTAATTCACATATGTAGGACTAAAACATGGATCTTACTAAACTACTAGGAGGTCTCTCAGCAGACCGTGATAATTTGACAGTGTTTGGACTACAATCATCTGGTGCAGATAACACAATTTTGGAAAAGGACAATCCAGAATATCTTTGTGAGACTTTATTTCAGAAGCTCATAAAAAGTATGAGAACATTTAGGTCTAACATCTGGCATCTGAAGCTTTTTAAAGCATATAAAATAAAGGGCATCACCCCAAGGGGATTACTTGTTCATAGCCAACCCCTAGTCAGTCAGATTGATGAGAAATTATCTCAAGATTGGGCCCAGGCCCAACACAAAGCTTCTATGCTGTTTGTAGATGTCCTCATTTCATACTATGAAAGAACCATAGATTCTAACATTATAGAAGTAACCATAAATTGTGAGGGAGTCTGGGTATATGAGGGTGAATCCTTCTTTAATAAGCATTTGAATATTTTGGCTACTGATCTCTCAACTCTTGAACAAGAGTTGCTCAAGAGAAAAACCCCAAAAAATTAACAGAGCCATTTCAGATTATGATAAAGGGAAACCATTTGGTTTAAACAAGAGTGTTAGATTTCAAGACTCAGGGAATAAACAAATCAGTAAGAAGAAAAGACCTAGATCTATACTCAGGAATAGGAGTCACACATATGGGGGGGCATCAGGGGATGGCTCATCATCAGCCACGGACTTTGATCCTAACTCCACTGAAGAATCTCCAGTAGCGAAGAGAAAACCAACCATTGACCCTTTAGGGGCAAGAAACACAGGGAGGGGTAGGAAGCATCGGAGAGGTACACAACATCCAACAACTTTTGGACAAGATCCTGACACACTGAATAATGAAAATATTCATAATATTTCTTCTAACCTTTGTCAAATGTGGAAATAAAATTATTGAACAAAGGATTGAATTTTGTTCCATCTTTTTTTGTGGCTGAACATGCTCTTGTAAATGGCATTCATGAATTCTGCAGAATTCTTAATTTAAAATTGTTTTTTTCAGATTCAAATCAGTCTCAAAGATCTACTGGATTTCAATTCCATAAATTTACATTCATTCCCATGGACAAACATGTTTCAGTTTTTAAAGAATGTGTGCTGAAAGATTTGCGTTTTAATATGAACACACACATTAACAAGCTTAATCTCACAAACAAGAACAGGATGCCTTACATAAACTCAGCAATGATCATGATCACGATTTAGTCATATTACCAGCTGAAAAGGGTGGGGCAGTAGTCATTATGGACTGGCACATGTACGAAACAGAAGCTATGACACAATTGTCCAATAATAAATTCTACATGCACATGCCTCTTGACCCAACATTTAAATTTAAACATGAAATTGATGTCTTCCTGAAATTGGCACAGGAGGAAGGGATCATTGACCAGACGACAGGGTATCAATTGATGGTCCAGGATCCCAGGCAACAATATTTATACTTGCTGCCTAAAATATACAAACATCCTACCAAACCACCAGACAGACCAATTGTCTCAGGTCGAGGATCTCTAACAGAACCATTATCAGTTTTCCTTACTGAATACTTACAACCACTTCTTCCCCTGATCAGATCCAGAATTAAAGACACCACACAATTTCTTAATATCATAAATGATACACAGTTGGAACCAGATTGGCTATTATGCACATTGGATGTCACTGCCCTATACACTAACATCCCACATTATGCTGGCTTATAAGCTGTCCAGTTTTGGCTTGACAAGGCTGAATTATATACTCCTGGATTCAATACCCTTCTTGTTTGTGAACATGTTCTCACTAAGAATGTTTTTTACTTCCATGGGTGATGTTACTGGCAACTTAGAGGTACGGCCATGGGAGTGTCTTTCACTCCTATATACGCAGATTTGTTTATGGGCTAGATCGAGGAACAACTAATGTATGATGTGAATCACAGTATCTTTCCTGATAATATGGATATCTGGAGACGTTATCTGGATGATTGTTGGATGGTGTGGAGAGGGGATGCTAGTTATGCTGAGGAATTTGTAGAATATTTAAATGAAAATAAATGGGGAATCCACTTTACTCTTAATTATGATTACAAAGCAATCACTTTTCTGGATGTTCAGATTTTACGTCAAGAAAATCACACACTAGAAACACAAGTTTATCGTAAATTCCCCCAATTCAACACCTTACTACATGCCTCTAGTCATCACCCCTCCCACATAATCCGAAACATCCCTAAATCCCAATTTCTATGCATTAAGCTTATATGTTCCCCTGATGTAGCCTTTAACATCAGCAAAAATTATCTTTCAGAGCGTTCTTTGAAAAGGGGCTATCGTGCTAATAATATTGATAGGGCATGCTCTTTCGCCACTGAACAGGATAGAAAAAAGTTGTTAACCTATGGTAAGGGACCTAAAGGTAAAGACACACAGTCTCCCCAGCCCATTCACTTAGTAACAACATTTGGCAAAAACACGGACTCTTTCAGAAATATTGTGAATAATCACTGGGACATTTTAATGCCTAATGAGAAACTAGCTGGAATACTTTGCACACTGTCTATTTTCATATAGAAGAGGCCGGACTATTAATTCTCATCTAACTCAATGCAAACACTTTTCACCCACTACCACACAACAGGTCACCTTATTTGGAGACAAGTTAGTGGGCAGCAATTCCTGTGGTCACTGTAGCTTTTGCACATATATATGTAAAACCAGAGAATTTACGAGCAGCAATACACCACACATTTTTGAAATCAGATGCTTTGGCAACAGCAGCAGTGACTGGGTCATTTATTTGGCCACCTGTTTTTGCTCGGCTTTTTATGTAGGGCAAACATCTAGGCCACTAAAACACAGGATTAGTGAACATCTCAGTGACATTAGAACTAAAAGGGTCTCTAATGCTCTTTATAACCATACAGTGACCCATGTCACTGCTAAATTCCATTTCACAATCATTGATAAAATTCAAGGACATAAATCCAACAAAGCAGGTTGGCATTCTATATTAAATAAGAAGGAATCTGGTTGGATTGTTAGGCTAGGGGCTTTGTTTAAACCTGGCCTTAATGAACTGAGCTAATTTTGGTGTAAACCAATTAACTTCCAGTATGTTTAATCAAATACTATTTAAATGTGTAATGGATTTAACTTAGTTAATGCACTTATGCACTGAAGAAGGCTGTAAATTTGGGCGAAACTGGTTTGCTGTTTTTCTTGTTTTAGCTACATTAAAATTTGACTCTATCTACCTCCTGAATGGTGCTGGACTTCTTTTGCTCTTTTACTATGGATTTGGTATAGCCCATGCACACAGTCTCACTTGCGTGGGGTGGAGCTAGGCTACACTTTCAAATTCACCATCTCCCCTGCCCCCCTATCTAGGATCAAACAAAAAAACTTCTCCAAAGCTGATTACAAACTTTTGAGGGAGAGTATAAACAGCTTCACAGCCCTCTGCCCCTCTATAGGAACTGTCACATATTACCAAACCTACACCAAAGTACTATATAAGCATTTATATAACTGCATGGAATCAGGAATACCCAACAGGACAAAATTCTCCTCCTCAAGGAAGAGTAAACCTGTCTGGTAGACATCTGCATTAAATAAACTCTATAATAAAAGGAAAAAAATGCTGTCCAGGACCGAGAAGGAGCAGGATGATCTAATAGAAAGCAATCACTCCTTAGCCTGAACAAGCAAATAAGAGCACTAATGAAATCCTCCAAAGCAAACTTCAAGTCCAAACTAAAGACAGTCATAAGGTCTTCTTCACATATGTCTGCAATTTCAAAGGAAGCACTCAGATCTGCTCAGAACTGGTGGTCAAGGACACCACATACACAAATGCTGTGGCAGAAAGAAGCACTCTGATTATGGCCTGTGGCAAAGAGAAACACTGATTAATGCACACCAAGACCTCACATTTTAGGGGTGCAGGAGGCTTACCCCATGCAAAAAACAACTTACAAAGAGAACAGCAATGTTTGAGAGTCACTGTTGTCCTGTAATTTTGTAGTTGTTTTTCCAGAATTCCACATCTCACACTTAGGAGTCTTGGAAATGCAGTTGGGAACTCTGGGACTCATTTTCAGCATTGTATTTGTCAGCATTGATTATACCTGCCTCTTAATAAACTGCCCTAAGAAGCACTGGGAAGCAAGGTGTAGAAGGTGAGAAAAATGCAAAAAACTCGTAGGAGCTAATGTGTTTCAGGCCAGTATGTCTGTATTAGGTGATTTTGTGAGACTTCACTAGAGGGCATCTTACAAGCCTCAACCATGGGAGGTCTGAAGTGGTTTTGCTGGGGTTGGGAATTCAATTTTGTTGCCACTGGATTTTGGGTAAAGGATAAGTTTGGCGTGTGGGTAAAGCATTTTGTCAGTCTTTATAGAAGTGTGAAATTGTACAAGTAGGACATCAGAAAGTTTTGCATTGTTGAAAAAAAAACATGTAAAGTAAAATGCTGCTCTGCAATGTGAAATAGCTTTTCTTTTTTGAAACAATATAGAACATGTGATATGTATGGAGGAACAAAGAATAAAATGGTTAGCCAGTGCAGAAACAGTGCATATGTGGTATTGTTGAGCAACTTACAAAAACACTGCAGTGTGCTTCGTAAAAAGGCTAATTGTTGCAAAAAAAGTACAGAATAAACAGGTGAGAGTAAGATACACCTGGTATTTTCTGTAGTGTCGTGTTATTTAGAGGTACAAGTATGCAGTAATCTGAAATGAACCAGAAATACCAGTAAAGTCTGGTAGTACACAGCCGATAGTGTACAGTAGCACATTACAGGTACATGTTTATGATGCATAAAGCAACATCTTGATGAAGCACAGCCAAAAAAACAGCATCAGAAGTAATGTGAGTGGATTTGAGCAATTGAGAAAGCAGAGTTTGGTTTTTGAAAAATTTTCCAATTCATGGTCAACTTAACTGTTAATAGCAGCAGCAAATGTATACAAAAAATAGTTTTATTTTGTTTTTATTATTGTGTTTTTTTATTGGAGAATTGCCACATTTGTTTATTTAGTCATGTAGTACCTTACCCATCTGCTTTTGTTAATTGTTGAGGTAATTCGGTATAGGAATGCATTTTCGGGTTAGCCACAGTTTGATAAAAGCGTAACCTGGAAAATGAAAATTGATTCCATAAACTATAGATGAGTGATTTTATTTGAAGACTAGAGATTTGCTGCCTGCTGTCTTAATGTACCATTGAATAAACCCGCTCAGTGTATGTGCAATGGAAGTATCTATTTCTCATTCAATATAAAAAAATACTAGAAAACAGAGTGCCAAAGTGCTTAAACTGCAGAGTGAATGTGTTTTCTAATTATGGTGCTTCAGATTAATTGTGTTACTTGAGGACTTGACAGGCCTTATTATAAAGGGGTATGAATCAGTTTTGTCTGCCGTGTTGGACTTGCCTTAGAGAATCACATTGTGGGCACTGAGACTCTAGTCAAAATCTCTCCAAGCAGTTCTGTGCTGTATCAGCATCAGCTTGTTGCAGCTGACAGCATTTCAAAGTACATAAGAATGAGAGACTGAGAAGTGCAATGCAGAAATTGGTGCCAGTAATTAAACGGGCTACCATGTCATGTAGTGCTGAAAAGCGAGAGGGTTTGTACAATTCCAGCTTTGTAAATGATCTGCTGTAAAGATTTACTATGTTTTTTCAAACTATTGTGCTGTCTTCATTTCTGCTTATTAACTGTTCCTTTCTTGCTGCACTGCAAACATTCATTTATGCTTAGAGTACAGGGTTAAAATTGCCAAAGGGGCATGGAATTTATTTAGTAACTTGGCTGTGCATGCTTTATAAGCCCCTGAACTTTGTCAGGGAATGAGTCTGGTAGATTCTGCATATCTGTCTTCACTGAGAAATGCTTGCTGTCATTTTCCTATGTTGAATGGCCTGCATCTTGTCTTGCAACAGGAGGGGTGATTTCATCACATCTTTAGGTATAGAAGACGAAATGAAGCTGAGCCAAAATGAAGCTGAACCCCCCCCAAAAAAAAAGTATGTGAGCAGACAGTTATAAATGGAATATTTAAGCACAAACTATCTTTTGCATGATTCATTACATAACAAGAACATGCAGACAGCATTCATGCTGGAAGCATATTTGCAGCTGTAATGGATGGCCTGTCTCCTGTTTTTTTTTTTTTTTTTTTTTTTGTCTTACTTTACTACTATGGCTGTACAGTTTAATGCAACTTGCAGCTTTATTGTTTCATTTTCTAATGGTTATAGCCTTGCTCAACCGTTAAATGCTCCTGTTTGTTTTCCGCTGTCTCTTGATGTAAAACAGGCATCACTCTCATTTGAAATTCACACTAATTGCCATTGTGTGTTATTGAAAAGACTGATTGTTTTCAGTTATGGAGCATGTACTCTTCATATCTTTGAACCTATATTAAGTATCTGTTACCCTGCATAATCCACAGTTTATGTGGTTACAGTTATTTTTTTCTACACTATCACTTGGTAGCCAACCCTACAAACCAGCATGCCAATGTTTGGTGCGTTATTGATGCTTCAGTAAATGCACACTGCTTACATGTTCTGCAGTGAGCCAAACGAGCACCAGCATTATTGATTGCACCTATGGAGAATAAGGGTTTGTACACAGAATGTTCAGGCTTATGCCCACAAGCACTAAGGCGTTTCCCTGTTTATAGGTTCATAGGTTTATACTATGCTAATGACTACTAGGGCCTTTATAAGCCTAGCCAAGCATCCCAATTGTATCCTACAAGTGCATGTGCCTTAGGGATTATTTTAAGGGGTACATGTAAACTAGGGCAATATTTCCAGGGTAACTCTGTCTATTAAAGAGATAGGTGCTAGATGCAGGGTATATTTCCGATTTCACACCCACTAGTCTAGGTTTCTCTTGACTAGGGTTAGGAAGAGCTCTGCTTCAAATAGATAGGAACTCTGTCCCAGAGAGGGGTAATTCTTTGAGATGTGTACCTGTTCTTCCAACATGTCCTATTTATGTTGCAAGCAAAGTTTCAATCCCTAGATTGAGTAGTTCTGATGCTGTTCATGTTGTGGATATGCAAAAGGTCCATCAGAGTGGGATCCAAGGATGGTTTGTATGCCAGGCATATGTTGCCTCTCAACAGCTTGTAGGAAGCAGATTATAGAGATAGAGCTTTGAGGTGATCTGCATTGGACATGTTTACACCCTATATTCTTTTTGTGAGTTAACCTCTCTGGTCATCCCAGTTGTGCAAGTGCCTGGTCAGGTACATACTGAAGGGGACATTGTACTCAGTGATGGGCCTGATGAGGGTCATATACAGTGGAGCAATGACTTTTTTGGACCTAGATGCAATGCCCTTGCATGTAAGTTGAGCAGTATGGAATGATTTCCTTTCTATCTTAAACACATGTTGGTCAAAAGCCAGGCTACTATCTATATGTGTACCCATATCCCTGACTACTGGTTCTACTCTTAGGGGCATACTCTCGATGAGGTAATGTCCTGGGGTGGCTAACTTCCCAAAAGTTACTGTTACACATAACACATTTCTTGCCATTAAGTTTTAAGCTGTGGCTTTGGTACCAGTCATTTGTCTGTGTTACTCCTTTCTATAGGATGTTAGTGCCTTTGGGGGGATTCTATGACTGCGCCTACTTTGCAATCATCTAGAAACCTAACCAGCCAGAGGTTGATGACATTAACCTTGACTTCTGAGAAGTAGATGATAAAAAGGAGTGGACCAGCACAGAGCTCTGTGGGAGTCTACTAGTGACCGGCCTCTTTGTGGAAGTGGGCCCTCCTATCCTAACTTCCTGGATCCTATCTGAGAACCAGGTGGATTCCTGTGTGCAACATATGGGTTTATATCCATATCCGTGAGTTTGTTTACAGTTCCTGAATGGGTTATTGTATCAGATGTCTTAGCCAGGTCAAGGTAGGCAGTAGGCATCATTTTGCCCTCATCTATTACCTCGATGACTTTCCTATGCAACCACACAAGGTTCACTCTGGAGACCAAATAAGAGTATGAGACCCTAGAACTTCGATAATATCCAAACAATAATCCAAAAAGGATAGTTGAGCCTTGGAGTATGAAAAACGTAGTTTTAATAGTAGTGCTGAATCTCCTGTGTAATCCATTATAAACGCTTTTGAAAAATTGCTAGTATTACTAGAATGATTTGAATGTGTATTAATATCAAGAACATCTTGCCCTAAAATAGGGGCAAATCTCCCTTTTCTACCTTCTATTACCAATTTATAAATTTCGTCTATTAAATAATTGGGGTATCCCCTATCTTTGAACATATTCATAACAAATTGACTATCTGAATAAAAATCACTTTCATCAGAAGTCATCCTGCTAGTCCTAATAAGTTGTCCCTTAAGGGTGTTTCTTTTCTGACTAAAGGGATGCCCACTTGAGAAATGTAGGTACGAGTTTGAAAAAGTGGGTTTCCTATAAACCTTGGAGACAAACTGATCATTGTTTTTACTTAGTAAAACATCTAAATAAATACATTCATTAAAATTGATAGTATATGTAAAATCTAAAAAATTTGTAGTACTTTTTATGTATTCTAAAAATTCTAAAAATCTATCCATAGTGTCAGTCCAAAAAATAACAATGTCATCCAAAAAGCGCTTGTAAAATACCCAACAATTAACAAATTCACTTTCATTAATAAATAAAATTTCCCACCATGATAAAATAATATTTGCATATGTGGGGGAACACTTGGCCCCCATAGCCACACCTTTTTCTTGTCTAAAAAATTCTCCTTGAAAAAACATATAATTGTTTTTAAGAACTATTTCCATCAACAATAGACAAGTTTTAAAAACATCAGGTGATATACTTTTGTGATGTATCATACTTTCTTCTAACCATAATAATCCGATGTCATGAGGGATTGATCCAAACAAATCAACAATGTCCAGAGTAATAAAAATTATTTGGTTAGAAAAAAATTGTTTTTTAACCTGTCTTAAAAAGTCCCAAGAATCTTTTAAAGTATTTACACCACAATTTGATAAATCTTTTAGTTTGATATCAATGTATTTCGCTAAAGGGGTGGTGATAGAACCTTCCGATGCAACTATTAACCTTAAAGGTGGATCATCCTGGTCTTTATGAACCTTTGGGATACCAAATACTGAGGGAACTCTGGGATTCTGGGTGGTAAGAAAGTTAAAGGTGTCTAAATCAATGGAGCCCTCAAGTAATAAATCATTGATTAACAAGTTAATCTTGGCTTTTGAAATATTAACTTCGTTGATAGAAGCTTTGGTATAACTGGTGGTATTTTGCAGGCTTTCCTTCATCTTGGATTCATATAAAATGGCATCCATTAAAACTACCCCACCCCCTTTGTCTGGTTGCATAATTCGAAGATTTTTGTTTCTTTTCAAACTGTCAAGTAAACTAAGTTCTTCTTTGGTTAAGTTAGAAAAAACATGGTGAGAACACACAGTTTTCCTAATTTCATTTTCCATGACTTTTTCAAAATTTTTTAACTGGGGGTGAAGTGGAGGGTTGAAGACACTCTTCTTTTTTAATTCAGTTTGTATGTTGTTAATATTGCCCTTACCATCAAACATTAACCCCAAGTTTTGTTTCCTTAAAAACAATTTTAAGTCCACTATGGCCCTTGGTAAACTGACTTTTCTAATTGGAATGAACTTAAAACCTTTTATAAACAATTCAAAGAATTCAATAGAAACATCCAAAGTACTATAATTAAAAATTTTGTATTGATTATACTCAAAAATATGACCATTTTGTTTTATCGAATTTTCTCTTTCATTTAATTCCTGTAATTCCCCCTGTGTGGATGAACAGGATAATGATAATGTACTGCTGTCCTGTTGCGTAATCGATCTGACCTCCTCAGAGGGGGAATGTACTCTAAAGGGATGTCACTGGTTCTATCCACTTCATTTTGATTTTCAAATTCACCATCATTTTCTACCTCTGTATTATGGTTGTCAGGGGTGAATCCTTCATCTTCCCTTCTGTAATTATTGTATGATTTTGTATGACTTTCCTATGCAATCTGGTGGACTTCTTTGAGAATGATCTGCCCCAGTTGAAACCGAACTGGGTTGGATCTAGTGTTATGAAACTAGTCAGACCTATGGATCAGTAGGTTCCAGGGTCCATTGATGCCCCCCCCCCCTTGTGCAGAGGGATGACTGTTGCAGTTCTCCATGTAGCACAAAGCCTGTCTGGAGGCTGTTGTTAAGTCTCAATAGGTCATGTTTCAGGCTATTTAGGAGGCATCCTGGGATATTATTGGGTCCCAGGATGCAGTATTTTTGGTTTTAATGAGCACATCTAGGACCTACTCCTTAGTGATAGTTGGGGCAAGGTTGTATTTTTTGGGGAGCAGCTGGGGTAGGAAGGGGTGTAAAACTGGAGCTGAATTTGTCAGCCAGCCAATTTGCTATATCTTCTGGCTCTGTGTAGGTGGCTCCATTTACAGTTTGTTCTGTACACTGCTGTGTACTGTCTTTGAGGTTTCAGACATAAAGAAAGCTTTATGGTTGTCTTTTGTCTGGGAGGCTGTCTTTACCTCAAGTTTGGCTTTATTAGACTTAATTTGCCCTCTTAATTATTTGTCTAGCTTGATGAGAATGTTTTTACCATGCTGGGCTTAGCACTTCCTAATCTTGGCAATTACTTTTTTTCTTTTGTTGTACAGCCTGTTTATGTTTGGATTCCACCAGGGAGGCTTGATTTTTGAGTTAGTTCTGGACTTATTTCTTTTAGGCACAGTTGTCTCTGTGCATTTATTGACATGATTGTATAGGATTTCTCCAAACAGTTCAGCACAAGCAACTGTGTTCTCAGGGTTTGAAATTTTGACAGAGTATCACTTAGAAGTAGGAAGTTTGCCTTAGAGTAGTTCATAAATGTTAAAGGGTTAACTGGGATAACAGATTTGATTTTTATTATGAAGGAGACAGTTTTGTGATCTGATCTTAGCAGAGAGAAGACTACACTAGGGAGGGTACAGCATTCTCCTATGTTTGTGAGTACCAGGTTGAGTATGTTTGCACCCCTAGTTGGCACATGGACTATCTGGTCCAAAGTGTTTGTGTTTACAAAGTCCAGGAATCTCTCAGCCTGTAAGTCTGGGGTTGTGTAAGTATCCCAGTTTATAGTGGGGTAATTGAAGTCACCCATGAATATGGTATTAGGTTCAATGATGAGGGCCTCCAGTAAGTCCAAGTACAAGTTATGGATTACCTGGGTCATAGAGGGTAACCTAGAGCTTGCAATGATACAATATGAGACTTTGCCTATTGAAATCTGGACATGGATAAACTCAAGTGTGTCATTATTTTACACTAGTTTGTTGGTGATATAAACTGAGACACCTCCACCTGTAGACCCTGTCTGTGCAGTAGCTGGCCTGAATGTGTGGAAGGTATTGTAGCCCTGCACTGCCGGGGTGCTTTCTGTGGTTTAAACCATGTGTGAGTAACTGCACAGATGTCCACATTCTCCAGGGTGAGAAGAGCCTGGTGGGAATGGAATTTCTTGTTTAGGCTCCTGGCATTAAGCAGTAACACATTTAGATTCCCTCAGGTTGGTTTTCTTATGTCAGAAGGTTTGTCAGTTTGGCATTACCCAAAAAAGACCACTTTGGGGGAGGGCAATGTTTTAGCCAATTTTTGGAAGCCGGGGTGGTGGGGGCAGTTGCATCCCATCCTTGACAAAGCAATGTGGTCTGTTGACCATATCCTCCAATGCTGACAAATATTGTACCCCCTTGGAATGACACCAGAAATTAAAACAAATTATTGAAGTAAATCACTGTGTTCGTATTGCGGCACCATTTCTGATGAAAGTAGAATGCTGCACAGTGCTAAGCACATACCAACCTGGGACACACAGTCTGAAAGTTCCATGATGTCTCTCTTCATATAGTGCAGAGCTGTACATCTCAGGTCAATTACACCCACATGGACTATGACTGAGTCATACTGGTACTTGTGGTCTAATGACTTGAGTGCCTGGGTGATTTTGCAGATCCTGGGCTTGACAGACAACTGACTGTGATTTTTCACTTTATTCAGCCTGGTGAACAAGACAATCTGTATGTCTCTTAATGAAGTCTCCTATTATTAAAATATTGGGTAGTGTGTTGGCTTGCATCATGGACTTTGTAGTTGAGGCTCCAAAGGGTTTGACTGTATGTGTTGTGTTGGGTGTTGTTCTGTTGGAGTGATTTGGGGTTGCTCAGGATTCTTTTTGTAGGATGAATGTGTGGGAAGGAGGTCATTGGGATTTAAGAAGGTTGCAGCGAAGTGCCTCAGCATGTCGGTCTAGGTGTTGGGCCAGTACTATGTTTGGTGGTATAATGCTTATTTTACAGGCAATCTGATTGTTGTTTTGAGTACTTTTGTGTGAGAGTCTTGCATCTACTGACATTGTACAGTTACATCTCTCAAATAATGTATCATTTTCTCTAAGGATTAGTTGGTTGTCAGTGAACATGAGACAAATATTTATCACATTAATCACTGCTGCAGTAGCCTTAGCTAAATGAGTTATATCCAGCCAAGGATATAACAGCCAGCCAGTTCTAAAGCTTCAGAGCACCCTCCATGTGCTCATACTTTCAGGCAGCTCGAGCTGAGCTGACTAAAAGATAAGTTTGGGCGCAAAGCCCTTCAAAGCTTTCTTGCCAGCAGACAGAAGGAGGCTAAGTCCTGAAAGAACAATGCTAGGAACAACAAAAAATAAATGTCCACACATTGGCATAAAAAACACAAAAAACAAGGGAGATGGAGGAAGGGGGGAGTTACTGCAACACTGATCATTCAAACATCTACTGTTATGGTACATTTAACTTACACAACAGTACTAGGTTCATCATACTGATCACTGCTGCAGTAGCCTTAGCCATATAGATAGATTACCTTAGTTAACTATATTTGGGAGGTGGAAGTAGAAGACTCCATGAGCTCCTGGGGAATGATCCTTAGGTTATACTGCTTTGTAAAAGTATGTACAGAGGACCATGTAGTAGCTTCTAGAATACTTCTAGAATCCAACACTTTCTAAAAAGCCAAAGGTGAAGCTAAGCCCATGGTAGAGTGGGCCTTGACCCTGCCTGGAATAGTTTTGTTGTGGTGAGTATAACAAATAGCCTTAGATAACCATTTGAAAATAGTCTGTTTTGACATAGGTTCTTCTTACCTTCACAAGAAATGAAGAACTGATTAAAAAATCTGAGAGATTTAGTTCTGTCAGTATAGTACCCGTGTTGTCTGTGGACATCTGAGCTATGGAGTAGCCTTTCTCCCTTATTTTTAAGTTCAAGATAGAAAATGGGGCAATGGATAGTTTGACTTAAAGTAAACTTGGATACCACTTAAGGCATAAAAGAAGGATTAGTTCTCAAAGAAACCCTGTCCCTATTGAAAATGAGATATATTTCAATTTAAAGTACTTATTTTAGCCTGGATGGCATCAGATATAAGCTAAACACTCTGAGAACACAGACATGGATGCCAGGCATCCAGGTACTATGGAAGTTAGACAAGAGTTGAGCAAACACACTGAAATTGTAGACTCAAAAAAAAAAAGCAGCTAAACAAACTAAAAGCCCTCTCGGTGATGAAATACTCACACTTTAAGCCTCCCTGTGTGTTTACCAATTCGGACAGACCAGAGTACCTTCTACTGCCAATAGAATTGCAGTCCCATTCTTCTTAATGTAAAAACACAATTTGGTTAGCCAAAAGTGAAAAGGTACCAGCTAGCTACAATAAGTAATTCTCCCTGTGTTTTTTCCAGCTCAGAAATACCAGGCTACCTTTCTACTCCAACTAGAATTGCAATCCCAGTCTTCTTAATATAAAAGCACACTTTAGTTAGCCAAAACTCAAAGGAATCAGAAACAAATCAATTAACTAGTTACAACAAATAATTTTCACTTTAACCTTCTCTGTGTGTTTTCCAGCTTGGACAGACTTGGCTACCTTTCTACTCCTACTAGAGCTGCAGTTTCAGTCTTCTTAATGTAAAAACATACTTTAGTTAGCTAAATGTGAAAATGTACCAACTAGCTACAAAAAGTAATTGTCACTTCAAACCCCAGTGTCTGTTCATGTTTCCAACATGAGCAGACCAGGCTACCATTCTTCTGCACTAGAATTGCAGGTCCGGTCTCTTTAATGTAAAAACACACTTTGGTTAGCCAAAAGTGAAAAACTACCGACTAACTACAACAAGGAATTTTCTCTTTAAGCCTCCCTGTGTGTTTTCCAACTTGGACAAACCACAGTCCCAGTTAATGTAAAAGCACATTTTAGTTAGCCAAAAATGAAAAGATACCAGAAACAAATCTAACAACTAGTTACAAATAGTCAAAAATCTATTAAAAGGCATACAAACCAGTAATGAGGAGCCCTCATTTTAAGGCAATTTCAAAGCACACTAAATTTCAGGGGAAGGCCTTCCCAGTTTCATCTGTCAGTATCCAATAAGATGAGCACAGGAGATAAAACCAGGAGGAGTTCCTATGGGCAGCTACACAGAAGATGAGACTGGGAGGAGCTACCAAGGCCAGATATACAATAGGGGCAGGCAGCTCAAATGTCTCCAAGTTTAAAAACACAACAGCAAAAGGGTGGGGACCAAATTCAGAAGAGAGAGAGAGAGAGAGAGAGAGTGAAAATGCAATACAATGAGAGCCCACTCAGAAATTAAAACACCTAGGCACAGCATATAAACCATTTGAAAAGCACTGCAACTATAAAAGGCCTTCAGTTAATAGTTTTAACTTTAATTTCAGATTCAGAACAGACACAACAGAAAGAAAAAACACAAAACTGATTTAAATAGTAAGATAAGTGCAGTATTTCAAATGTAGTTTAAATGTACTTCCCCTGATTCAAATGTAGTGCAAATGATTAGTTTCCAGGCTTACAATACTGGAGGGGGGGGGGATATTGGCTTAATTACAACTTCTAATTGCAACTCACACAACAAGCCAAATATAGCTTTTTGTTTTAAGTTTGAAAAGTCGCTACAATGCAGAATTTGATGAGCAATGCCAAAAATCCACTTAATAGCTCAGGAAAATAACAATGAATGCTGTTTGAAAAGTGACTAAAATACAGAATTAGATGAACAATGATAATAATCCACTTAAGAGCTCAGAGAAATAGCACTATGAAACCTCAATCAATGTATATCTGTATCTTCAGATTCAGAAGAGAGAGAGTAAAAATGCAATGAAATAAGAGCCCACGCAGTAATGATTTAAATACCTGGACACTGCTCAGATACCACTTGAAAAGCACTGCAAGTATAAAAATGCCTTCAGTTATTAGCTTTAACTTCAGACTCCGAACAAACACAACAGGAAATACACCATACTGATTTAAATGGCAAGATAAGTGCAGTGCCTTAAATGTAGTTTAAATGTACTTCTCTGGATGCAAAATGTAGTCCAAATGCTTTTTTTTCCGAGCTTCCAATTTTTCACCAGTCCCAAGACTCGATATAGATTGCAGTACTTGTTATGGTATAATATTGCTAGTTATGGTTCTCTTGGTTAATACATTTGATTGCTTAAAGTATCAGCCATAGATTTTTGCTACTCCTTTCATGACTTTGTAGTACTGTGACTCCATATCAAATTGACATTACAAGACCCATTAGTATGAGTACTAGAATAATGAGACCATATGAGTAAAAATGTGGATTTACGTATACTGAATCTGAGATTGTTGTTTATTGGAGATTTCCCTTTTGTCAAAGCCCCATATATTTGGGGTGGGGGATAGATATATATAGCTATATAGATGTTTGGGCTGGGGGTGGATGTGGCTTGCCCTTTACAAAAAACAACTTTAAAAGAATACAGTAATGTTGTCCTGTAGTTTTTCCTTAATTCCGGGGATCACACTTACTAGTGTCAGCATTACACACATCATGTGCTCTGTCATGCAATTGCTAATGTTCCTTTTCTAATTGGAACAAATGTTATTAAAAGAACATAATACTAGAAAGTAAAGTATAACCAGTTCTGTGTGAACAAAGTCCAGGCTGCTGCGGTCTAGCACTCTCTATCTAAAGTAAGTAAATTATCTCATATTATCCTGATTGCTAATTCAGCTGCTGCAACAGACTCCTTGGGGTAGCAGAGAGTATCTTGATGTGGTAAATAAAAATGGTAGGCACAAAATCCTTACCCTTAAAAAATAAGTAAATAAAAGTTTCACATTTCCTTTAATAATCTCTGTAAGAATCAACATCATACTGATAATTCTATTGGAAAACAAGTGTAAGATTTGTAACTTAAGCTAAGAGTGTGGCAGTTTGAGCCATATATTTACTATTCCTGATATCACTTTCTTCACATACAGATCAGGTTCACCTGGAGGAGGTACTGGACAGAGTGTTGAAGGAGCGTGGAATAGCTATGATGTCATTCTCACAACTTAGGAGGAAAGTACTGTTTGTTGCTGTGAACAAATCTGAGACATTCTTGCTATAAAACACATTTGGTGTTTGTTTTTTGTGAAGATGTGTGTTGCGTGATAACTCTGGGAAACTAAGAATGCTAAGAAGAGAATGAAAAATGCAACAGAGAATGCAAGCAGCACACAAACAGGGCAGAGGGAATGAACAAGAATAGGGCCAGCCCCCAGCAGAGCAAGAAGGCCATGTAAAGGTGAGGGAGAATGGAAAGAAGGCAGTACAGAATTTTAATGTTCTTTGTTTTGTTCTTTAAAGGTAGCAAAGAAGAGAGAGGAAACATCTCAACTGGCATTTGTGTTCACAAGCCAAGAGTATCTCTTTAGATTCCCCTTGCTACCTTTACCTACTGCTCTTCCTGTTTTTGTTTCATCCACAAAGAGGTCAGTCTTATTTCCTGTGCTATTTCTGATCTTGGCAACAAAATGGATTTAAGAAAATCGGTCTCAGGACTAACCTTTGTAGTATTCCATTGCTTACATCCTTTTTCTGTGGCATTATCCATTCACTGTTACCCTTTCTGCCTTGCTTTTTATCCATGTTTTCCACATTTCCAGGCATTTGGTAATTTTCCCTGTTACTCATATTGAAGGTCTTTGCTAAGTCTAAGGATTGTAACATCATCTGTATCTCCCTCTGTATATTTTAGTCATGACTGAGTTACAGAACTGACTTAGGTTCACTTATGGCTATGAACATATAAAGGGCTTCTTTCTTAGAGGTTGTTTTCTTCCAAATATATGTATTTTCATTCCCAGCCTTTATAGCCCTGCTGAATCAGTCTCCGCATTGACCTTCCATTCTTCCTGTCCTTTTTGCCCACTTCCACATCCCATTTCAACCAGTGGGTGAGTCTTTCCTTTCTAATGAAGATTTGCCTTTTAGAGCCTTTTCTGTCATTTTCTTTTGCCAGTACTGAAAAGCAGAAGTCAAAAGACTGGTCAGCCATGATCCATGGATAGCTTTTTTCCTTCTGTTGTTTGCCTACTGCCCTTCATTTCTTCTGTAGCATCAGGCTTGTTAACAAGGATGAGTGTTCTTGCTCATTCACACCCACACTACAATGCACATCTTTCATAGCAGTCCACACCTGCTGTATCTCTGCCTGGCTGACCATCAGCTGGTGCCCAAGCAACAAGAGCAGGGCTGACCTCCCTTCAGGTTGGTAAGCTATATACAGCTACACATCGCATACCTTCTTTTTGGCTCCTTCAGTGCCTGAGCTTGCTACTTAAGCTTGGGTCTGTTGGACTACTGTTAGGATTTTAGATCCCTACACCACAGAGCAGACTGTGCAGAAGTCTGACCAGTACTTCCCTGAGTATTTCTTCTTCCATCACCTTCCTTTCTCATAAAGTCAGATTCAACTTTCGTGCTTTTAGGAAGCATCCTATTCAGCTTATCTGCCTTATCTTTCCTGAATCCAAGTAACTTCTGCTTTGCTTTTTGCTGTTTATTCATCCATTCAATCTACATTTTGCCTTCCTTCCTCCTTCAACTTTTCAACTTTTCTTCCCTTCTATTCATAACCCTTGTGTCCTTCATCTTTACTGAAATGAATAGAAAATAGATGTTACTTTATCTCTCCCTGTTCTCCTTCATCCTTGAATTGCTTACTTTCTTCCACTAGCTTGTTTCTGCTTATTTGCAGTGTTATTCACTTTTCCAGATTTCCTCACCTCCTTGACCACATTCTTTTTAGCACCTTTAAGTTCTTTTATTACTGTACCTCCTCAACCCTTTCATTTCCCACAGGTCCTGTCCTTTTCTTTGATAGATTTCCTAGCCTCATTTGGTTTTCTTTTTTGCTTTGCTCATTCATTGTTTTCCTGTCCACTCCATCCTATGTTGCCTTCATGGACTGTTCTTAATGTTTTCTTTAACTTCCATTCACCCCTTTTTGCCTAATTTCAGTCTTCTGTGCAACAATTGTCTCCACACTACCTTTCCAGACTTTTGGCGGTCTGTACACTCGCAATCCCTTCACCAGCTTTCTGGTATCTGGTTTTGCTTTTTTTTTTTGCACTGACTGCGAGCCTTGTACATTCAATTTATTTATTTTATTTATTTATTTTACATTTGTTGACCGGGCTAGTCTAGCTGGAGAAATTTCCATTTTCAGTAGAGGCCCGAGGAGAAAAGCTCCGCAGAAGTACAAATTAATACATATGTAAAAATCAACATACATAGCAAGAAAACAATTAGTACATAGGTTAGTAATAGTTAAAAACAGCAAAATTCTTAAAACTCTTCAAACAAATTAGTACAACAAGAAAGAGTTACTACCACACACAGAGAAATACAAACAGCATTATACAGGATAAAAATTCTTATAGATAAGAATACAAAATAAGAGGAAATAAAAGTAGAGTAATAAGAATTAGGTAAGGAATAGGATGGGTTAGATGAGAAGAGAGCATGTTAAGATAATTAACAGGAAAGGAAGAGGGCAAGGTAAGAGGGGAGAAGAGAGAGCTAGGTGGAAAAAAAGAGTGAAACAAGAAGTGAGAGAGAAAGTTTAGGTAAGTAGTAGTAATAGAAAATTAATCGGGTTTACAACATGAGCAAAGCCAGTGATTCTGGAAGTGTAGTTTAATATTTTGTTTGAAGAGAGGTAAAGAGGAAATCATTGTTATGTTTGTAGGTAACATATTCCATTTTATACCTACAGAATTGGTGAATAGGGAGTCACCAGCAGTGTTATTAGATTTTATAGACCTAGTCAAGAGTTTACTAGAGTTTACAATGTTTTCTTAGAGATTTCTTGTACCAGTGGTGAAATTCTTCCCCGTCCATTGTATCATATGTTTCATTCCCTGTTGTCCATCCTTGATGGTAGAATGTTGTAATCCACTTCAGAAAGATTGATATCCTCTGTTGCATCACTGTCATCATAAATTACCACAACCTTATTCTACATAGGGAGGCTCCTTTCCATGGCGTTTCATCTTTATGCAGATCACTGATATGTTAATTAGTTAGGCCTGCTGATATCTAATGATTAGTAAAACAGTTGCATGTCTCCATTTCTCTGTTTCAAGGCTTCATGGCAAATTTTTGTGACTGTGTGATTAGTGTATCATAGCCAAAATCCTCTGCACCACTGTGCTGTGTGACTCCTGACATGTCACAGTTACGAAAATGTAGATGGGATTCCCTTCAGTTTTACTTTGTTGTATCATAAGGCAGGGTCACTGATGTCACCTGATGAATTCATGTTAAACCACCTTTCCCACTGTGTTATACATTTAATATATGTGATGTGCATGTCATATGCTTATTACACCCACTCTGCACTGCTCTGTGCTGCACAATCAGGAAAGGTTAGTGTTATCATGCAGGACAGCACAGTATCAGCAAGGTCCCCATCAAGCTCTGAATTTTGTTTTGCAACGCAGTTGCTGACACTCTTTAATGTACAATAGGAACCTTCCCTTTCATAGGCCATCGGCATCACAAGATTATTGCATCAAAGTTAGGGGCAGCTTGTTCTATGTGGTGTAGTCAGACAAACTCATGGATAATTAGTATGGACAAAAAGATATAATTGTTGAGAATATTGAATTGGGTGCAGGTCCGAATGCAGAAATGTTTCCATTTCTCTATACATTCTGTTTCCTACAACTACTATAAATGAAGCACTCTACACATTCTATCAGCAGTGGTCTCAAACTCAGATTTGCATGAGGTTTACACTTGGGAGAGTTGGCATAATGGTCAAAATGTTTACCTCACAGATACAAGATACAAAGCTTGACGCTGGCCTCTAATTATTGGCTAAACTTGTAATAATCTGCTATGAACCTCAGTTGAAGGTTGATAACCAGACAAAGCTCAGTCACTGAAACCCCATAGGTTTTCTGTAGTAAATATAACCTTCTGGTTAAATTTCACTAAACAATTGGAGCATGGCAGAAAACAAAATACACACAATAATGTTAAGTGCTACAAAGTACAGACCCCTCAGGCACCATTCCCAATAGCATGTAACGGACATCATATTGGCTTTTATGCTTCTGAACTGTCATTCATCCAGGTGATGCACAAACGTAACAAAACTGGCAGCAAAAGAACACGGAGGCAAGGAATTACACCTGATAAATTCCTTCTTCCTTTTTTAGTTCTACAGTTACAAACGTTTGGTTGTGTAATGAATGTAGGGCAGCAAAATTATTTTTAAAGGATGATACTAACTGACTTATTTCGACAAGCAGCTCACTATAGAGAGACACAAACTTACCCATGTGCACACAGCTTCTAAAAAGCAAAACATATATCTGCATACAACATCCCAAAAGCAATGTGAAACCTGTGTAGCATGTGCAACATGAAACTTCCTTTCTTGAAAACTACATTACTGTTCTGCCAAACAATAATGTGATTTGAGTTGTTGCACACGGTACAGAACAGATTCCCTCTTCGTTTTCAGTATCACAGTAACAAGTTTCAGTTCTATAGTGAATATAGGACAGCAGAATAATTTCTACAGAATATTACTACCTGATTTGCTCTGGTTAGAGTCCCAGTACATTGAGGCACAAATATGCATATGTACACAAACCTTCAAAGAAACAAGAATTCTAATCAAAGCAACACTTCCTGCCACCCCCAACAAGGAGAAGTACCTACAGAGTATGGCTCCCTACTGTAATTTTGAGGTTCATAACTGCGAGTCACAAAGTAAATAAATAAATAAAATAAACAGCAAACCTAAATTAGAGCAGTAAAATTCTCCTTTTAAATTATTTTTACAGGAGGACAAGTCCCCATGGGCCTTATGCATACACTTAGACACACACACACACACACACACACATATATATATATATATATATATATATATATATATAAAACTAATGGGGAAAGTGTTGATGTCAGTTTAGACGACTGCTGTTTCAGCAAAAATGTGTCATCAAAAACACTTTGACCGATAGTGGAGAATTTCTTTTTCTCTACTGTTGTGTGCCCTCAGAGTAGGTATATTTAAATTCAGAGTGTATGTGTGTAGTCACCCCCCCACACACACACACACACCTGGGGTGTGCAGAGAAGTTTGTCATCCCTATAAAAAGAAAGATTTACACCCGAGTTTCACCAAAAGTGCTTTTGGCAAGACATTTTCTAAGTTTTTGCTGTCAGTGAAAGTGGTATTGCACTGTCAACGTGAACTTTGCTAACTCACTGTAGTTTGGTAATGTCACTCTAGTCTCCCTGTCTCTCTCTGTATATGTATATGTGTGTATATATATATATATATATATATATATATATATATATATATATATATATAGTTTCTTTATACACATTTAGTCTCGCTGTTCCAGTATCTACATTTACTCATCCCAGAATTTCAGGTGGTTACTGTAGAGCATGACAACATATGCACAGTTAACTTTATTTTCTCCTTATTTTGCTACTTTAATGACAGCTTCCTCCCATGAAAATCAGCTTCTTTAAATGTAGTTGTGGCATGTAAATTAGCATCCAATTTAACATAAGGTTGTATTTATTATGACCATATTTTAAGCTGGATGTTAGTTTTTCTGGTACCACTATAATATAATTCATTTTTTTTCTTTCTTACGTGTAGTCAACTACTATGGACAGTAGCTGTACAGTGGAGTAAAGCAAACACCCTTTGTCCATAGTACTTGTCTGTAGTGTAAAAATAGCTACAGTTAAAATATGCATTCTAAGAATGTGCTGAAACCACCCGTTTTTATTTAACTGCAACAAGTAGTTTCTTTTCCTATCTTCCAGCTAATTCAGGCCTCATTTTTACTTACCTGTTTCATGTTTCCCCTGGACAAGAGGTGCAAGGTTTGATTCCCTCAGCTTCCATTGCCTAACTGTGCGACTCTAAGCAAGTCACTTAACGAGACACTGCTCCTAGGCTGAGGGTGAGAAAGGTCCATGGAGATCACTGCTCTACCCCAGAAAACTAATAAATATGGTCAAAAATGCCTTTGTTTAATCCCTCCTAAAATGGTTTAAGATTAGCTACAATGTCTATCCCTGAAGTACAGAGAACTGCTACTCTGCAGACAAAAAATGTTACTGCATTTCTTACTCTGCAGCCAGAAAACAAAACTATTGTACTGCAGAAAAAAAATACCCAACAGCACCAAAGATGCAGCATCACATCTGTATGGACCTGGACAAGTTCATGGGCATAGGGGGGATGTGATGTCTAACAGCAGCATAGACTGCCAATAATAATACTAAAAGCACCCCTACAGAAAACATACAGACTGGAACATACCCATATAAAATTAGCAGCAGTGCTGTGATTCAAAGACAAACATTTGACGGTGTGTGGTTTTGAGCATTGTCTGTTTTTCCCCCTTTTTTAATATAACCAGCTTTCTCCCTCCCTTTTTAATACTACTAAATCATTAAGTGGGGAGACGTTTTATGGGCCAGGTTAAAAACATTCTGGCTGGGAGTTTGTACTGGAGTTAGTTTTAATAGCTAACCTTGGTACCAATGTTAAAATGATGCTGCTACTGATAGTAGTAATAATAATAATAATAATAATGGTATAATGACAGTATAGACCCTTACAAATGATGACAGATCTGTAAACAATGATGCTGTTTTTTGAATGACTGGCTGTTAGAAAACCCTGTATGTCTTCCATGTGTCACTGCTTTTACTTTTCAATCTAGTACACGCTTGAATTTGTAACTGATAATAACAACAGATGCTCTCAGTTTAGTATTACAGTTATTGACATTCCTTATTCAGTAAGTTAGCATATTCTCAAAATGTTTTTCTCCTTCTAAACGGATGTGCTTAGCTTGCAGTTTTAATGAGATATATCTTACATAGTACCATGGAAAGCACTCATTTACATAACTGTGTACAATTTCCATAAATGAATGATTACAGCTGCCATCTCTGTTAGAATCAGTTTCTTCTCAGTGACATTACACAAGAAGATATTAAAATGATACAAGTTATGCAGTTTATTGTTTCGTAAGTTCCATTTATATTTTACAGTTAAATGCAGTAGAACAATATAAAGGTATATTAAAAAGTTATGTAAACAACCAAGTACTATCCAACTACTCCACCTCCACTGGACAACTTCAGTGGTAGCATAGGGGTCCTAATGCTGTCACACCTTCATCTCTCTTAAGACATTAAGTGGTACTGCTTGATCCTCACTCTAATTCTTTGGAGCCTCATCCTTAATGGCAACAAAGAAGTGGTCTCAAATCTTCTTCCTTTGTTTCCCATGCAGCTTGCATTTCACATACTACAAGTACAACATTGCTTACTCTACAATAAGGTTAAAAAGATTCTATAAACCTTCTTGTCCCATGAGCCTACTGTTATTCCGGGGTCTACATCATATGCTCGAAGTTTTAAAACTTCGAGTCTCATATGATCGACACCATATGAGCGAAGTTTTAAAACAACAAACATATAAAAAAATAAACAAAAACAAAAAAACCTACCTGAACGCTCTGAGCAGGGGGGCAAGCCTCCCTGCAGCCCCCACATGGGAGGGAATATTCCCTATGGCGATCTCCGTTGAAACTTGCGAACTTTCAAAAGTTCACTCATATGGTGTCGACCATATGAGATTCGAACTTTTGAAAGTTTGCTCTTCTGATATAGACCCGTTATTCCGTACCTTCTCTTGCATTGTCTTTTTTCTCTGTCTAGAATATCTACCAAAGACAAGTGGTCTGTTTCGAATTTCCAAGCTTTGCACTGAAATCCCCTCAGAAGCTTCTTCTCCCATACTGAGTGTTCTCCACTTACATTTTCAAACATTCCAGACACTGGATATACTCTCATAGTCCTTTTATTGCACCCATGTACTTATCCCCAAATAAGGGTAACCTCAGAAGAAGACCCCCTTCTACCTCCCCATAAACTGTTGGTACTTCTCATGGGATTTCTTTCACTTCTCTCCCATTGTACTCCCCCTCTGTGGCGATGTTGAATCAAACTGTGGACCACCACCGTTAACAACTGCCATCAACTACCCTTCTCTCTACCTTCTGCAATGGGCAGTACATAAGCAGAGCTAAAGATTCTGCTTCAGACTTAAGTCATTCATTAACTACCTTCAGAAATAATCCTAATATTCGTATGTGTGTATGCATATGTGTAGATGTATATCACAGGTAAGTGCAAAGTATCAACTAGGGGTTACAGCATTCAAGTTCTTGAAGGCCAGTAGGTCAAAAGCTTGACAAACTATGAGCCTAAAAGCATCAGATGCTACAGACTAAAATCTATTTGTAGGGTATGGTGCAGCTATACAAATGCATCATTGAAATAAAGAAGGTATCACATACTGGGCATTGCATGGTTAGAACCATCACAGGTAGGACAGTACCAACCCAGATATGAATTGTACATTCATGTATGCCGAAGGGCATGTACCATTTGTGAGGAAGACCAGGCATGGCACAACATTGAGTATTTTCACCTTACACACAGCATCAACGGCATTTACTTCATTTAATTTTAATTTAAAAAAATTGGTGCTGCAGATGCAGTTGCTGTTGATACACTGATGAATATTTCTTTATTGATGTATACTGTATTGTGAGCCCTCCTGTCCACCTTACTCACATGTGCTATCCCTAACTGTAACCCTAACCTTTCCCCTGTCCCTATTCCTAACTCTAGCCCTGATTCTGCTTGTTGTGTTACTAATAACCCTTTCCCTATCAGTACCAAGAAGACACTTGGTCCTGGTTTTGTAACTGGCATTTTCTGATGGATGGCTTTTTTACTGGGAGAGAAGTATTCATTGTTTTGGGATTCTGTCTGCTATTTGTCATTCAGTGTATGTAATATACACGCATGCGCACACATATTTTATATATATATATATATATATATATATATATATATATATGTTTTATTGTTTTTGTACTATTAGTTCATTTGTACAAGCTTCTTTTATTTTTACAGGCAGTCAGGCATAGGTTCATAGGTAGGTACTAGGCTATTGGCCCAACGGCCTCTGTAAGCCTAGCCAGCAAGGTTCCATAGCTTACGCCACCCAATAAAGTTTTTTCCTGTGCCACTGTCCAGCAGAGACACAGAAGTGATCCCCAGGGTGTATTTCCGATTTCCCATCCACTCATCAAGATTTTCTTGAAGAGTGCTAATGAAGAACTTTGCTTGACATAGATGGGCAGCTTGTTCCAGAATATAGGAAGTCTCTGGGACAGGAATCTATCCCTCCAGCATGTCCTGTTTATTGTGGTGACAAGGTTTAGGTCCCTAGAGCGTGTAGCTTGGAGGGATTGTGATTTCTTTAGGTGTAGCATATCCAGCAGCTCTGGCTTTGACATAGCTTTATATGTTAGGCAGAGATCACCTTGGAGTAGACGATATGCTACGGAGAAAAGCTGGAGTTTTTTGAGGCAGTCAGTGTAGGGCATTTGTTTGAGGCCAGTAATCCTCTTTGTGAGGTACTTCTGTGGCCTTTCCAGCTGCTGCAGATGTCTTGTGAGGTACATTTCAAAAGGGGCATTGTACTGTATAATGGGTCTAATGAGCGATAAATAGAGGGGAACAATGACCTCTTTTTTCCTGGATGAGAACCCTTTTCTGATGAGGTCTGCAACGTAGAAGGACTTCCTGACTACTGTGGCGATGTGACTATCAAAGGAGAGACTACCACCTGGGTCCCAAGGTCTCTTATCACGCATTCGGTGTTAAGTAGATTGCTGCCTATGTGGTAGTTTATGGGTACAGAGTTTTTACCAAAGGGGATGACACTGCACTTTTTGGCATTGAGCTTGAGGCCATGGCTCTGACACCAGGCATCTGTCTCAGTGAGGCCCTTCTGTAGGATGTCTACATCATTTGGGGACTTGACTGTGGCTCCTAGTCTGCAGTCATCTGTGAACTTCATCAGCCAGAGGCCTTCTGTGTTAGCCTGTACTTCAGAGAAGTAGATACCAAACAGGAGAGGTCCTAGGACAGAACCCTGTGGTACTCCACTTGTCACTGCTTTGAGGTTAGATTTGGAGTCTGCAACTTTTACAGTGTGGGTTCTGTCAGTGAGCCAGTTGGCATCCCATCTTGTGACATAGGGATTTATACCTAGTTTAGTCAGTTTAGCTATAATTCCAGAATGGGGATGGTGTCGAAAGCCTTGGCGAGGTCAAGATAGGCTGTGTGAACCACCTTACCTTCATCCACGGCTTTGGTGACTGCCTCAAAGAAGTCGATCAGGTTCAGGAGGCATGATCTGCCTTTCACAAACCCGAACTGGGTGGGATCCAGAGTTTGGAGGTTACCAATGTCTTCGTTTATCAGTTCCACGATGATACGTTCCATGGCCTTGCAGACCAGGCTTGTCAGGCTAATAGGTCTATAATTCCTGGGATCAGTGGTGGCTCCCCCTTTGTGGAGTGGGATAACTGTTGCTGTGTGCCATTTAGTGGGCACAAAGCCTGATGTGAGGCTAGTATATATGTGTTGGATGGCCCAGGATACAACAGTCTTACAAGCCAATGGTCTCTGTGTATTTATGCTAACAATATTTTACAGACATCTGTGTTAAATCAGCATGTTGCTGCACTGTAGTTTCTGTTCCTAAATGCTACAGGACAAATGATGTCATTGTTTTGCAGTGGACTGATGAGATGATACTACTACTAATACTACAGTACCACTGTTTAACTATGTATTTACCCATATGCTGGACCAAATTTTTACAGTGCTTCGTTGTGCAGTATACATCTTGCCACCACTTCCTTGTAATGGTCGGATGTCATCTTTTGTCCATGTTGAAGATCTCATAAGTCCTGAAACCTCTGTAAAATGTTCCTGTTGTCCTAACTAGGCTGGAAATGTGGTAAGGCATAACAAAGATGGAAGTATGCCATTACAAATGTCCTGATGCTGCCATTTAGTGTTCTATGGGACCCTGATATTGAGCAGGTATGGTGATATAGACACTCATATAATTTAGCATTGCTGACATAAAGTTAAGCACATTTGCTATTGTATAAACTAAACAATGTCTATGGATAACCAATTTATTCTCTTATTTATCTATTTTTCCATTACCCTGTGGTATCCAGAAGCACCATTATGTTGATGTGTTTTAGAAGGTGGAACTAGATTCTGTTTCTGCTAGTTAAAATTTGAGAGGTTACCATCTTATCAGGACATAACTACTTGTATGATGAGGAGAAATGTAAAGTGGTCATTTCATCCCACAAATGCATTGCACTGCATAAATGCGAACTGTGCTAATGAAACTGCAATTAGAAATAAACAAGGTTGATGATGTTACATTTCCTGTAGTGTTACCTGCCATCCAAACAGTAGATGACACTTTGAATAATGCAAAAAAAGGTCCAGAGAATTTGGCTAAGGTATGCTACAATTGCATGGCAATTTCTGTAAGGATATACTCTGAAATGTTAAGGGGGTTCAACATGGAAAAGAATGGAGCAAGAAATGACATGATAAAATGTGTAAGGTATCATTGTAGAGAACTTCATGTGACAGTCTGTTAACAGAACATGTACAGAAATAAGTAGGGTTGTTACTGATCACTTAACAAAAAAGACTGATAGTGTTTAATGTGAATGTTAAGATGCGTGGCATGTGGTTAAGGGAAAGGCAGCTACTAAACTAACAAGCAATTCACTTTTACCCAATGGCTGTTTTTTGCTGATTCTTTAGATGATGGCCGCTGTAAAGAGGACCACGCATGTCCACATTGTGAAAGTAGCTTTCCCAGTCAGGAGATACTGGCAGAGCACCACCAGACATTACATCAGAAGCCGAGTGAGGACAAAGAGTTCAGATGTCACAACTGTGGCAAGAGATTTCCTGTCAAACAGGCTTTGCAAAGGCAGTAAGTACCTGTCTATTACAGGAGTGTATGAAATGCTGCATAAATGTAAGTGCACGATTTTACTTAATCTAATGGTAGGACAGAGCTAAACTGTTGATATACAGTTAATACTACTTATGTTAAAGTCTTGAGCATGCTAATACTGTGTGTGTGTGTGTGTGTGTGTGTGTGTGTGTGTGTGTGTGTGTGTGTGTGTGTGTGTGTGTGTCTATGTGTCTATACATAAGTCTGAATATCCACAGCTGTGAATGCAACATTTCTTAATGATCACCATTGTTTTGGATGGAAAGTGCCGCTGCTCAGCATTTCATTATCATCTTAATGCTGCCAGAAATGCTTGATCACATGAAAACGTTGGTGACTGTTTGATTAAAGATAGTCAGCAATTGCAATGTGACTGATTCACTGTTTATACAGTTAGCAGGTGAAAAGTAATGCTTGAATGGCTTGAGACACCAAGGCTGTACTTCTGATGCACCTGTGATGTGCCCACTATATCCTTGCATAATCTGTTGTGCCCTGGAAAGATGCATTCTTCTTCTAACTCTACCTTGCTGCTAAAATTTTGTAGAGACTTCAAGTAAAATGAAAGGTCATTGCTATAATGAAGAAAAGTATAACTGAAGTGTCAGTTCAGAGGATCAAAAGAGTCCTAGCTAAATATGGTATCATTAGATGTGCTGCCAAAAATCTGAATACTTGTATTTATGTTTTTACAGATTAACATCACAGAGACTAGTACAAGATATAATCTTCTTTTTTATTTGACCAGCTACATTCAGCAAAATGTAGAAAACATTTTGCCTTATAGGAAAGAAAAAAAAAACTTGTTTGTAGTGATTTCAGAAGAAAAGGGTGTTATGTCTGTTAGCATAACCATTTCCATTATTTCAGACATTTGAACTTCACAATCCATTTTTGATCTTATGGGTACGCTGAACTGATGTATATGCCCTTCTGTCTTTTACTGTTCAATTTTTATCTTGAGAGCTTCTAGCGTGTCATACTTTTCTGTGCTAAGTAAGTCTACATGGGAATAGTTATTGTGTCATACCTCTTTACATGGCCAGGTGCTATGATTTTCTTCTTGTCGGCTTATTCCTTGCTTTACCCCCTCTAATTTCTCAGTACCTTTTTTTAGACATCCTCCAGTGCATAGGAACAATATTAAACAAGCATTCACAGCAACCATCAGATGCCTAGCCATATGCACCTGTAAGTGAACTGAGTTGTCCCTTCAGTCAAGCAGTGTATTAGCCAGCTGGGAAAATCTTCATTTGTGTATTTGCAAGTGTTTTTTCTTCTCCTTTCTTAGTTGTTTCTTCTAAGTCTTACACTTTGTTTCCAAATCGGTATAGATCTACAATCTGTATTCTTCCCCATGTTTGTGCCCAAGCTTTTTACCCTGGTTATGGGAAAGAACATTCTTACAGAGTCTTTTGTTTTAGAAAAACAAATCATAAACTCCAGTAATAAGCAAATTTGAAGTATTTATTTACTCATCTATTCAGTGTTGTGCTTTTGGACTTCGGACAATGATTTCTTGAATTTGTAAAATATTGCATCATGAAGTTTAAGAAATTATTACATGTTTCATTAAGTGAAAGTGGTAGATTTGTGGCAACACATGCAAATTTGAAATATTCATTTATTTACTTATTTATTGTTGTGTATTATGATGTCCTTCAAGGATGCATCTGCAGTCATAACATATGGGTTGTCCTGCCTCAGGCAGCCCTTCGGTCGGCCGGATTCCAAAGTCTGGGTCTGGCCTTGGCTGATGTCGCACTTTCCCCGACGTCAGAGTGTCTGGGGTATAAAAGCATCAGCCGACGCCATTTTCCCCAGTCTTTCTTGCCGCGCGGTGCCCGAAGCAGAAGCTGTTCGCAAGTGCCGGTCGGTCAGATCCAGAGATTTCAGCTACCGAAGACTTCGAAAAAAGCTAAGTACCCCGTTGGGGACTCTTTCTTGCCTCAGCCGATGTCAGACAAAGTAAATAATTGTTTAACTTGTGGGAAACAAATACCTCATAAGGATTTCCATTCTTACTGCCTTCCTTGCTTAGGCCCAGACCACGACGTATCAGCTTGTTTAGCCTGTGCCTCCTTCAACCGACGGACTCTTAGACGTCGGTCGGAGTTTGCAGAGGAGTTTTTTGGAACCGCTTTTGCTTATAAAATGCCGTCGGAGACTCCGACTACGCATATGGTCAAAAACCGCAAGGAAAAGGACCGACACTCGCGGCCCGCGGTTTCGGCTGAAACCACGGCTAAGCCTACCGCGAGTGTCTCGGTTTCGGCTGAAACCAAGTCCACGGCTATTCCTACTACCGAAACCATACCTCCGACCACCGAGGCCAGAGAGGCCCCGGCTGAGTCGGCTTCAGAACTCCCTACCGAAGCTAGTGTTCAGGATTTGTCCGACACCATACCTTTGGACATTTCTACCCCTGCACGTGGGGCAGCTAGGCCCCCAGCTTCTATGTCTATTAAGGCCTTCTCCAGGACTAAAGCTGCCAAACTTTCAAAAGCTTTGCCTGCCAAATCTACATTTCAGAGGCCTTCCTCTATATGATCCTCAGTCTTGCTGAGGACCTTATCTTCTTAATTAGGGGTTCCCAACCTCACCCAGACAGGGCCTCCCAACCTCCTCCAGACAGGGCCTCCCAACCTCCTCCAGACAAAAGGCCCAGGACTGACCCCTCTGAACCTCACTCCTCAGATTACTCCACGGATGGATCTGATTTGTCAGACCACCAGGAAGGGGCCTACTCGCCTTCTGAGGATTCAGATGCAGAAGAATCTATCCCTTCGGCCTCCCCCCCTGAAGAATTTTCCTTTGGGGAGACTTTACACTCCATGAGAGAACACTTTCAATGGCAGGGTCAGGATTTCTCTGATTCTAGAAAAAGATTAAGGACCTTTTTGCATTTGCCCCAGCATAGGCCCTTAGCTATACCTCCGGTTCTAACTGTAATTGATGATGTGTACAACGATGTCAGTACTGCACCTGATTCTCTTCCTCCGGCCCCCGCCAAACCTGACAGATATTACAGGGTCCTGGATTCTCACTTCCACCTGTATAAAGCCCATGCTGCAGACCCAGAAACTATTTCTCAGGGCCCTAAAGGGGTTGCAGCCGCTACTGCCAAAAATCCCCTACCCTCTGAAAGAGAGTCTAGAGCATTAGAGAGATGGGGAAAAAAGGATTATACATCTGCTACTCTTTCTGCCAGGGCATTAAACTGTCAATTCCATATGATACAGTACCAAGAATTTTTGTTAGATCAGCTAAATAAGAAACTTTCTTCACCTGAACCCTTAGACCGTAAATCCCTTCAGGATTTGGTTCACAACTCACAACAGGTCAGTAATCATTTCTTAAAATGTGGCTATGATGCACTGGAGGTTTCATTTAGATCAGCTATGACTGGGGCAGTAATTCGTAGGCATGCCTGGCTGAAGGAGCAATCTTTGCCAGACCATGTCAAGGCTAAACTCCTCGATGCTCCAATGGAGAAACAGCATTTATTTGGCTCCCCTGCACAGGAGATTCTAAAGAAGGTTGAAGAAAAAGCAAAATCTGTGCAAACAGTTAAAGATTTCCTGCAAGTTCAACCTCTGAGGTTCAGTAGAAACTGGCCTACAAAGAATTGGTCCCTTCCAGACTCCTCCAGAGCACAGAGAGGCAGAAACAGGCGCCCTAGAGGCAGATGTCAATCCAAGGGCCCCTACAGAGGCCGTCAGTGGCAGCCTGCCAACCAGAGGAGTAGTGCAACAGCTACAACTACTACCACTACTACAGGACAGACCCAATGACTTGACTCTGATTCCGCCTACCAGGGATCAACTGGAAGCACCCTTGGGCGGAAAGCTGGCTTTATTCTCGAAAAACTGGCATCGCATTACAAAGGATACATGGACATTGCAAATAATAGACAAAGGATACAGGTTTCACTTCCATACTTTGCCAAAAAGAGGCGGAATGCCAAACCTTCCACCAAACCAGAAGGCAGAGGCTTTAAGACAAATCAGCAAGTTACTTCAGATGAAAGCTATAGAAAGGGTACCATCTACAGAACAAGGCCAAGGATTTTACTCCAGACTATTCCTTGTGCCAAGAAAAGAAAACCAATTGAGGCCTATACTCGACCTGTCCGCACTGAACACTTATCTCATTGTGCCAAAATTCAAAATGCTGACCCTACAGCAACTTCTTCCCATGTTGGGCAAGGAGTCTTGGCTGGTGACTCTAGATCTCAAGGAGGCATACCTGCACGTCCCTATCCGACCAGATTGCAGAAGGCACCTCAGATTTCTTGCAGGATCCGAGCATTATCAATTCTCAGCATTGCCCTTTGGTTTATCTACTGCGCCCAGAGTATTCACGAAATGCCTGGCATCAGTAATTACACACTGCAGACTTCAGGGAATTCAAATTTATCCATACCTGGACGACTGCCTAATACAAGCGGACAACAAGAAAAAATTGTTAAAGGACTTGGCCTATGCCATACACCTGCTACAAACCTTGGGATACACAGTCAACATCCAAAAGTCAAGACTAGTACCATCCCAAAGGATAACCTTTTTGGGTGCGGATCTGGACACAATCACTCAGATGGCTTTTCTCACAGAAGAAAAACAAAAACAACTTCCAGATTACTTCATGACTCTGACAAGACAAACTCAGCTTACTGCAAGGAAAGTCCTGCAGGCCCTGGGTTACATGGCATCCTGCATAATTTTAATTCCACATGCCAGGTTGCATATGAGGAAATTACAATGGTACCTAAGGAATGTATGGTCTCAACACAGTCACAGTCTAGAAACCATGATTCAAATCATTCCATGCCTTCAAAAGGAATTCCTGTGGTGGGCTCAGGCCTGCCAGTCTAACAGAGGGTTGCCTTTCAACAAACCAAAAACAAGGCAGACCATCACCACGGACGCCTCAGACCGAGGATGGGGAGCACACATGGAGGACAAAAGTATCCAAGGCCTATGGCCTCAAGGGCAGCTAAGCATGCACATAAACCAAAAGGAAATGCTGGCAGTAAGGCATGCAATCGAGGCATTCAGACCCTTCCTCCAGCAAGGGCATCTGTTAATATGGACAGACAACACCACGGTCATGTGGTACATAAACAGGGAGGCACACATTCCTACCCTCTATGCCGGATGGCTATGAATCTGTGGAACCTATGCCTGAATCTCAATATCCAGCTACAGGCCAAATTCGTACCAGGAAAAGAGAATACACTAGCAGACAGCTTAAGCAGAACTACCATGGATGCACACGAATGGATGCTGCATCCAGACATCTTCAAACTCATAACAAAGAAATGGGGAATCCCAGAGATAGATCTGTTCACCTCCCCACTCAACCACCAACTGAAGAAATTCTGCTCAAGGACATACCACCCACAAGCCTGGAGGGTGGACTCTCTCTCTTTCAGCTGGAATGCCCTAACAGTATATGCCTTTCCACCTCTCCCATTGATGTACAAGGTTCTACTGAAGATCAGGGAGGAACAGCCAAAAGTCATACTAATAGCTCCGGACTGGCCAAGACAACATTGGTACCCGCTATTGAGAAGCATGTCTCAGGCAAACTCATGGCCTCTTCTCCTATGGCCTCTTCTTCTAACGCAGAACAATTTCAAGACCCTGCATCCCAACTTGAAAACATTGCAGCTAACTGCCTAGAAGATTCCTTAAAGCCCAACCAAACCGTTTTATCTCAGAGGGTGAAGGACATTATCTTGGAGGCTCGCAGACCTTCCACAAGAAAGACATACTCAGCTAAATGGAAGATATTTCTCATTTGGAGCGCATCAAAGGGCACAGATGTCACAGTGGCAAACCTAGCACACATCCTAGAATACTTAGCAGAATTGTTCCACAATGGCCTGTCTTATTCATCCATTAAGATTCATGCTTCAGCAATTTCAGCAGAATACAATATGGATCCACCTATCTTCTCACACCCTCTTCTCAGACAATTTTTGAGAGGGATCAAAAATGTTAAACCTCCAAGAAGACCCCCCCTACCTGCATGGGATCTCAATTTTGTGCTGGAAAAACTGACACTACCTCCTTTTGAACCAGCAGCTTCAGCAGACCTCCAGTTTTTATCTTGGAAAACTGCATTCCTTCTGGCAATCACTTCAGCAAGAAGAGTATCTGAGTTACATGCATTAATGGCAGTGCAGCCTTTTCTTATTTTTCACCAGGATAGAGTGTCACTGAGAACCAATCCTACTTTCATGCCAAAGGTGGTATCTAGGGTATCCTTGAACCAAGCTATTCACTTGCCTACGTTCTTCCCTAACCCACAGAACAAAGGGGAAAAACTTTTGCACACCTTGGATATACACAGACAACTACGCTACTATTTGGACAGAACTAAAACTAACAGACAAACTGACCAGATTTTTGTAGCATGTGCAACTGGGGTGCAAGGAAGAGCAATTTCCAAACAGACAATTTCAAAATGGATAGGAAATTGCATTCGTTTTTGCTACTCCTTTCATGGAAAGACAGTTCCTGAAAATATCAGGCCTCACTCCACAAGGGCCACAGCCACCACTACAGCTTTCCTACGAGGGGTGGCTACCAAGGACATTTTAGAAGCTGCTACTTGGAGCTCCGTGCATACATTTGCCAAGCATTACAATCTACCTTTATACTCCAGATCCCGAGCAGGGTTTGCAACTGCAGTACTGCAGTGGATCTTAACTACACCATAATTCTCTTAGTACCTCCTCCCCCAGATTGGCTATGGTATTCTACCCATATGTTATGACTGCAGATGCATCCTTGAAGGACATAGTACAGTTTTGTACCTACCATAAATGTAGATGTCCGACAGGTATGCATCTGCAGTCAGGATTACCCACCCTCCTTCCCCTCTGTGGCATTCCTAGGGTGCTTACCCCTCTTTCAGCTAGCTGGGGGAATCTATTATGGTGTATTTGTTTGTTTGTTTATATATGTATATAATTTGCAAATGTTTGGAACTTTTCAGCCTTTATCCAAATTTAGCCTTCCTAGAGGGCACCTGGCATCTGGGGCAAGAAAAACTGAGGAAAATGGCGTTGGCTGATGCTTTTATACCCCAGACACTCTGACGTCAGGGAAAGTGCGACATCAGCCGAGGCCAGACCCAGACTTTGGAATCCGGCCGACCGAAGGGCTGCCTGAGGCAGGACAACCCATATGTTATGACGGCAGATGCATACCTATCGGACATCTACATTTATGGTAGGTACAAAACTGTACTTTCTTGAACTTCAGATAATGAGTTGTTGAGTCTGAAGTTCAAATAACAAGCAGGTTTAATTATCAATCAATCAATCAATTAATTAATTAATTAATTAATTAATTAATTAATTAAGTAATTGATTGATTGGTTGATGAGTTAATTGGTTATTGTATTTAAGGAGATGGGTTTGTTGGATGAATTGTTCCACTGAAGGCGAATTGCCGAGGTACCAGGACACGTTAATAAAAGGACAAACTTTACCATCTCTGTGGTTGGCGTTCCTTTTTGATTTTGCTGGAGTTTATGGTTTGTTTTTCTGTTTTTCTGTTTTGCTGGTGTTTCATAATGGATCTTTTGTTTTAGACCCGTGCAGTATAAGACAGTATAACAGAGTCATGGTTTTGATATTTTAATGTTAATTTATTTGTATTTGTCAATCTGGGTAAAGCACTAATCTCCATGGAGCATTTTCAGACTTAGCCTGGGTGTACAATTTGAAGCAGTAGAAAAATCAGAATGAATAGTACAAGGAATGGATGTGGAAAAGTAAACATGATAGAAAATATAAAAATATTGAAAGCAGTTAAACAGTATGGGATATTGACATTGTATACACAATATTTACAAATGTATTTACAATCTTAGATGTCCAGAAGATTTAATTAAAGAAAACTGTATAAAGGAGTTATACTGTTTTTGGGAAAGAGAGTTAGAGGGGGAAGATGGATGGAGGATAAAGAAGAAGTGGAATTATGTAAGACATGATGATTACAATTTTTGGGGCTTTGCTTGATAAGAAGTTGGCAGTGGTGTAGGCCTATTGTTTAAGGGGATTTGAATCATTTGCATTTGGCAGATTTTATAAGATGCTCCTTGAGACCCTTTCATAAAGTAGGATAGGAAGACTTATTTTCAGGAAATTTGAGACAGACTGTCTCAGTTTTGGGGCTAGAATGGAAAAGCTATGTTCAGTACAATAGTTTTTTGTCAAGTATTCGAAGAGTGTTGGAGATAGAGTACCTAAGGTAGTGTTGATTGCCTAAATGTGAGTTGTCTGAGAATGGGAAAGATTCAGTTTCACTGAGCTTGTGGAGTAAGGAGCCAAGGAGCAAACCAGACCTTTTTGAGTGGTTATCCATTTTACTGTGGCAAGTAGCTGGCAGTGATGTTCATGATAGGATAGTGAGGAATGTGAAGATCCTTTTCATAGTTACTTGAAGGGAGGTGACATCTGCAGTAAAAAGAATTCTGTTTTCAAGCTAGTTTAGGAGAATAACTTTACCTACTGCTAAGTTGTCCTCTGCAGATAAGAAAGGAAAATTTTCCAGGCCCAAAAGTACACTTCATTGATTTTCACTTTTGGATATCATGTATGTTGCTGAAATGTAAGGTTTGGGCCTAGCCAAAAGCCCAGATAACTTGGAATTTTAGTAATTTCTTACTGTTATGCATTGCTGGGTTGAATTAGCTGTTTTTTAAGGTGTGGAAATTTTTGGGTCTAAAAAGCATATATTTTTTTTAAATATGAGCTAACTTTTTATTAGCCTGTTGGAAAGTTGTTGCACATCATTTTCAATGAGGTTTTTAATGGTATTGGGTGAGTGACTTCAAACTATATATTACTAAGCTGTTAGTAAATAATATAATTGGTAAAGAAGGAATATCTATGAGGAGTCTACTTATGAATATTTCAAAGAGGAGAAGTAATAGAGAGGCCCTTTGGGAACCCCTTTATGTAATAGGACAAAGATGGAGGTGGAGTTGCCAGTTGTAATTTTGACATTTCTGCCGGATGTGAAATTTGTAAAACAGCTGGTTTGGATTTGAAGTTCTGAGATCAGAGGGAGCCTTTGACCAGACTATAAGCTGAACAACTCAAAGGCCTTGGAACCATCTATAGTCTGCCTCCCATCTAAATGCCTTTATCCGTGTGTACTGGTATGTCATCTATGAGAATGAAGATCACTGTCATGGAGCTGTTTTCCATTCCAAAACAACAAGCGGTGTCCAGAACTGGCTATTAAGTTTCTCAAGCCTTTTGCCTAGTATGGGGCTGGTGGAGATGGGACTGAACTCTGAAGTTGATAATGGTTTGGGTATTCTGGGAGGAGATTTAATTATTGTTGTCTTCCATATGGTAGGAAATTTGTTAAACAGCAAGGATAGTTAAATATGCATGTTAGAGGTGTAACTAGGTGTTCTTTACAGAGAGAGAGAGAAAACATGGATATGGTTTGCATGTTCAACTGGGGGCTTCAGTTGGATTTTATGTAAAAGATCCTCAATTTCCTTTTTCTAGTTTATGCTGAAGTAAGAGAAGGAGATGAATTCTGCTCAGGGCTACTGGAATGGGATTTGGGGGAGGTTTGGAGGAGTACTAAATACCCCCATATTTTTCAGTACTCCTCCAAACCTCCCCCAAATCCCATTCTGCTCAGGGCTACTGGAATGGGATTTGGGGGAGGTTTGAAGGAGTACTGAAAAATATAGGGGTATTTAGAAAATTCTTTCAGGAACTCAGTGCTACAAAGTGGATCATTTGTTATTGTAGATAGCCTTGCCTGTAATGGCTTGTTCATAATGTACATTATGTATATATTTTTAAATTATACAATGACTGCTCATTGCTATTCAGAAACTTGCATGCTGATTGGACAGCTCAACCAGCATGCTTGCTGTAAATAGTGCATATGCCAAAATATAAAAGTCTGGCCATGGAAGTACCATTGAGTGGCCAGATTTTCTGTTGGCATATACTGGGGACAGTAAAATATGAGAAAAATCAAGCATGTTCTGCAAAACTAAAGAAACAGAAACATACCTGATTTTCCTTGTATTTCTCTGCTGTCCCTCATAAAATCCTGACTTTTTTAGCTCTTTAACACTTATGTGATATGGAATGTCACAAGTATAGCAGCCTGCACATACCTTGCATTCCAGAGCATTTTCTAAAAAATAAGATTAAAAAAACAAATGTAAATAGTTTGGGAACTACAGAAGCTATTAAAATTGTACAAATAGCGATGTTATCAGTAAGACATATTTTTACAATGATAATAGTGCATTTATTTTCAATAAGTATTATAATATATTATAATGCACACAAACCCAAAATTATATTTTTTGCTGTACTTTCACAAACAAATTGTTATATATTGGAAAAACTGTACATCCTAAACATACATCGTTAAAACATTTTGTTAACTAGACATAAGCTTTCATATAAGAACAAACATTTTCTCTGTGAGAGCATGTTTATTAAGATATTTACAGAAATGTGTAACATGCTTAATTGTATAATTATCAGTATAAGTAACACTAGGTATTGCTCAAGATGTGCAGCTTACAGTGCAAATATCAAAGCTAGTTTTCTTCAGCAACAGCCAAGGTTTCACCTGATGTCATGTGGCAGTTTGTAAGTCACTTAGTTTTTAAGTGTTAAGTAAATATGGAAATTGTATTAATTTTTATAATTTCTAACAATTAATGATATCTCGGGTATAATGTGATATAAAATGACTCTAAGAATGAATTTTCACCGTGGCATATCATACAATGTCCCTCAATGTTATATAAAGCTCCCAGGTATTGAAAATATGATTAATAAGTGACAAACAGTGATGAATTTCTCTTCTGCAAGACTTCCTAGATCAACAATCTTGGTATCATTTTATCAGTAATTCCTTGTCCTTTGTAATGCTGCCTATTATTAGCTGGTAAGTGACTTAGTTAAAGAAGCCAGACCATTAAAAAGGTCTGGATGCCATAACTAGCTAGGAGTGTGAAATGGAGATATTTAGAAAGGTGCTATAGCCTTGAAAGAGTTAAACATTAAAAACAGCAATGGAGACTCTCTTTTCTCTGCTGCTTCTTACACAGCAGTGATGTACTGTGCAAGTATGGGAACGGGAGTCCCATACGCATGTGTAGTACATCAGTCTAGAGGAGAGAACATGAAAGAAGACTCAAGTGCCCTTAAACAGAGACTGTACTTAAGAAAGGTAAGCAATTTCTTTGCTAACTAATATCATTATATAAAAGCAGTAATCCATGACTGTGCATAGGTGTATCAGGATTTACCCATGTTTGGCTGTAAATCACTTAGGCTTCTCCCTTGTGATCAAACCACATCAACTGTGGGTAAATCTTGATATACCCATGCACAGTCATGGATTATTGCTTAACTAAATTCCCACTGTATCAACCCATAGCTATTATAATATTTTTCCACTTGTTCAGTTATACCCACAACTCTGCATTTTGTACTGATACCAGTTACACTTACTGTCTAAATTAGACATTGCTTTTTATTTGAAATGTATATATTTTTTATCTTATAGTTGAATATCACTTTGCAATATATGTATGTACCTATGGACCTATATGTTTTTGTTATTGTCTTATGGCCTGGGTCATGACTGAAAAGGGTCATAAGACTATCTCACCTACCCGGTTAACAAATTGCAATAAATAAATACATACGTGCATAACTACATGCATGCATAGAAGTGTTGTACTGATGAAGTCTGAGTCTAGTGTGACATTTTTCTGCCATTCAGTTATCTTGATAACCTGCTCCCAGAATTTCTTAGGGCTAGAAAGAGCGATAGACTAAATGGATCTAAAGCTTATGACTTTTTTGTTTTTGTTAAGTTGAGAAGAATTAAAAGCTTTTCTTTGTCATTTAGGAGTTTGGATTTTTTATTTGTTTCAAGTATTGTTTCTGAGTTTCAAAAGGCTTTTAGCTCAAGGGTCAGCCAGTTGTTAGTATTTCATTTCAGTAGTCTAGTTACAATGTGGAAATATGTCTTTAGATTTATAAGCAGCATGGAAGTAGGACTTTTGCTGAAAGGTTTTAGATGTTAGAGTTAAGATTGTGAGCAACGGTGTTCCAGTTTATAAAGGAAAGGTGGACCTTCATATGAGATATGTCAGTCTGAGCTTTAAAGTGTATTGAGGTCAGTGGTGACTGTGGTTACAGAGGGAGCTGGTTGAACGAGTTGATAATATTGAGCAGTGATCACTTGTAGTTGGGAGGAGGTTGCAGGGAGGAGAAAGAGAACTGGGTTTATTTGTAATTAGCATGTCTAGAAAGGAGCTTTCTCCTGATGTTTGTTGTGAATGTGTAGGTTCTTTGATTAGTTATTTAAGCCTTGGTCAGCAAGTAATTCATTGATATAATTTTGCAGTCAATCATTGAGATTAATGTCAAAGTCTTTGCATGTTATTAGTTCCTTTGAAGAAGAACTGGCATTTATGATTTTGATTACTGTTATGGTTTGGAATTTCTTTTTACTGCTGAGGGGAGATAAGTCACTGCAACGTAGAGAATGTTACATTTATTAAGTGGAATGGATACTGTAATTCAGTTAGTGTCATGGTCTGTAATATCTGTGGCCTGATTATGTAAATGTATTTTGAGGGAAAATGGTAATAGGATAAGAAGTCAGTTCCTAGATTTTCTTTCCTAGTTTGATGGTTGACATTAAACATATGAATAACCTTGGAAAAAGGTGTTGTAAGTGTGGGGTAGTATCTTTTACCAGGAATTCTGTAATTCCAGTTATGGTTCAGCTAAGAGTGTTTAGAAATGTGTCTCTCTGCTCAGGTTTGTTGGAAAGGCTACCAGCATTTAGGAGGCATATTCTTAGTTGAAGTGTGGATTAAAGTAGGTGGGCTAGAATTTTTTATTCTGTATTACTGGATGGGAGTAGTAGTACAAGAAGGATAGGAAGAGCTGGGTAGTGATTTGGAATGTTTTAGGGTGGATTTCTGTTTTTTTATGATTGTGGTTAGAGTAAGGTTTAAAGAAAACTTTACAGGTGATGTGAGGGAGTGGTTTGGGTGAAGAATATGATGGCAAAGAAAGGGATTGTGTGATTGATTCACAGGTAGGTTTCGGATTTGTGATTTTGTGCTTGAAGGTAGAGATTTATATTGATTGTCTGTAGAGGCAGAGTGTTTTAGGTGGAGTTTATAGCAATATTGTGAGGAAATGAATAGCAAGATAGCTTTAGTGGAGAGAAGAATGATTCCATTACTAAATGGAATAGAGTTGTCTGCTGACTAGTAGAAGAAAGGGTGGGTGTGATGGCCTGTATGAAATGAAGTATGTTAGGGCTGTGTATTCAAATGTATTTGTTGTCCCCAGTGAGGTTCTTGGAAAAGGTAGAAGCGGGATTTCCCAATTTTTAAAGGAAGTGATGCAGGGGTAGAAGGGAATAGGGGTAGGGTGATGAGGGAAGTGGAGCAGGATGACACAGATACTTTGCAGAAATAATCAATTGGTTTCATACACTAAGTTGCAGCAATTAAGAATTAACAATGTATTTAGTGCAAACCTAGCCTATAATTGTTATTCAGAAGGTTCCTCTCATTTTTGAAGAGGATAGAACAAAATATACCGGAGAAGAATTTGAGACTGCACATCCGTCTGAGTTTACCTTGAAGATGGTAAGGGTGCTTACCTGCTTGACACAGAGTGGAAGTTTGTTCCAGCACTGGGTGATATGTATGGATATGAATCTGCCATTCCAGTGTATCTTCTTTATTTGTTGAAAAAAAAATGTAATTTCTTTAATCTGATATTTCAGGAACCATTTATGCTTTGAAGGAATAGAACGTCAAATAGGGTTAGATCTTCCAAATGCCAAAAGGTTAGACACAGATCCACATGGAGGAGTTTATAACAAACTGGGCATACAGATAGGCCAGCCAGTCTATCCTGATTACTAAGATCTTTGAAGCTGCTCATCTTTTTATTTAGGAACCTGCAAGATTTCTCAAGCTGACTTATAAGTTTAGACAAATACAATCCAACAGGGGCATTAATCTGGGCGGTTGGAATTCAGAGTGCGAACAGTAGAGTATGCTAAGAGTTCCCTTAAAGTTATCACTTATATTACAGCAGTCCCTCATTTTTCCTGGCCTTGGACCCCTGTTCTGAAAACCAGCAGGTGCTGAGCTGTACTGTCTTATCTTGGATACTAGAGAGATTTAAAGAGAGTCAGTCAGGTAGTTTGGACTTTTCCTCTTGTTCCCCTCCATGCACTGTGTATGAATGTGCACTGAATCACACTCTGACGTGTGTCGACTTCACACATTATTAGCGGTCCCAGCAATATGTGCGTAGTCTGATGTGAATGTAGCATGCAGCTCTTTCATGTTTTGCATGTTGCAGTTAGTGTATTGTCCTTGACTTTCATAAGAGGATGCATACATCCCTCACACTAATAATACTGTATAAGGAGAGTGGTACTCTGAATGCCCTGTGCTTATTCCCCTGCTGGCTTGCAGGCAGTTTTGCCTAACTGATGATAACTTTGCTTTATCTGGCTGGTGAATTTCTGTTTTGCTTGCTGTTAAAGTTACAGTAAGTACCACGCAGGAATAAGTAAAAGGAGTAACAGTTATACTGTGGCATTAATTTACTCTCATATTTTTATACCAGTAATTTAAAAATTAATTAATCTGGGAACCACTTTTTATGTGCAGTTTATTGCAACCTGCTTTTTTTCTTTCCTATTAGTGTTCTTCATTGTGCAGAGAATATCAGTCCAGGAGAATCTTCCAGAAGTTATCAGTGCTCTATGTGCAACAGCACCTTCAGCTCAGAGTCAAGGTTTTGTTCTGACCTGCTTTGTAATTCTAATAAAATATCTAACTTTGCTACAGTATTATTCTGCATGTCAAATTTCAGATCTGCTGCAGTTACTTGGTCTAAAACTAACTAGAGAATGAATTAATGCTTGTATTCCTACCTAGATTTATTAAAGCATGTCAAGCATCTGGAAATCTTCTGTTGAGCGTCTATTTATTAACTCAGACTGCATGATAAATGTCAAACTCTTCTTCCAGTCATTGTCCTTTCTGCTTGTTTAATGCAGTTTTGAACAACACAGAGAGGCATGCAAAGGGGATGCCAGATTCATCTGCAAGGTCGATGGCTGTGGAAAGCGGTTTCGTAGTAAAGAGGCAGTGAAGAAGCACAAGGCCAGTATTCACAATGGTAAGGATTAAAGAACCTTAGTTAATGCACAGTACTGCTGTTATACGCAATAGAAATAGAACCTTTCTGATCATTGAATCTGACTGTGAAAAATCCATCTTTCAGTTTCTAAGCTCCGTAAGTGTATGCAGAAGTTTGAATTGTCTTTATCTCTTTTATCAGTCTCCACACTTGCAGCTCTTTGCCAAAGACCATTATTCTTGTGCAGTGCATATGTGTTGTTCATGTTCTACTCCTAAAGTTAATAATTTCAAATACTAGATTTTTGTAATGCCTGTATAATTTTTCTTCTAAATCTGTAAATTAATGACTAGGTGATGAAGTCTGTATCTGTTGTTTTGGAGGTGTTTACTGTGCATTACTTCCCTCCATGTAAATCTTCATCAGTATCTGATGCAGTCAGTTTCATGGGTCTTTGATAATATACATACACAAGTGTACTTCGTTGTCTTACAGTGATCAACATGCTAGCTTGTCTGCTGACAACTCCAATCTCTTTCTACTGTTGCAGAATCAATACTCATTTATATTCTACACTTTATTCTTTCTCTCATGCCTTTCACATTTAGGCTGCATCTGCTTATATAAGGCTGTGTAAAGCAAACACCAGTAAATGGTCTGCTTGAAACATGTAATGCAGAAGTGTGTTGTCTATTCAGGCATCCATTGTAGGTCCCTCAGTTGCAGAGGTTTTGTCCCCTGTGACAGAAACTACAATGATGTCATTAATTCTGGCACAATACAAATGAAGCAAGGTGATACATTGTGAAAGGTACTTAGCAGACTCAGAAGGACAGGCTAATATTAAAGAAAAGATGCACACCATGGCTGATGGCCATGATTCTTGTGGGTATGTGTATTAGCACATATCCAGAAGCTCTTAATGCTGCTATAAAAAGAGAGTATTATCTGTATTATTGCATTTTAACAAGCAAGGTCTAGTATGCCATGAGCAAAGTATTTTTTTATGTTTGATATTGATCTTAGATTCTGGGAAATTAAGCCTAATGAGAAAAGTTCCAAACTGTGTACTTGCAATTCACCTAAGAAAAGATACAGATTTCTCAGACTTCCTTTTGGTATATTAACAGTGCCTGAAGTGTTTAAGAGAATTGATGCATGGATAATCAAGGGGTTTAGTGGAATTATTAATACTACTGATGACATGTTAACATATGTTTAGGCCAAAGAAGAGGAAAATGTGAGCTTGAACTAATTACCAAAGAGTGAGAAAAAACACTTTTGAGCTGATCAACACGAAGTGTAAAAATAAAGTCATATAACTGAGACATATGGCCATTTGCTAATATGTTAAGGCTAGAAAGCAGACTGTGAGAAAGTCATAACGGTAGTAGAAATGTCTCCTACAGCAGATAAAGAAACTTTAATGAGATCTCTTGATATGATTTATTATGTTTTGATATTTAATCCAAATATATCAGATATACGTTTGCCATTAAGGAAATTACTTGACCAAGATGTGGAATAGTACTGGTTTAAAGAACAAGAAAAGAACTTTTAAATGCTTGAATGGTTATTCATAGGATCATAGGAGATTACTAGGCTGTCGACCTGGAGGTCATTTTAATTGTCGTTTCAACCCTAAGTAATACTGTAGATGTACTAGTCAGTACCCAAGATTGCATTTAGTGAGGACTGCCCATGTCCAGAAGGGTTGTGGGCTCTATCCCTAGTAAGAATTTACTGTGCCCCATCCACTCATCCAGGTTCTTGTTGAACAGTGTCATAGAGGTGCACATGGCAGTCACTGGGAGATAAATCTCTCCCGCCAGCATGTCCTATTTAAGTCACATGCCATATTTAACTCCCTGGAATGGGTAGCCCAACACCCATTTGATTTACAGATATACAGTAAGTTCATTAGGTTTGGGACTTGGGTTGCTGTGCAGGCCAGGAATAAGTCTTCCCTGAGAAGTCTATATGATTTGGAGCATAGTGAGAGGGACTTTAGTGGGTCCATGTAAGGTGCATGCTGGAGGCCATTGATCTTTTTTGTTAGAAACATCTGAGGTCTCTCTAATTCCTGTAGATACTTAGTACGGTACAAACCGAATGGGGCATTGTACTCAACCGTGGGCCGAATAAGTGCCGAGCATGGGGGGGGGGTTATAACTTCTTTTGCTCTTGAGATGATGCCTTTACTAATCAAGTGAGCTATGTGGAAAGCTTTCCTTACAATGGTAGACACATGGTGGTCAAAGTTAAGGTCACAGTCAACCTATGATCCCAGGTCCCTTACCATTTCATCGGTACGTAGGGTATTGTTGATTTGATAGTGTGAAGGGACATTGTTTGTGCCGAAAGGAATGATGATGCATTTCTTTGCATCGAGTTTGAGACCGTGACTTATACACCAGTTGCTGATCTGTGTGAGACCCTCCTGGAGTATACTGACATAATTTAGGGATTCAGTTGTTGCAGCTAGTTTGCAGTCACTGCAGACTTGGTCAGCCACAACCCTTTAGTTTTGACCTGAATTTCTGAGAAGTATATACCAAACAGTAGGGGGCCCAACATTGATCCCTGTGGCACCCCACTAGTAACAGGTCTGCTGGTTGATGTGGAGTCACCCACGTTTATAGTGTGTGTCTGGTTTGTGAGCCAGTTGACAACCCATCTTACAACAAAGAGCTTTACATTCAGTTTGCTGAGTTTATTGGTAATGCCTGAATGTGGGATTGTGTCGCCTTTACCAAGTCAAGGTATGCTGCGTGCACAGATATGCACTCATCAGTGGCCCTGGTCACACTTTCAAAGAAATCCACCAAAGATGATTTAACAGTCAGTATCTGCCCTTCATGAAGCCGAATTGCGTAGGATCCAGGGTTTGGAGATCACCTATATCTTTATTTATGAGGTCTATAATACTAGGTTCTATGGCCTTACAGAAGAGGCTGGTCAGGCTTATGGGTCTGTAATTCCCCGGGTCTGTTGCTAGGCCACCTTTGTGGCAGGGGAATACCTGTAGCTGTTCTCCATTTCACAGGAACAAAGCCTGTGGTTAGGCTATGATTGACAAGGGTACTTAGTGGTGATGCTACTTCATGTTTTAGCCTGTTTAGAAGACAGCCTAGGATGTCATCTGGTCCCATAGAGATCATGTTCTTTGCCTTGGATAGGATTTTGAAGACCTGTTCTTCAGATATGTAAGGTGGGGGGGTGGGTTTGGGGGATGGTTTTTTGTAAGTTAGGAGGGGATAAGGGAGTGGAATTTTTATCAAACCTATCCACTTGCAGGTTTGCTATCGCTATGTGGTCAGTATGTATGATACTGTTGACCACCAGTTCTTTAGGTTATGTACGTAGCTGTAAAAGGCCTCGTGGTTATCCTGGGCAGATGGCTTAGTGGTTAAGGTCTTCGCCTCCCATGCACAAAGTACAAGGTTCATTCCTGACCTCCGACCAATGCCTGTTTGGAGTTTGCATGTTCTCCCTGTGTCTCCATGGGGTTTCTCCCATGTCTAAAAACATGCTGAGTGTTTCCATCTCAAACTCACCAATGAATGGAACTGAGGGCAGCAGCACAAACTCTATAGGTGTCCTATATGGGGAAGAGTTGTACAGACCAACCACTTTGGGCATCTACTGTGGTGCGTAGTATCCCCTAGATAAGAGAACACAGATCACAGACTGCGGCGCCGTGGCAGGGCTGGCCACTTAGTGCAAAATATGGCTCTAGGTGATTCGGTCATGTTGACTAATGTCGGCAATGTGGTCATGGGTTGTTACCGGTGATAATTGGGTTGAGGACCCGGCCTACTCCCACCGACGCCAGGGACCCTTGCTAACGGTGGGATGGGTATATGTGCCCCTATTGGCCAGTGTGTGCCCGCCATAAAGCCCAGCAGCCCTGGGCCAATAAACTACTGGCTGGCCGGTATCTAGTTGCCCAGCCTGGATTACCTGGGATAGCTCAGTTGAGTGAAAGCTGGATGTGAAACCAACCAACCTGCCAAACATGAACTGAGAATTGCTACGCTTAATGTAGGTTCACTGACAGGACGCTGCTTGGAAGTGAATGACATGATGATACATAGGAGGCTGGATAGCCTAAGTATCCAAGAAACAAGATGGAAGGGCAGTGCAGCAAAGCCACTTGGCTTGGAATCCATACTCTACTACTCAGGTTGGGGACAGGCTAGAAATGGTGTAGGAATTGTGGTGCGAGAGAGGCTTCAGAAGGCAGTGAGGCATAGCATCAGAATTAATGACAGACTCATGGCAATCAGACTCCAGTGTAATGATAGGGCAGTATTCATAATATCAGCATATGCCCCACAGCAGGGTTGTGTTAGTGAGGAAAAGAATGCATTCAGACAGCAGTTGCAGTACCTACTAGATAAAGCAGGACCACATGAATTGGTGTTGATAATGGGTGACTTGAATGCACATATTGGGATAGACAGAACAGTATATGAGGACTGCCTGGGTCTACATGGGTGGGGGTAACAGAAATAAAGAAGGAGAAGCCATTCTAGACTTCTCTCTGGCAAATGGCATGATAGTAGCCAACACATGGTTCAAAAAGAGAGACAGACACAAGATCATGTACAAGAGTAGCCAACATGCAACTCAGGTAGACTTCCTCCTAGTAAGGAAAAGGGACTGGGGTAGAATCCATGAATGCAAAGTCATCCCCAGTGAAACAGTTTGCCCACAGCATAAACCATTAGTTGCCACAATCAGCTGCAAGCAGTGGTCAGAGAAGTCTCTAAGGTCAACAGAGACCAGGCTGAAGACCTGGAAGTTGACTGGAGAGAAAGTACAGCAGTTCAAGGAATTACTCAGGGCTCTAGCACCCCAAGAAGAGGAGGAAATAGGTGGAGTTGAAGAGGCGTGGCAGCGCTTAAAAACAGCACTACAGAAAAGATATGTGGCCGAGCCAGGTATGGAAATAAGGTACATAAGGAAAGCTGGTGGTGGAATGCAGAAGTCCAGGAAGTTATCAAAAGAAATAAGGACTGCAGGATGAAATGGGAGATAGAAAAGACTGACCAGGCTAGGAAGGACTACTGGTTGGCTAACAAAGAAGCTAAGAAAGAAGTTGCAATAGCAAAGAGTAGGGCATCGAAGGCACTCTACCAACTTCTGGAAAATGACTCAGTAAGGGGCACAAAGAAACTATATCAGGTTGCAAGGGAAAGACAGAAAGATAAAGAAGATAGTCAGACACCCCTCATAAGGGATGCCAGGAACAACCTACTTACCAGTCCACAGGACATCAAAGGCAGGTGGAAGGAGTATTTCCAGAAGCATCTGAATGAAGGAAACCACACAGAAGCTGTACTGCCCCAGAAACAGCCTACAATTATATAAAAAGAGGAGCCCACTTTAGAAGAAGTAAGAACAGCACTAAGGAAGATGAAGTCAGGGAAAGCAGCAGGCTCAGATGAGGTGACAGCAGATATGATAAAATGAAGTCAGGGAAAGCAGCAGGCACAGATGAGGTGACAGCAGATATGATAAAGATGGTGAGTGAGATAGGGGCGAAATGGCTCCCGAGGGTACTATTAGCAGTGTGGAGAGAAAGGCAAATCCCAGATGACTGGAGAATAAGCATACTTGTGCCAGTGTACAAGAACAAAGGGGACATCCACAACTGTGGGCAGTACAGAGGGATCACACTCCTACCACACTGCATGAAAGTTCTGGAGAGAGTGATTGATAAATGGATACGGAGATTAGTAGAATGTAAGATGGGAGGTGAACAGTTCAAGTTCTGATCAGGATGCAGCACAATTGACCCGATCTCTGCATTTAGACAGATACTTGAGAAGAAGCAGGAAATGAGGAGAGAGTCCAACTGGGCATTTCTAGACTTGGAGAAAGCATCTGGGCAGTACTGTGGTGGATTGAAGTCCCGAAAACACTGGTAGAATTAGTGCAGGCTATGTACAAGGACCCAGTGACTCGAGTATGAACAGTGTTGGGCCTCACAGATGGGTTCTCAGTGGGAGTGGGTGTACATCAGGGTTCAGCTCTGAGCCCACTGCTGTTCATACTGGTGATGGACTACATTAGCAAACAGGTTGGAGGGGACAGATCAACAAAGCTGCTGTATGCAGACGATGTGGCAGTACAGGCAGACTCTGAGCTAGAACTTCAGCAAAGGATAGGAGAATGGAATGCAAATCTGAAGGCACATGGGTTGAAACTAAGCACAGATAAGACGGTGATAATGGCAGCAAATTGGGGAGATCAGAAGAAGCTGAGAATAGCAATAGAAGGGAAGATGGTGGAACAGGTAAACAGTTTCAAGTATCTGGGAGGGGTGGTTGAGGAGAAGGGTAGTCTGAATGAAGAGGTCAAAGCTAGACTCAGAGGAGCTGCAGCCAGCTGGCATAGAGTATCAGGTGTAGTCTATGACAGAAGAATGCCAAAGAAGCTGAAAAGCAAGGTGTACAAGACAGTGGTGCAACCAGTACTACTGTATGGTACAGAAACCTGGGCAGTAAAGGCAGAACAGTTGAAGAAGCTAGAGGTGATGGAAATGAAGTGCCTGAGAAAGGTGGTAGGATGCACACTGTGGGACAGACAAAGAAATGAGGACATAAGAGCAGAAGCCAAAGTAGCTCCAATTGCAGAAAAGATCAAAGAGAACAGATTACAATGGTTTGGGCACATGAGCAGAAAAGCAAAAGACAGTCTGGTGAGGAAGATTTGGGACAGACAGGAAGAAGGTAAGAGGAAGCAAGGACATCCAGCAAAGAGGTGGATGGATTGTGTGAAAGAAGATCTACGACAATCAGGTATGAGTGTTGAGGAAGGCAGGAGTGCAGCACTGAATCGAGAGATTTGGCAAAAGTTAACACGATACCCTGACCCCATATAGAATAAAATGGGAAAAGAGTGGCTAATGATGATGATGATGATTATCATGGGCAGCACTTGCTAGGTTTCTTTCAAAGGAGCTCCTGGAGGATGTGGCAATTTGTCTTATTTGCCTGTTAAGGCTGAGAAGGATGCTTTTCCATTGTTGGGTCCTTGCCTTTGTTTTCTTGGATAGCAGCTTTTTATATTTATTGTAGAGTTTGTTGATGCTGGAAGTCCACCATAGCACCTTGATTTTACTTGGGGCTGTGACTTTGGTTCTGTTTGGTACAGCTGAGTTTATACACTTATGCAAGTGATTATACAGGGGATTAGCGTAAGTTTGGAGTAGATACCCCTTTCAGCTTGGGGTGGGGTTTGGAATGCATTTATAACTATACCTAGGAGAGTATAGTTTGCCCTGGAGAATTTTTTTGTCTGATTTCATCCTTTGTGAGTTGACTGATTTGTGGTCACTTTTAACTGATGAGGGTACAGCAGTTGCAGCAGTGCGCCTGTTTGCCATGTTGGTAAGGACCAGATCTGGAATGTTTGTTCTTCTTGTCAGGGTATGGACAATTCATTCCAGGGCATGACAGGGGCCCAGAGAAGTAAATATTGTGGGAAGAAATATCCAGGGAATTGTTATGGCTAGGCTTGCATAGGCCCTAGGGCCGATAGCCTAGTACCAACCTATAAACCTATGAACAAAGTCAAGGAACTTTTCTATTAGCAAGTTTGGGCTAGAGTGGGTTTCCCAGTTGATGGGGGGTAATTGAAATCTCCTATAACCAGTGTGTTCTGTAAAATTTGGATTGTCTTCACTTTGGCTAAGTAGCCTTCATGGGTGTTGTGACCCATGGAGGGGAATCTATAATTGGCTGGGACTTGAATGGAGGTCTTACCCAATGTAACCTTTACCTGGAGTAACTCCATGGAGTTGTCCAGTCTAACTATTGACAAAGGTACGTATATTAAGTACTTATGATTAATTTAGTCAAATTACTTGATAATGCCTGCCAAAATAGAACTGGTAAATTGATTCTGCAAGAAGGTTAACAATTTGCTCATAGGCCTAGGTCCTTTACAGAATTCTCAAAAAAAAAAAAAAAAAAGATATGGTCATATAGAAAATAACAGTTTGGCATGGCACTTGACTGTAAATGAAAAGCTTCATGAATATATTTAAGGGGAAATCTTTAGACAGAAACCAATCATAAAACATTATTATAAGCTATATTAAAATGTTATTCTAAGCAATACTGCGCAGAGAATGTTGAGATTACAAAAGCTAAATTTGGCTCTGAAATATATTCAAAAAGAATTGAAATAACAGCTGTGCTAGATTGTTTGTGTTTGACAGAGCAGTAAGAAGTTTTCTTGATGGTGACTGGCTAGTTAACTGGATCCACATATGCATGCGACAGAAAAGTAGTAAATATTTTCAGCAGTGTACTGAGAATAATCACAAAATGTAGATATTTCAAGAAGTTGCCATGAGAGGGTAGCCAGCTCAGAAATCTACTTTGAAGGAAATGAAACTTGCTTTTTATTCAAAAGATATTAGCTGCATACGGTTTTTGTTCTTTAAGGCAGACAGATTAATAATGTGCAAACTGTAAGAAAAGAAATCCATGGAAGAATACAAGGCACACTTAGGATTTGTGAAGTGAAAACAAAGATCTTTTGATGTGTTTCACTGGCATGAGGACCATGCCTATGGTTTCATTAAGTGCATTGAGCGGTAATGCCCAAGCAAATATAGCAAGAAATTCTGAACTGCACCACATGTAGTCCTTATTACAGTACCAGTCTCAAAAAAGTCTTGTTTCGTATTTCGTACCAGGAAGACCATTGAGTAAAGTGCAAACAGATCTGTTTCATTGTCAGGACTGTATATATTTGATATGTGTTAATTATTATTTGAAGTTTCATGAAGCCATTAAGTTAACAGATGTGCATTCAGTACACACAGACACTCACACACACACATACACACACACACACACACACACACACACACAAGCAGTTGACATATATTTTGTCTATAGACTTTGGGCAACAAAATAGATGGCCAAGAGGTATTCAAGGTCAACAATCCATGGGGTTGGGAAATGTGCCCCTTCCCTGGGCATTATGTCATCTAAGAGTTAATATATATAATTAACAGGAGGTGTAGAGTGACTTTCCCCTGGCAGAAAACACTGTTTTAGATTAAACATACTACAGTGTTATGCTTAGACCATGTGCAATAATGTGATGACACTGTGAATGCCGATCTTTACATGTTGACATTTGGAAGTTTAATCGAATTTAAATACTCATATTTTTTTCCCCAAGGAATAAAATCACACGTGCTACAATATCTGATAATGATCCACAACATGCAAGCATGAAATACTGGTGAATTTCAGCATATGCCTTCTAATCCTAATTATTTTGTTTTTATTTTATTTATTTTATTTTACATTTGTTTACCAGGAAAGTCCGACTGGACACAGGTCCATTTTCAGCGGAGGCCTGGGGAGAAAAGCTACAAAATACAATACATAAGAAAAATTTCAGCACACAATAAAATAAAAATTCAAAACACATAAAATAAAAATTCAAACGCATACATAATTTTTAAGGATAAAAACATGCAATGTAGTAAAAGATCTATCAGCATATGGTAATTGTTTCTGGCAAGAGGTAATGGTTGCCAACAATATAATAAATAGGTCTTAGTACTATACCATAAATAGCAAAAGTAGTGACAGTCTTTGAGGTATGATCAGAATAACAGCCTTGCCAGGGGAACTGGTATCACATAACAGTACATAAAAATACATTGGTATGTATTTAACCTGGGAAGTAACAGGAGCATAACCGTTTGTTTGTATTGTGGGTTTTCAGTAGTTTTTTTTAAATTGTAGAGCTATCACAAGTTATGCAGCTGGGTAGTGTATTCCATACTCTTACAATAGTGCAACCAAAGAAAGACTTACCAGCATCATTCTTATATTTCATGAGATCTAGGAGGTTCTGGTTACTAGATCTTAAGGTTCTAGTAGTAGTATAGGATTGAATTAGATGCTGGAGTGCTGGGGTTTGATCAGGAAAGTAGTATAACTTATGTGCCACTGACAATTGACTGAGTAGCAGTAGTTGAAGCAGCTCAAGCCAGTTAAGCTGCTTAAGTGATAGACAGTGATGGGGATGAGGCTTCTGTTAGGGAACTTGGCAATCTTGTTATAACAATATTCCATTTTGTTTAAATCAGACTGGTGGAGATTAGTCAGAATTGGGGAGGGATAGAGGAGGATAGATAAGAGATGAGTCCTTGCTATTGTGGCTTTGGTATATTTAGTGATAAACTGTTCCTGTAGAGGAGCCCAAGCTTTTTGTTAACTTTTTGATGGTTTGTGCTATGTGGATGTCAAATCTCAGGTTGTTGTCAGTTTCTACACATAGCAGTTTAGTACGTGTGGTTGGAGTGATCGGATATTATCTTTGGAATTTATGCTAAAATTATTCTTTAGAGGGGGGGACCTACATGGGATGAAAAGAATAAGTTTTGTTTTTTTGGGATTAAGAATAAGTTTGGTGTTAGTAAACCATGTTTCGGCTACAGTAAAGTTATTTTGGGTTAGGGTATGCAGTTCTTTTATTGGGGGTGGCACATATAAGGGTGGTGTCTTCAGCATATTGTACTACTGAGGCAGTGAGTGTGGAGGAAGAGAGCTGGTTGGTAAATAAAGAGAGCAGTAAAGGGCCAAGGATGGAGCCCTGAGGGACTCCTAAGGATACTGGTAACAGAGGGGACAATTGGTTTTGCCATAGGGTAGCTTGTTGATGGCCTGATAAGCAGTTGTTGAACTATGAGATAGAGGAGGGGCTAATGTTTATGGTGGATAGAGTTTTAAGAAGTGCAGCGGTTAGCATTGTTGCCTCACAGCAAGAGGTTCTCCAGTTCGATCCTCAGCTGAGGTTCCTTCTGTGTGGAGTCTGCATGTCCGCCCTCTGGTCGCGTGGGTTTCCTCCGGGTGCTCCGGTTTCCTCCCACATCCCAAAGACATGCTGTAGGTGGATTGGACACTCTAAATTGGCCCTAGGCATGAGTGCATGCGTATGTGTGCCTTCTGTGGAAGGTTGGGCGCCGGGCTGGCAACTCGACACTGTAAAACTCCACTGCCAATCATGAGCGGACAGGTGATCCGCTGTGGCGACCCCTAACTGTGAAAAAGCCGAAAGAAGAAGAAGAAGATTGTGGTTAACCATGTCAAAAGCTTTTGGTAAGTCTAAAAATATGGACGATACAAATAAGCCCTTGTTCCTGTATTGGTTAACTATGTTAGTAAACGACAGTAGTGCTGTGGTGGTGCTATGGGAGGGTCCAAAGCCATGCTGTGATTTAGATAGCAGGTTATTTTTTTGGAGGTACTGCATAAGTTGAGTATGTACAACTCTAATATTTTTGATAAGGGTGATAGAATAGTGATTGGGTGGTAGTTAGTGAGTTCTAAAGAGTTATCTCCTTTGTGTAGTGGTATAATATGTGATGTTTTCCATATGGTAGGTACCTTGCACTCTGATAGAGATCTATTGATGAGAATAGCAGCAGGATAGGCTATAGCTTCTGCAGCTATCTGAAGGAAATCTGTTGGTGGGTTATCAGCAGCCAGAGTGGTTGGTTTAAGTTTATGAAGGAATTTAGAAATAACCTTGGTGGACACAGGGTGCAGGGAGAAGTCGGAGGCATTGTTTTGTGAGTTGGGATGGGTTTAGGTGGTTGTCAGTATGGGGCTACTAGCATTATTTTGTGCATTGACAAGGGTTTGAACTGTTTCAGTAAAGTATTTATTGAATTGTGTGGGAATGTTTACTATTACAGGGGTTGGAGTTGTGGATTTCCCTGGTTGAAGTATAGTATTTATTGTGGCCCAGACTCATTTGAGGGTTGTGAACATATTTTTCTTGTATGTTTTTGTAGTAGTTAGTTTTGTCAAGTTTAATGCATTTTTTGGCCATGTCTAGTGGGCTAGTCAAGAGGATTGTACAGATTATCAACCAATTTATAAAGAAATCACATGCCACTACCAGTGGCAGTTTCTTTGATGTACATTTTGCTTTAATAAAATGGAGGAATACACCATTACAAGGTAGATATGTCTAACTAGCCTACCTACTGTTGTTTTTTTAGATTAGAGCATGGAATTCCTATGTCCTGTTCATTGTAAGTCATGTACAAGAGAGAATGAAGCAAAACCAGTTTAGCTACAAACATGGGACAGAGTGAGAGTATGATAATGTTCAATAAAGAAGCAGACAGAACATGTTTGTGAAGCAGTGTGTGTGAACAATCAAGATTGTCTGTTGCTGGCACTGTAGATGGAAAGTCACGTATGAGAAACTAGAAACATTTGTTCAATATAAGTTTACCTAATGGTGACTGCATTGAATACATTGAGTATTCATGATGTTGCCTTGCCTGAGGTACTCAGATAAATGTCCAGAGATATATACAAAGAACTTCCCAAAACTCATTTCTGCCAGGGGTTGAAAAGGAGATTAAATTCCATCCAGATCTGAAAATTTTCTTAGTACATCTATATCAGTAGTGTAGATCTCCTCTAATCACTTCAATGTTTTTTTTTGTCATCAACAGCTGACATTTAATGGATCCCAGTGCATTTCCTTGTTCAGGGCATGATTTCTGTAGGCTACAAAATGTCATTCCTAAGCCCCTCCCCCACTGCTTTTCTAAATGTCTTTACCAGTTGTCCCTACCCACAAGGGTCAGAAGCCACGCAAGAGATACTCATCCTTCTCTGAAAATGAACCATCCGAGAAAATCTTTCAGGCCACAAAGGGCAAGGATTTTTTTCAATTTCTTTTTGCTGCCAAAAAATGAAGGATCTTAGTAACCTAAACCAGTATGACCTAAAAGAAAAATTGATAATGGGTCTTGGTACAAAATACTTTACCTTCTTTGTCAGAAGGGGACTGGATGTGCTGTTTGGCCTTCCAGGATGCCTACTTAAACATAAAGGTACATAACAGTCACAGAAATTCCTATACTTCAGGCTCAGAGCAAATTACTATTATTTCATGAGACTTTCTTTTGGTTTCATTATGGCCACCAGGATATTCAATAAATGTATGCCAGTAGTTGCAGTCCACCAGATATTGCAAGAGGATGAGAATCTTCCCATACATGGATGATCACCTTCTTGCTGCAGAGTACTGAACCACATTGATCCTGCACAAGGAATCAATGATCACATTGTTTCAGTCCATATACATTATGGTCAGCTTTGTGAAATCCAAATTGTAACCATTGTTTCAGTCCCTACGCATTATAGTCAGCCTGGTGAAATCCCAATTTTGACCATTGTTTCAGTCCTTGTGCATTATGATCAGCCTGGTGCAATCTCAGTTTTAACCATTGTTTCACTCCCTGAGCATTATGGTCATCCTGGTGAAATCCCCATTATTAACAGTCTCCACAAATTTTATTTTTAAACTGCAATTTGGACACACATTGCAGAGCTTTCCTCCTTGCTGAGAAAATTCAAGTACTTCAGACTTTCTTATGGAGCCTCTTTGCTTTCCCACAGCCATTGTACAGTTTTGTCTGAAGATTCTAGGGCACATAGCAGCAGCTTTCAATAAAGTCAATAAAACAGCCCTTGTCCCAGCATACACTTGCAACAAATCCATGCAAGACAAACCGGACATGGTAGCAATACATCAAGACTATTGTAGGGAGCAACTCATTTTCATGAGGGTTAACAAGGCTTTCGCCAAAGGAATGTTTAATCTAAGGCCATCAGTCAGAGATCAAGTTCCATCTTTCTTATAGTGGAGAAACTCAGTCTGCCACCAGTACTACTTGCAGCCATAACATTTCTCTTCTGGAAGACTTTCTTCTTGTTTGCTGTATCTTTACCAAACAATATGTCAGTGATACAAACATCATCAATCAAATGTACATATATAATCTTCCATAAAGAGAGGGTAGTTTCAAACCTAACCACTCTTTTATGCCTAAAATGATCAGAGAGTCTAACTTTAACCACAACATTATCCTGGTTTTCTTTCCATCACATTCAAACAAAGATGAGTGCTTTCTCCTTTGTTTGGACAAACAAAAGATAGTATGTTTTTACCCTAATAGAACAAAATCATTCAGAAAGAGTGACCAGTTTTTCTTTTCTTACGTCACTCAGAAAAAAGTCAAGGTGTCCAGAATCACAGTCCTCCTCGTGATTATCTAACTGCATAAAGTTTGGGTCTGTATTCCCATGTTGACAGGGTTGTTCATTGAACACCCTTACGTTGACACATATAGAACGAAATGCCAAAATCTTGAACAGCCACAATAGCGATTTTTTTCCCAGGGAAAAAAAATCGTTGGGCCGTTCTTGGAAATTTGCAGTTTCCTCCACTGTAGTGCAATCTTGGAGTTGGTATATTTAAGTGTGTGGGGGGGCACTATATTTTTTCTGTCAGTTTGGTTTGTTTGTTGTTGCTCCAGCGATTTTTTTTTCCCCTGGGAAAAAAATAGCTATTGTGGCCGTTCAAGATTTTGGCATTTCGTTCTATATGTGTCAACGTAAGGGCGTTCGATGAACAGCCCTGTCGACATGGGAATATAGACCCTAAAGTTATACTACTCGAGAGCAGGAAAACCACTACTGCATACACAAATATGCAGTTTTACTAGATTTATCACCACTGATACAGTGTTGAAATATAAGACCCTGGACTGAGATAAAGTAGAGCAAGTCACATTGGACTGTCTCGGGTGATCAGTGTGAATTGAAGGTACCTTATATGAAATATAGGTAGATCTTTGTATGTGAAGCTTCATTCACAGCAGAAGAAGCAACTGAACACTGCCACTGTCCATGGCTCATGCTGTGTATGCCCCCCAAAAAGATAAGCATGGAAACCGTCTGCATGTCTTTTTACTATACCAAACCTTTTATATAACCTTAAACTGACTTGAGAAAGCCATCAGGGAAAAAGAATGGAGAATCTGCAGCAAATCCCTGTCACAAGAGAAACAGTTTTCCATTGCATATAGAAGTATAGCTAAAAATAATAAAAATGGCAAATAAAATTGACAGATTAAACAAGTAGTGAAAGGTAATAAGTAAATAATAACAGAATATACTATGCACAACTTCATAGCTGACAAGCAGATCTGATTATCTCTGATGGTTATAATAAACCGCTGTAGATTACAAATTGTCTGTAAAGTAAAATGGGCCTAAGAACTGACAAGATTCAAATTTAAATAGTTCACCCTGTTAATCGATAAACAGCAGTGATAAGCATAACTAGAAAACTTGAGCACCCAACCAAGAAACTTTCTACTTGCAGCAAAATGACCAAAATGCAAAATATGCAGCACAAATGACTAAGAAACAAACAGTTACAATCAGATAGAATTGTGCAATACTAAATTCATCGAATGATTGGGGTCACAAACAGGTCAGACTGTAAACCAGAAAGCTTCTCCACAGGACAGCATTCCAGCAAAAAGGTCATAGAACATGCCTATCTCATTCAGAGAGCAGTTTTATGTCAGCAAAGATCAGGGTAGTAGCAGTGTAACACCAAAAGAACCACCATTTGTAAGAAGAATCTGTGTAGAAACAGCGGTTTGCCATAAGATTGTTTAATTGATTAAATAGAATACTGAAGTAAGCGCTGCAGAGTCAACAGAGAACAAGAGGTATTAAATATTGCACTGGAAATATTATCAACAGGCAGCAGCAGCACAAAGATGCTAAGAACTCCTGGGTTAATGTTGGATCAGGAGGAACTGTGGCTGGCAGAAAAGATACAATTTAGAGGTGAAACCCAAATCTGCCAGCAGGCCCACAAATTTGAAGGCAGTTTACTCACATAACTGATACGTTATAAACTTCGCGTTCAGTTTTTGGCTGTGTATTTTTAAAATCCTTAATTCCTTAGTTAATGGAAGAGCAGATGGTAGTGGTATCTCACAATGGAGCAGTGTACAGTTAAGGCCCCAGTACCCATTGCAGCAAAGTCAGTAACTGATAACATCAATTACACTAGAGTGCTCTAGGCATGGTGAGGCAGCATATGCTGTTAGAATCCATGGTGTACAAATTAAGTCTGAAGAGTAATAGTTTAAAGACACGTGGCATGCATGCATGCATTCATTTGGAGTATGCATAATATGCAAGCTTGAACTGCAGTATTAAACATATATATATATATGTATACACACACACACAAACACATACACGTGTGCATGTGGACATTCACAGACCCACATTCACACCCACATCCACACACAGATTGTTGTTCACACACACACACACACACACACACACACACACACACACACACACACACACACACACACACACTATAAAGTTGTGATAAATGAGAAGAGTATGGTGTTGTTCCTTATTACTGTTGAAATACTCTAGTAATGGGGTATCCTGCCGAAGATATCTGAATGTCTGGCCAGCATAACAAAGCCTAAGCTCTTTCCAGGCACTGTGTATCATACATATGTCCCACGTCTAAGGAGTAGGATTCATAAGTGACACACGAAAGCCTAATCCTCAGAAATTCTCTGCCACCAGGCTGAATGATCTTTTTTAACTTCGATCTGCAAGTCATATGTCACATAGTTGCAGCTATCAAGCCTTCAAAAGATAAGTGCCCCTCTGGGGTGTTTTTCAGGTAAGAGTCTGAACCCCCTCAGTTTGTTCAGACTGCTGTTCATTTGAAAAAGAAACAAAAGACCAGATATGTAGATAAGGATCCACACAAAGAGTGGCAGGATTGCACTCATGGTCTTTTCAAAGACCTTATGGCTTTGAAGCCCTCTCAGGGATTGTCTGTCCATTCTTGGTCCTCTAGACCTTCTAAGTGACCTAGAATGTCTGATGCCTCTCAGGAGGAGGTGGACTTAGATTCTGGAGAGGAGTCCTTGGCTTACTTCTTTAAAAGTCATTCCCCTCTTGCTCTGGGGTCTGCAAAAGATGAATTCCTTTCCCCTGAGTCTACCATTGAAGAGTTGTCCTTTGAGGATACTATTATCTACATGATGGAACATTTTAAATGTGATTTTTTTCCAAATTTCTGATATTCAGAAACGGTATTATAACCTTTTGTAGACAGATTCCTCTTTGCTTCAACAGTTCTTTCTGTCTTGGATGCTCTTTTGAACACCTTCTCTTCTGCATGTCAAGCATCTGCCCCCTGCTCTGAAGAAACCTGATGGATTCTGTAAAGTTCCTGAAGCCCAGAAGTTTCTATATAAAAGGTCTTGTTCTGACCCTGCAGTGATTTCCCTGGTCACTGACAAGCCTTCTAAATTGCTGTCGTCTTACAAATTTCTGCCTTTTGACAAGGACAATCGTGCTATGGGCAGGTATGGAAAAAAAGTGTATACTCTTGTCACCTTATCTTTTAGAGCTATGAGCTATCAGATCCATATGAGTAGATATGTCTTGGTTCTCCTTTCTTAACTTGGGGTTATTCTGTTGTATTTTCTTGACTTAGATGCTAAGTCCTCTGCTATTTCTTTTTTAAGCCCTGCTTCCCAGATTGCACATCATGCTATAAAATGTAGTTATGATGCTGCTGATGCTTCCTGTAAGATGGCTGCATCATGGTCAGTTATGAGGAGATATCCCAGATTATGGCTCCAGTCTGTTCCTGACAACATTAAGGTTAAGTTTCTGGACTGTCCCATGGATAACCAAAATCGTGTTGGCTCTGCAACAGCTTAAGACTTTGCAGAATAAGAAGAGAGTTTTGCAAGATTTTAAGCAGTTCTTCCTTTCTCCTATTCCAAAGTTTGAGAAATTACCCCTCTAAGAATTTCTTTGTGCAGAGACAGCCAAAACATCATTCCAGAACTAAGAGGTTTTCCAAGTATTGGGGGGGGGGGGGATTCTGATAAACCTTCTTATGGTTCCGAGGATCAGAAGCCTTCTTTTCCTGATAAATCTGCCTCCATTTGACATTAATCCTCTTCTGACCCACTGCCAGTTCCTGTTTCTCTCAGATTGATTCTGTCTCTTCCAGTATGGCAATGCACAACCAGAGATTCATGGGTGCTTTTCATCATTCAAAACAGTTATTTCATGGTTTGGAAGTCCCTACCTTTTCATGCATCTCCATCCTCCCCATTACCAAGTTTCTCAATTTCCTTCTGTTCTTCAAGATCTCTTGGTTCAAAGAACCATTCAGCCAGTTCTGGTATCTCAGTGGGGTAAAGGTTTTTATTTTGTAATGTTCCTGGTTTCCTGAAAGGAGGGTTGTTGGAGGCCCATTCTGTATCTTTCTTTTCTCAAGACGTTTCTCGAGGTGCCCTCTTTCAGGATGTTGTCTGTCCAGTCTCTATTTTCCCTGTTACTTCCTCAGGCTTTCCTGGTGTCTCTGAATCTGAAGGATGCCTACCTTCTCATTCCTATTCTCCCTGTTTTCAGGAAATGTTTGTGTTTCTGTATTTCTTCCTTACATTATTAGTTCTCTGCTTTGCCTTTCGGACTTTCTACAGCTTAGATGGTCATTACCAAGTGTCTGGCCCCAGTGGAAGCCTTCTGCAGGTTTTAGGAGGTTCAGATTTTTAGATGACCTGCTGATTCAAGCACTGTTGCAGTGCATCCTCTTTCAGGATCCTGAGTACACAATGCTTCTCCTCCGCAGTGTAGGATTCACTCTTAGTTTGAAAAAGTCTGTTCTTACCCCTTCCCATGACCAAGTTTTTCTGGGTTGCAGGATTCAGACTTTACCAATGATAGCTTGCTTCCTCCTCCCAAGGTCATCTACTTGACTGCCTGTTTTCAGTTTTTTCTTCCTCTGCAGCAGCTGCCTGCAGGAGAGGTTCTTTGAGCTCTGGGGTTCATGGCATCCAAATTCATATGGTTCTTTTTGCCAGGCTGTACATGAAGAAGTTTCAGTGGTATCTCTGTTTGGCTCCAGCATTGCCATCATCTGGATCTTCTCATACCTCTCTTGCCTTTCCTCAAATGCACGTTCCTCTGGTGGATTTGGCAAATTTCTCTATGTCCCCACCTGCCTTTTCATGCCCTTGTTCTTACTCAAGACCTGTGCATAGATGCTTCTGATCAGGGTTGAAGTGCATAGATGCTTCTGATCAGGGTTGAAGAGACTGTCCCAAGAACATCAGGGTCCAGGAAGTTTGGTCTTCCCAGCAATAAGTGGACTATATCAGCATAAAAGAGATGAGAACTCTGATTCTGGCTCTTCATGATTTGCACCCTGTTTGGGTTCCAGGTCCTTTGAGAATTTTCACAGACAACACCACAGTTATGTGGTACAGCAGCAAGCAAGGGGGCACAAAGTTTACCTTCTTTTTCGGCTTGCTCTTCATGCTTGGGATTTTGCAGTTAGCCATCAATTAACTCTGCAGGCTGTTTATATTCCCTCAGAGCATAATCTCATAGTGGACAATCTGAGCATGTCCAGAGCCAAACTTCATGAATGGATGCTTTACAGGGATGTGTTTCTAGCCATTGTATATTTGTGGAGTATTCATCAAGTAGATTTTTTGCTTTCCCTATAAACAGACAACTCCTCAAGTTCTGTTCCAGAATGCCAAATCCTGTGGCTTGGAAAGTGGATGCCATGTCTTTTCTTGGAAGGGAGTGTTTCTGTATGCTTACCCCCACCTCCCTTCCTCTGTTGCCATAAGTCTTGCATAAGATAATGTGAAACAGGCCCAGAATCTTGCTGCTGACTGCTTTTGGCCAAGACAGCACTGGTTCCCCCTTCTTTTTAATCTGGCCAAAGGCAGTCATCACAATTACCTTACAGGATGAATCTTCTCACACAGGAAAAGGGATGTCTCATTCACCTCCATTTACTCAACGTACAATTGACTCTTTGGGTGACAGGGTTATGATTCCTTTTAGTACCTCACTGGATAGATCTTCTCACACAGGAAAAGGGATGTCTCATTCACCTCCATTTACTCACTCTACAATTGACTCTTTGGGTGATAAGGTTATGATTCCTTTTAGACACCAATAATCTGAGGATGTGCTTTGGGCAGGGGTGGCTCATGGTATTGGACTGCCGGACTGCAGCCCTCCCACCTAGAAAAGAAAGAAAAAAAATCTGTTAAACTAAAAAAAAACACACGAGTCCAGATAAAGAAACACAGGTACCCAGCAATCTTTGCTGCAAATGCACCCAGGAATCATTGCGGGAACGACTGCACAGAAGAGGAGGTCCGGACTGCATCGGCTGCAGGCAAATCCAATCAGGACTAAGAGGTGAACTGCTCTCATGGGATTACATCCAACTAAGAGGTGAGCTGCTCTTGTGGGATGTTCAATGCGCGGGCTCAGTCAGGAGGTAGGTGTAGCAGGGTTTGGTCGCTGGCTGGCACATTGTCGCAGGTGGATTATGGTCAGACATGATACATCATCAGGTAAGTGAATCTGGAGGGATTTGCTGTTTGTGGTCGGTCGCTGGAGGGATTTGCTGTTGGTCGCTGGAGGGGTGTGTGTGTGTATGTGTGTGTGTGTGTGTGTGTGTGTGTGTGTGAAAATGCCCCAGTTGCAATATACTGGGAATACCTCAGGCTTGAACCCTGTACCTTGTACACAGGTGTTAAAGACCTGACTTCCCTACCCACCACCATTTGTAAGAAAATTGCAGATTTTTGCCTCATATTTCATCTGATCTATTCCTCATAATATCTGTGGTTTTTAAATATTGCAATGCTTGACATTTGATGGTGCAGTGGTAGCATTGTTGCCTCACAGTTGCAGGTTCTTGGGTTTGATTCTTGGCTGAGGTGCCTTCTTTGTGTGGGGGGGGGTCTGTATCTTCTCCCTGTGTTTGTGTGTTTTGCTTTTGTGTCCTCCCATGTTACAAAGACATGTCTGCATTATTTCTTCCTGGGCCTCTGCTGAGAATTGTTTTTTTTTTGTTCCAAGTCAGACTGTCCTGATTAACAAATTGACAGGCATTTGAATTTCAGACTTCAGGTTTCTGAATGTTTACTTCCTTACATATTTGATGGTGCAGTGGCAGTATTGTTGCCTCACAGCTATAGGTTTTTCTGGTTTGATTCTTGGCTGGGGTGCCTTCTGTGTGGAGTCTGCATCTTATCCCTGTGTTTGTGTGGATTTGCTCTGGTGTCCTGCCATTTTACAAGGACATGTGTCTACAGTATTTCTCCCTGGGGCTCTGCTGAAAATTGTTTTTGTTCCGTCAGAAGTAAAATTGACAGACATTTGAATTTCAGACTTCATATTCTTCAGAAAATACATAGTAAAACAACTTTTTATTCTAGCAATAAATATATAGTAACACAACCTTTTATTGTAGCAATTTTTTAAGTTTATAAGATGACTATTTGAAATTTGTCCTTATTTGTGGGACTGTAATACCCTGTTATTGGCTTGGTGCAGGTTTTTTGTGTTAAGGTTGACAGCTATGGCAAGAACTGAATTCACTGAATATGTTTGAGGGCTGTATTCCCTCATTACTGGGTTTGTCCAGGTGTTTTGTGCTAAGAGGTACACCTTCCTATTGCTTTGAACAATGAAACAAAATCACCTTTATATTTCATTAAATGATAGCCATTTAAGTTTCAGTCTTCCTCTCTTTCACAAAGCAGCTGATTTGGCATAGTGGTAAAATGTATGGTGGTAACACAGCATTTTTCTTTCACAAAGCAGGTGATTTGCCATAGTGATATGTTGTTCTGACTCTTTTGCACAGGAACCTTGGCAGTAAAATGTATGGTGGTAACACAGCATTTTATTCTACCAGCTTTCCAAGATTATACAAGCAATGTTTAATGTGTCCCTGGTTTTTGCCCTTTTGACCCACCCCAATAAATTTGGCTTTTTCCAGACTTCTTGTGCTGCGAAGTTGAGATGCAGTTGAGTATTGCGTAGATTTTACAAGGAGCTGAGAGCTGCAGGGGAAGAGAAGTTTAGTGCTGATTATGCTAAGTCGGTTCACATTGCTAATAGCACAACAGGTTGTGTACTTGCTTTTGATGCAGTAGGTTGTTGGTTCTACTCCCATAAGGGGTGAATGCTGCCGTACTGAAAGTTAAGATACTAACTATGAGCCTGTTATGAGTTTGCTATCCATTTCCTATTGCAATACTACTAACTTATTTTTAATGTAATTTAGGCAATTTATTCCTCTTGGGCATCAGACACTTTATTTTTCGATGAAGCCATGAAATATAAAGGTGATTGCTAGCAGCAACCTCTTCATTACAGATTTATTTAACGTGGAATTATTTAGATTACTTTTTTACTACTTCAGAGATTGTGCATATTTATTGTGCATATTTACTGATAATAGTGGACTGTAGAAGTTTGAGTAGACTTTTATGATGGAAATGTTCTGAATTGGGCAGTTTTGTTTCATTGTTTACTGGAAAAATGTTCAAAACAATAGGAAGGTGTATCAAAGAGCACATGTATGTTTCATATGCAAGGGGCCTATGATTTGAAAACAGCCCAGAATTAATTTTTATCTGCCACGGGTAAAATGTATTTTCTTTGAATGTGGGTTTTAATGTTGTTTCAATGAATGTGAGTTTCAAGGGCAGAGAAGTTTTAATGTCAAGTTTGTTTAGCAGATATCTTAGTGGTTGTGCTGTAAAATACAAAATAAAACTTTCAAATGAAGTCCAACTCATCATAGAAGTAAAGCAGTATGCACATTAGTGTTTATGGTAAATGGAGTGAAATAGCCAAGTAATGGTTCATTGGAATGGCTGCAGAGGCTCCATTCAACCATGATTTTGTCAGGGGGGAAGGGCAGCAAACTCAGACAGGTCCAGCTGAACTATACCTCCCAACTGTCCAGATTTTCAAAGAATGAATAGATTTTTGCTTCTTATTTTTGGTTTATTCATAAAATTTGTAGTTTTCTGGCAAATCATTTAGGAATTAAGTCACTGAATAATGATACACTGAGTTTCAGACTTCATAACCTTCAGAAAAATGCATGTTAAAGTAAGAGCTGTTCTAACAATTGTCTCAATTTATACAAGAGCAATTTTTAGTACTGTTTATATGTTCCCCAATATATTTGGCCTTGTTCAGATTTACTGCATTAACAGATTGAGAGGTACATGTAAATAAATTGCTTTATAGAATTAGGCATAGCCAACCTCTCAACTGTCCCAGATTTTGTCTCAAAATGTTGCTCTTCCCCCTAATAATCCCTCCGCAAAATAGCAATTTTGGAAGAAAACATGGAGGGTTTACAATTAAGAAATAACTGTAATAATCAAAGTTATAGATTACTTGAAATGCATGTAGATTCTTTTATTTTGTCAGCTGCTCAAGTTAGCAGTACTAATATTAAAGTGTCCCTTCTTTGACAGGTTCCCAGCTGTATTGTGTGACTATTTTATATTTTTGCATCACATTTTTGGTCCATTTTTCATAAAATTGTGTTTTTTGGCAAATTAGTGACAAATCACTAAAGACTGAAGTTAGAAAATGACAGACATTTGAGTTTCAGATTTTATACCCTTAAGAAAATTCATACTAATGCAAGACTTATTATATTATCTTTCTAAGTTTATTAGAGCAATATTTAAAAATTGTCCTTATTTTTGGGCCTTTGCCCACTTCTGTATATGGCTTTGTCCAGATTTCTTGCTCTGAGGTTGAGCGGTATGACAAATGTGTCAGGGCCATCACAGTCAGCCAGAGACATTTCAAATTGTGACATACTTGTTGCACCCCACTCCCCCATGTAGTGACTTTGGATGTGTCCAAGCAAGGCAAGGAGTAGTTATGCAGTGTAAATGTGCAGTGTCCCACCCCCCCATCCAAGGTAGACACAAGTACTACAGTGGCTTTTAATCTGTCCTTGATTTTGCAGAACGGTCTGGTTTCTGTCATATTTTTGTACTGTTTTTATGCTTATTACTCAGATTTATGCTTATTACTCAAAGTGTCTGTTGCTTTGTGTTTAAGTAGCAATGCTTTAATGACCATAAGGTAAGCTTGTCTGAGATCGTAAGATGCAAGTAAGCTTTAATAAGCATACTGTTAAAGAATTGCCAACATTGAAAGCCTTTCTGTTGTTGCCATGCAGAAAATACTTGACTAGATAATGTATAAGCCTTTGGTATTAAAGGACAGGATTCCATTATTTTAAAAAGCTCATTACACTTGTTGGATACTTCCAGTCATCTCTACAGACTTTACCCATAAACTAAACAGAATGCCAATTGTGTGGTCCATAACATGTACAGTAATCCTTTAAGCAATATATCTTGAGTTTGTTTCTTGTTTGCTTTTCATTTTTTACTTTGATCATGTTTTCCCCATGAAACAAGTAGATAGAGGTCAGGCAGCAAGTCTTTTTTGGATAAGAAACATTTTTACAAGTGGGGGCATCACAGATTTCTACTTTCAGCATGTTACTTGGTACTTTAATAAAGCTGAATATAAATTATAATTAGAACTGCAGTGCAAGGAGAAGTGGTTTGAGATGAGTGCTTCTGGTTTTTCTTATACTTGATTTTGACTGGCATTCCAGTAATGTATTTAAAAAGTAATTTATTTTGTCATGCCTCACAACCTTTTGTTTCCATCTAGATAATAAGTAAGCTGTCATGCAGTCAATGCATTGAAATATTTTTATTCTTCTACACTTATTCTTGTCTTGATTGGACTCTCATAATGATGGTTTGCCACCCAGGGCAGCGTATTTAAAGTTAGTTTTTGTGGTTTTGGGCATAGCTCCTCCCCTTTCTAGTTGGCCACACCCCTTCCCCTTGACCCCACCCATTCAGCTGTCTCCTGCAGCCCCCCTTTGATTTGAAGTCACCAGCCACCACTGGCTTTGGGTTTTGCAGGAGATCAGGAAACCTACTCCTAAAAAAATCATATGTAGCTAAATGGAAGATATTTTCTATTTAGTGTCATGCATGTGACCTGGATCCTCTTTCTGTGAGTATTCTTATAGTTCTTATTGTTTGTGTGAGCTACTTAGTTTGGGCCTGGCATACTCATCTGTTAAAGTTCATTTGTCGGTCATTTCTGCTTGCCTGTCTTTGTCTCCTCCACTTGCTTCTCATTTTGAAGTTAAGCAATTTTTGAAAGGCATCCCTCATGTTATTACCTCCAAGAAAATCTATTCCTTCTTATGACCTTAATTTTGTTCTTGAAAAGTTGACTCAGCCTTCTTTTGAATCAGCAGTCTCTAGTTCTTCTTTACAGCATTGTACTTTGAGAACTGTGTTGTTAATAGTCATTACTTCTGCCAAGAGGGTTTCTGAACTTTGGGCACTTGTGGCAGTTCCCCCATTTTTTGTTTTTTTCATAGCGACATCGTTTACTTTGCATTCCAGTTGTTTGTTCATACCAAAGTTTGTTAATGATTTGTGTCTAAATCAAACTGTTCATTTTCCTTTTTTTCCATTCTAAACCGAATGATAGTGAGAAGAATGCACATACTTTGGATCTACACAGACAGTTCAGATATTACCTAGGTAAGACTAAAGGTATAAGGAAATATGAGCAACTTCTTTGTTTCTTTTCATTTCAGAAAGTTGAGTTTAGCTGTTTTTATGCAAAGTATCTCCTCCTGTATTTCTAATGCCTTTTTCTGTTGCTGTTTTTTTCATGTTAAGTAATTTTCATCTTCTGCTTGTGCTCATTCTACCAGGGCTGTGGCCTGTTCTTGGCTTTTTTTCAAGAGTCTGGATACTAAATCCATTCTACAATCTGCTACTTGGTGTCCTATGCACACCTTTGCTAAACAGTGTAAGTTGGATGTGATTTCTGGAGCCATGACCAGGTTTGCTAGTGCCATCCTCCATGGGTTGTTGGAAAACTTCTGTGTGGCTTCTTCCTCCTGGACATCTCTGTGGTTTCTTCCTCCCATCCTCTGCAGTAGCTTTTGTACTATCCTATTAGTAAAGAATGCTACAACAGTGATAAGGAAGGACATAGCACAGTTGTGTATGATATTACCATAATAATAAATGTCCTTCTTCTCACTTTTGGCAGGTGTCCCTGCAGCCTTCCTCCTGTTATTCTGTGTGGCTTTTCTTCTGGCCAAAGGTCTGTCTTCTTCCTTTTCTTCCCTTGCCTTCCTGGGTGCACATCATTGCTACTCCTGTAGGGCTGCACTGGTTCTTCTGATACAATTAATTTCTGAGGATTAGCCACGTGTACATCACTTATGAACCTTATACTTTAGACATGGGACATGCAGCTTCTGGAAGGAGCTTAGGCTTTGGTATGCTGGCCAACCATTCAACCGTCCTTGGCAGGATACCCCAGTACTAAGGAAGACTGCAACAGCGAGAAATAAGACATCTATTGTTATAGTAAGATCTTATACAAATGTACTTTATTTACCTAGGTTGCCCTTTTGCTGTAGCTAGTATTTTTCTTCCGCCTTCCTTTGTTCATTGTAGTCCACCACTCACTAAAGACCTTCATGAAGAACACTGATCTTACATTCCACTAGTTAATCTAGTAACATGTTCCAGTTATTCACTAATCCCTACTTTAAAAGTACTTTCTGATGTTTAGGTTTAAGTATGTACACTTAACTCAGTGAGCTTCCACCTTTGACCTCTTTCTTCTGCTATGTTTACCATTATATTGACATTAACATCTAAGTATCTTCTACATGCACACTATGTCTCCTTTTTCTTGCCTATCCTCAGCTGAAAATATATTTAACTCCTGTAACCCCACTTCAGCATCATTGTGCACTTTTTCACTTTGTAACCCTGATAGCCAGTCTTTTTATCTTTCTGACTAGTTTGATATCCTTATCTCTGTATGTGCACCAGAAGTGAACACAATACTCAGCTGCCCTGAACAGATATCTGTAGTGTGATAATACAACCTGCCTGATCCTGGAATCTCTTCCTTTAAGGATAAAGCCAAGCATCTTGTTGACCTTGATTACAACTCTCTTATTTTTTCTTTCACTGCCACAACAAGGTCTTTTTCCCTGATTGTTGCTTGTTGTGGTAGCTCCTCCCAGTTGGTATTCTCCTTTGGGTTAATTAGAGACTAGATGAAGTACTTCCCTGCATTAAAGCCTGGGTGCCATGGCCATTTCCACTTGTGTAAAGGGATAAAGTCCAGATTGTGACCTAGGTGACCTGAGTTTAAGTAGTTGCTCAACCACCTACTGGAGCTGACATATAGGATAAGACTGAGGCTTTGGTTGCTTGTCTATCCTCAGGGGATGACAGTTTTGGGGTAATATGCTTGAATAGTCTGTCAATCTTTGTAACTCCCATGGGAGCTAGTCTATAGATGTCACCCTGCTAGGGTGCAACTAAGACTTGAGTGTTGGCACTCTTGGGGGGGGTCAGTGAAGCTGCTGGACCATGCCTTATAGCATGCAGTAGCCTACAAGGTATGCCAACAAAAGGGGAAGTAGGTCCTCCACCCATACACTAGCCAGTGTCAGAGCATACCACAGTATGATGTCACTCCCTGACCATTCCGTTCCACAGTTGCCAGGATGTTGTGCAGCCCTACCAAACCTGTCTGGAGAATCTAGGATCTGCTTGATGAGTGAACATTCTAGCCATGTCCCATGAAGCACTGGACCCTAAGGGAGGATATAGCAATTAGCCAAAAGATACAGAAAGTCAGAAGTGACTCTACCAAGATAAAGCCAACTTACCACAGTCTGAAACCTGCTAGTTGGCAAGTGTAGGGGAAACCCATGGCAAAAAAAATTAGTTGCCACTTTTCAGCCCAATCTGACATTAACTTCCACTCTTCTCAACTCACTTTGAATATTTGCTTCTCCATCTATCATCCCTTCTATCTTAGAGACTTCTGCAAATAGGCTGTTGCTATTCTTAGCTTCCCTCGTGATATCTGTAACAAAGATGCCAAATAACAATGTGTCTAGGACTAAGTCCTGTGGAGCCCCACCAGTGATTTCTCTTCCTTTAGAGAAGTCCTCCTTAAGAATTGCTGTTTGCTTCCTGGCGAACAGCCTGACTTGTATCTATTTTCTCAGCTTCTCTCCTCCAAGTTCTTTCAATTTGACTGAGCCATAAGCCTTAATGAAGTCAGGTTATTCCTCATTGAATGGCTATGTTTTGATAAGCTGCAGTATATCCCAGCCGTAAACTGTTTCAGTTTGGTCTGACAAGACTGTTTTTGTGTAGACTCGTGTTGGTACTCATTCTGCATATTGTTGTTCTCCAGAAAACCGGCTAACCTTTCCATCATTATCTTCTCCTTGACTTTTCATGCTACTAAAGTCAGGTTTATAAATGTATATTTTCCCAGGTCAGTTCTAGCTTGTATTACATACAAGGGTATTATTATGGCCTACCACAATTCCTATGGGATATTGTTCTTGCTGTGTGTGTCATTGGACAGTTCTGTCAGGTGACCTGTAAATACACCTGCCAGGTTCTTTATTATCCTATAGAGTATGCTGTCTGCACCCATTCTGAGTGCTGTCTAATGTTTCCTTCTCACAACTTCCCTTAGTATATGACTATCTACTAGATGTCCTCTATCTTTGCCTTTTCTCCCAATCAAGCTGATGTTCCCTTTCTTCCATTTTATGAATATAGTTCTTTTAAAAGATATGGAAACAAAGATTTACCTGAAATTCTTTGTTTTTCTCCATCTCAACTGGAGTTCCCATCCTTAACCAATCTGTGCTACGCTACCCTGACCTTCTTTGTTTTGCTGTATATTTTTCTTGCTTTTCCTTTATTCTGTTATGCTAGATCTTTGTCTAGATTTGTTTTTTGCCTTCATTGCCTTTGCATCTCTTTTGCTAGCTTCTTCATTCTTGCCTGCGAGCCCCTTCTTTACATGGACTGCCTTTTTTTTTCTTTACATGGGCTGCCTTCTTAGTCTCCTTGTTGAATCACACTGGAATCATTCCTCACACTGCCTTACTCATTTTGCATGTTTCTTTTTATCTTTACCTACAAGCTGTTTGTCTTTTTTATTTGTCTTCAGTCTCCCAGTGTGGTTTCAGAAAATTCCACTAGCTTAATGGAGTCTGCTTTCCTGTAGTTTCATACTATAATTTTGTTTGCCTGTTGTCCCCTCTGCCGTGGTGGCCAGTTTTGGTCAGAAGCAGTTTTATTTATAGGCTTGGAACTCCCCCATTCTTGTTAAGTGCAGTATTCAGTAATGTTTTGTACCTTTTACTAAATGAATGAGACCCCTCTTTACCTGATAACATCACTGTTTTTCACTTACTTTCCTTCACTTGGATGCTGAAATTTACCGTTGTGCTTCTTGAAAGTTAAAAAGTCTGCCATTGTTACAAGTTGTTCTTCCTGCCCCAGGACCGTAGACCGATATTTACCTAGTCATCATCTTCTCCTTCAGCATCCCTCACAGGATATATTGTATCTGTTTAACAGTTTTCACATTTTTCCTTGTAGTCTGTAATGCTGATAACTTTTGCTGGGTGTCACAGTTCCTATCTTTCTTTCTTTCTTTACTTTTATGTTGCCAAGTATGTCACAGCTAATGTTTTTTTTTTTTTTCTTACGTAGTCTCTTGCCTACTCTGTATCTTGTACTTTCTCTCCTGCCTGTTCAGCTAATGTCCCGGGATCTTCATAGCCCAATGCCTTTCATCATTTGCTAGGTTTTCACATTTTATATGAATGGCTAAAACTGTCCCATTTCATGCCTCATCTTTTAGCATTACTCTATAGCCCAGCCCTTCTTTTATGCTTATTTCAACCTGCTCATCACCTCTTCAGCACCTTGGGATACTCATCCTGATATACTTCTGAATTTTTGAATTCAGTAAGACTGTTCCACCAATTGAGATGCAAAGTCCATTAGTAGCACAGAGGTTCTTTCCTCATCATTGCTGTACCCTGCCAGTCCACTAGTGTTTGTCCCTGTTCACTCGTCTACTTGCTGCAGTAGGCCTTGTAATTCCAGATCTTATGCTTGGTGCCGATAGTACTTTTCAAAAGCCCACTGCACACCCAGGCTATTTGCATGTCTGAACCACTTTTCATGCCCTTTCATAAGTTCACAACTTCAGTTGTAAAGCATGCAACCTGTTGGCCTTCAAGAAGGAAATTCATGACTGACTTAGTTATAAGGGGAAGCCTGCTACATAAGCTTGCAAAGCATTGTTTAATGTATCTGTCACTTTTTCTTCTATTATTGATACTTTATGTTGGCATTAGATTGCTTTTAGTGGTGTTAGCTGCAGTCAGTGATGCATTCCAGGCTTCAGATGTTAAATACCTGCAGATCAGACATTGTGTAATAGGCCAGAGGGAGGTCACCTCTAGCCAGTATAAAACAGATTATAATGACAATTCTTAAAGTCTTTCTAGTTAATTCCTGTTTTCCAGGCCTGTTGTCGAGTAATGAAATATTGTATCTTTAAGGTGCTCTGTTCGAAGACTACAAAAATGCAGTTTTGTGTTCTGTAAAGGGTGAGGTCAGTGTGGCATGAACTGGTACACTGACCTATCTTGAGGAACTAAACATGCTATTTGAATTAGATGGGCTACAAATTACACTTTTCTGACATTGGTAAACACACACTGGTTAAAAGTTAAATTGTGAAATTGTTGTGTACTATTGTCCCTAGATCTTTAATGATGGAATAATTTTTATGAATTGGCCATTTATTTTGAAATCATAGACAATTTTCTTTTTTCTAAGTCTCTTGATACTATGTTTACTTATATTAAAAGATGAGATTATTACTACTACATCAAGTATGTATTTTTGTCGGTCATCTTGGAGAACTTATTTTACTGCTGGAATTATGTTTTCAAATTTTCAGACCTCAGCATATTTGATAACCCACACCCCATTTCCTTCTCTAGTTGAGATGAATGTCCAAAAAAAAGAGGTGGCCCCAGTACAGAGTCCAGCGGGACACCAGTGGTAACCTCCTTCTCTGACTTTTCTTGTCCAATTGTTCAGCCATTGTGTTACCTGTTAAGTTATGTACAGTATCACTGGATGCATCTTAAATAGCAGGAAGCAAGATTTATCCACATCCCTAACAGCACTGTTCAATCTCAACCTCTATAAAGGTTTTGTACCAAGCAAATGGAGAGCAGCTACAGTCATTCCCCTGCATAAGGGAGGACCTTCCACAGACCCAGGCAATTACAGACCCATTAGTCTGATCAGCCTCATATGCAAAGCCTTGGAAAGACTTATTATGGAACTAATCAGTCAAGACATAGGGAACCTCCAGATGCTGGACCTGTCTCAGTTTGGATTTGTCAAGGGCAGGTCATACTTATGAAACCTGGTCGACTTTTTTGAAAATGTCACCAAAACAATGGATGAACACCAAATGGTACACACAACATACATCGACCTGGACAAAGTTTTTGACACAATTCCCCACTCAGGCATAGTAGAAAATCTAAATAAACTGAGAATAAACCCTTATGTCACCTACTGGACTGCCAACTGCCTCACAGATAGGATGCAGAATTCAAAAGAGGGAAGTTACTCCACAAAGAGACCAGTCACCAGTGGAGTCCCCAAGGATCTGTGCAGGGACCCCTCCTGTAGCATCTACTATTCTAAAGTAAAAGCCAATACCAAAGGGCTCTGTGCTGCAATCTAGGAACAGCCATTGAAACCCCACATGACATAGCCATCCTACAGGAAGGTTTGTCCCAAATAAGTAACTCTTGCCAAAATCATGGACTGAAACTAAATGCCAAAAAATGCGTTGTAGTATACTTTACAAAGTCATCTACCCTGGCGAACTACTACACTGACTATATGCCCTAAAAAGATGACGCATTTGTTAAGAATTTGGGAACTTATGTGGACAGTGACTTACTTTTTGACCAACATGTGTCCATTGTTGTAAGAAAGTCCTGCATTTATTTATTTATTATTTATTTGTAGTTTGTTTTCCAGGATGGTCCATTGGGCCGAAGGAGCCCATTTTCAATGGAGTCCTGGGGAGAAAAGCTCCATAGATACAATATATAAAACAACAGGTTATTAAAGTACATGGAACAAAAGTATATGTTAATACAATTTAGAGGATAAAAAAAAGAAATTATATCACAATTAGTAAAAGTTTACAAATATATAGTCCCTATCATTGCTAACATAGATGTTAAGTCTATAAACAATAATAAGTAGGTATTTACAAGTCAATTAAACCGAGGAGCTATTTACAATATGTATGTTGCCACAGGGGCAATATGATCATGGGGGGGGGGATATGTAGGTTAAATGAAGTAAGGGAGAGATGAGTTAGGGGAAGTAGGGGAACAGAAAGGAAAAGGGAAGGTAGATATTTAAGTTAGGATAAAAGGAGAGAGGGAGAAGGGGTAGGGAGTAAGGTAGCTGCTGGGGACGTTCTGCAGGATGGGAACATCAACATTCCCAGAGAGATGTCAGGTGTGAGTGGAACAAAGCTGTAAAGGTGGAGGGGCTGCTGGCGAGGCGAATATGAGGTTGGAGGGAGTTCCAGAGATGTGCTAAGGAAAAAGAGAGTAAAAGTTTGCCTGCTGCACAGTTTATAAACAAAGGGATTGTGACTAGATCTAGGGATGTCATTGTTCCCCTTTACTCAGCCCTCATTAGACCATTCATTGAATATATTTCCCCCATTGGCATGTATCTGTCCAGAAACAAGCAACAACTGGAAAGCCCACAGAGATACCTTACTAAAAGGGTATAAGGCTTAATCAACCTGTCCAACATGAACCAGCTCAAAGCCCTGTCACTATACTCTGTATTCTACAGACTGCTATGAGGTGACCTGTGTCTGGCATACAAGGAATTCTCTAACCCAGTATTGATGTATTTACTGCATACCAAGTCAAATGGCATAAGAAATACTTGTTTTAGCGATCTAAACCTCTTCTACAATATCAGCAGAATGGTTTGGAGGGACAGGTATATCACACAAGGGATACCGCTGGCCTGGAACAGATTCCCCATCCACATAAAGCAAAGCTCGTCCCTGTTCATGTTCAAGTACAACCTGGATCTGTGGATGGGAAACAGAAAATCTACCTCAGGACTGCCTCCTGTACTAATAATGGATAGTGGTGGCTCCTAAATGATTTATGCCATGCACACATCTCCTCAAATTATCTATGGTATGATCCCAGTTATTCACATTAGTGGTAATGTATAATTATCGACCATTGGATGGGTAAGGCCAGTCTCTAACCAAATGGGGAATGACTGTAGCTGTTTACTATCTGCAAGGGGAGCTAGCATAGTACTCACCCATGAACATACATATGAATTCCCGTGTAATGCTTTCACTATTCTTTAGGTGGAATAATATAGCAATAACCCACGCCTGGCTGTGGGTAATGCAGGATTTACCCACGGTTGGCATGGTTTGGTCCCAAGGGCGAAGCCCGAGGGACCAAACAAAGACAACTGTGGGTAAATCCCGCATTACCCACACCCAGAAGTGGGTTATTGCTATTATACTATGACATTATTTAAGAAAAGAAATAATTACTTTTCTTAAATAATGGCATTGTATAATGCCTCTTTGCTGCCCTTCCGCAGCTGTCTGGTATCCGCGGCAGTTCTGATGTACTGCGCATGCCTACGAAGTACATCAGAGCTGTGGCCAAAAGCAACGGAGAAAGCAAGATCTCCGTTGCTTTTTACTGTTTCGCTATGTTAAATGGGTTTAACATAGCGAGACAGCTTTAAAATATCATAAAGATAAAGATGTCCGTTGCTTATTTTAAAGCTGTCTCGCTATGTTAAACCCATTTAACATAGCGAAACAGTAAAAAGCAACGGAGATCTTGCTTATTTTAAACCTGTGTTGCTATGTTAAACTCTTTTAACATAGCGAGACAGTGTTTTTAAAGAGACTTATACTAATGGAAAAAGTCCGGGTGGTCGGACCTTTTTCCATTAGTATAAGTCGATTGGCCAGCGTGCACGTTTTGGAATATTAATGGGGGGTCATGGTATAATGTTTAATACCATAGCAAGATCAAAATAAGCAACATGCGCTGTCAGTCCTTCACCGGATGTTGCTATTACCTCTTCAAAGAAACCTGAGATTCAAAATGCAAGGTCTGCTCTTAACAGATCCATACTTTTCTATATCTAACAGAAGTAGGTCCTCCTGTGTCATTTTGGATTTGCTCTATTATAAATCTTTTCACAATTTGTTAAGTGTACTTTTCACTGAGTTTTCTGTAGTTCCTCTCATATTGTTTTTATGTCCTAAGAAGTCTTTTAAGAAAACATCCAAGCCCAAGAGTTATGAAGACACAAACATACAAACCAAAGCAGATGCTGCTAATAAAAAAATTGTTAGATGGAAAGGTGTTGAAAGTCACAGTATTTGTAGAATATGACTATTCAGGTTATACCAAACAGAAATGGAACAAATTTATTCCATTCATGAGAGAATGTTGGCTTGATGGAGTGGGGTTTAAACCATTGTATCCTTACTATGTAGAGTGTTTTTTTAACCTGGGGATACAAAGACATTTACAGAGGCTAACCAGGCAATGGAAGAAATTAAGCAGCTTCGGGTCTCTTGTGCTCACAGGAGCTATTCTATGTGCACATCCTACCATCCATGAGATGGATTATAACTTCCTGGCATGCCCTGTTAAATCTTAGTCAAATTACAGTTCTCAGTGCCATTCAGCCACTCCATTCCGAGTTGACTGCAATTTAACCCCCTTGTAATCAACTCCTTGATCACTCGATTTTCTCCTTCCCCCATCCCCCTGCAGTCCCTGCTGCAGACATTCCTAGGCTGCTTGTGTTATCTGTCATATTTAGTACTCATATAAGATATTTTTCCAGTCTTCACGATTTCAGAAGTATTGTGCTTCTCATCTGTCCTTGTCTTTATATGCCACCTGAAAGATGCCTCTTGCCTTCTTAGTTCCCATCATACATCTCGGCCTCTTAGTGCAAGAAGTTTTGATAAAGCCAAAAATAACTGGAGGGAAAGGCCCAAAATCAAGGAGATAGTTTAAATATTGCTCTTATAAACGTAGAAAGTTGCATTTTTTGAAATATATTATGTCTGAAACTCAAATGATTGTCATTATTTATTGACATCAATTCTCAGTGATTTGCCAAAAAACAAATTTGTTGTGAAACAGATCAAAAATGTGAGGCAAAGATGTGGACATTCTGTGAAATATTTGGCAGTTGAGAGATCTAGTACCCGTACTGTTTCTTCCTTCAGTGCCAAATACCACTAAAACATGTATTAGTCTCTTTCTCCCATCTGTGTCTTGTAGATTTCTCTTGGCTTATTCTGACCACCCTCCCACTTTCAGTCTTTAGCTGTTTGTTTCTGTATGCAGTCCTGTCTGTTTTTACATTCCTGCCTAGTCTTCCTTTTCTTCTTCATGTCTCCTTGCACTTCAGGTCCTGTTATTTTTCTGTCTGACTGCATGCAACTGTCTGATTCATAGGTTCATAGGTAGGTACAAGGCTATCGGTTCAAGGGCCTAAGTAAGCCTAGCCAACAAGGTTCCCTGATGTACCCCACCCAAGAAAGTTAATTTCCTGCTCCCCTGTCGAGCAGAGCCACAGAAGTGATCCCCGGGGTGTATTTCCTATTTCCCATCCACTCATCAAGATTTTTCTTGAAGAGTGCTAATGAAGAACTTTGCTTGACATAGATGGGTAGCTTGTTCCAGAGGATAGGAAATCTCTGGGACAGGAATCTGTCCCTCCAGCATGTTCTGTTTATTGTGGTGACAAGGTTTAGGTCCCTAGAGCGTGTAGCTCAGAGGGATTGGGATTTCTTAAGGTGTAGCATGTCCATCAGCTCTGGGTTTAACATAGCTTTATATGTTAGGAAGAGATCTCCTCAGAGTAGGCAATATGCTACAGAGTAAAGCTGGTGTTTTTTGAGATGGTCAGTGTAGGACATCTGTTTGAGGCCAGTAATCCTCTTTATGAGGTACTTTTGTGGCCTTTCCAGCTGCTGCAGATGTCTTGTGAGGTACATTCATTCCAAAAGGGGCGTTGTACTCTATAATGGGTCTAATGAGTGCTGAGTAGAGGGGAACAATGATCTCTTTTTTCCTGGATGAGAACCCTTTTGTGATGAGGTGTGCCACATAGAAGGATTTCCTGACTACTGTGGCAATGTGATTATCAAAGGAGAGACTACTGTCCACCTGGGTCCCAAGGTCTCTTATCACACATTCAGCATTATTAGACTGCCATTGGGTACAGAGTTTTTACCAAAGGGGATGACAGTGCACTTTTTGGCACTGAGCTTGAGGCCATGCCTCTGACACCAGGCATCTGTCTCAGTGAGGCCCTTCTGTAGGATGTCCACATCATTTAGGGACTCGACTATGGCTCCTAGTTTGCAGTCAATAGGCCTTCTGTGTTAGCCTGTACTTCAGAGAAGTAGATACTAAACAGGAGAGGTCCCAGGACTGAACCCTGTGGTACTCCACTTGTCACTGGTTTGAAGTTAGATTTGGAGTCTGCAACTTTTACAGTGTGGGTTCTGTCAGTGAGCCAGTTGGCAACCCATCTTGTGATGTAGAGATTTATATCTAGTTTAGTGAGTTTAGCTATAATTCCAGAATGGGGGATGGTGTCAAAAGCCACGGCGAGGTCAAGATAGGCTGTGTGAACCACCTTAGTCTCGTCTATGGTTTTGGTGATTGCCTCAAAGAAGTCGATCAGGTTCAGAAGGCATGATCTGCTTTTCAAAAACCCGAACTGGGTGGGGTCCAGAGTTTGGTGGTTACCAATGTCTTTGTTTATGAGTTCCATGATGATACATTCCATGGCCTTGCAGACCAGGCTCGTCAGGCTAATAGGGCGATAATTCCTAGGATCATTGGTTGGCTCCCCCTTTGTGGAGTGGGATAACTGTTGCTGTGTGCCATTCAGTGGGCACAAAGCCTGATGTGAGACTATGATTGAACAAGGTGCTTAGATGCAAGCTTTGAACTCTGCATTTTTTATCTTTGTCTGAAGTACCTCAGCTTCAAGATCCCAATCATAGACAAAACTTCAAAGCCATATGATATAATCTAACCCGTCTCAACCACTTCCTTCTTCTTCAAACCATATTTTTATGACTTTTAATCTCTGTGGCCTGCCCAAAGACATGCTGTAGGTGGATTGGATACTCTAAATTGGCCCTAGGTGTGAGTGCGTGCGTGTGTGTGCCTTCCATGGAAGGTTGGGCGCCGGGCTGGCAACTTAACACCATAAAAAAACTCCACTGACAAACATGAGTGGACAGGTGATCCGCTGTGGCGACCCCTAACCGGAAAAAGCCGAAAGAAGAATCTCTGTGGCCTGTCCTTCCACAGTGAATTAGACCAATCTTTTCCTATCCGGGCAATCTCTGTATGTGGTATTTTGTATTGTAGGCAGCCATTATGTTTTTCTGTTATAGTTTCATAGGGGCATAGGTAATTACTAGGTCAGCAACCCCAAGGGGGATTTTAAGCCTAGCCATGCTGCCCAAAGGTGAGAATCAAACCCCGTAACTTGCGTCTGCAAGATAAGCACCTTAAACATTATGTCAACCCCCAACCCCGCTGAATGATCATAACACCTCTACTTTTTGATTGTGTGCTTGAAAATGAAAGGGTGTGCAATCCCATTTCTCAAGGGAGCAAACAGTGTTTTTTATGTAGATTACTGCTGTATTTGTAACATAAGGGATCTCTGTCTCATCCTGGACAACATGACTTTCACTGTTTTGGTGTTTTCCCTGGCCAGGCTGCACAGGAGGAAATTGCAGTGGTTCCCAAGGGAGCCACTGTGATCAACACTTATAATCAACGGAGTACACCATCCATCGCCTACTGTGTCAGGAAAGAACTGAGTTGGTGGATGCAGTATGTTTAGAAAAATGAAGGCATGATCTTTAAACAACAGATCTTCAACCAGATTCTGACAACGATTGACTCAGGCGTTGCATCAGGGCTTGTACTCTAGCTCTCAGGGTACAGTGTACATGGAGTCTCAAGAAAAGAAAGTGGCTCACAGTGATCAAACAATGAGGACTGACATTAAAGACCTCAAAACGTTTGAGATGGTCTGGGTGCCAGGGTCTTAGTATATCATCACACGTGACACCATCTTGATGTGGTACCTAAACAAAAAGGGAAGAACGCTGATATCATCTGTGTTGACTGGTCCCGCAGGCTTCCCAGGTAATATTGCAGTCCTGGATGCTCCTGATAGCCATGTACTTACTTATGCAGGAGAACTGCAGGATAAACCAACTAAGCAGAACCTCTTAGAATATACAAGATGAGGTATACCAGAGAGAGACCTGTTTGTCTCTGTGAGCAACAGGAGGAGAAGCCAGAAATTATTCTAAATGCTTTTTTCTGGCTCAGGCAGCACTGGTTCTGTTCCAAATTCTGTCAATGGTGAGAGAGAATCCTTTTCTCTTTCTACAGCATGTGAATCTTCTGTGACAGTACAGTGGGTGCTTTGTACCTCCACACCTGCCCACACTGAACCTAACAGCGTGGTAGATATGCTTGTAACACCCTTTTGGTATGTTTATTGTGAAGACATGCTAATATTTATGAATAAGGCTAGAAAAACAAATAATGGAAAGTTGCATTTAGCAGAATGTAAAAATATTCACTCTGGTGCAAAAGGAGGAACCAGCATGCATACCAGGATGCTGTGCCTATAGTGGTTCTTAAATATTTATCTGAGATGTTTGCTTCATGCTTGGTGTACTTCTTTCTTAAGGTCTGTCATTCAGCTTTGTCCACTGGCATCCAGACCTCCAGTCACGGAATTTATAAAAGCCATCCTGCATTTCAGGTTGCCCTGGAGAATTCCATTCCCTTTATAAATCTCAAACTTGTGTTTACATACATAGCAGAGTTAGTGCCAGATTTGTAATGCATTCATATACTCACTATTTCCATGCAGAATTTAATATTGGGTATAAAGCATTGGATATCTACTTGTCTTAATTATATCTATATCTTTTTTTCCATGTGTTATTCTTCTGAGATATGAAAGATAGTTCTTACTCAATATAATAGATTTAAAAACAAAGAGAGAGCCGGTAAGCACCAAAAGTCCGAACTTGTAAAAAAATTTCAAAGATACAAAGGAACCAAGTCAGACCACCAAGGCTGGAAAATAAATAAAATCTTTAATTGACACCATAAAAAGAGTTTAGCACTTTCGGGCTACTGCACTTCATCAGATCTCTTTTTTTATGATGCCAGTTAAAGATTTTATTTATTTTCTAGCCTTGGTGGTCCGACGTGGTTCCTTTGTATCTTTTCAATATAATAGATTTCTTGTATATTTTAAGTATTGCACTCCATATCTTTTTGATACTAGATTAATTATTTTTGCGCATTTGGTAGATATCTATAATCTTTATAGCACCACTCTTTCTCACTTCAAACTGTAATGAACAGATGCTTGTACATAGTTTTAAACCAATTTGCTATTGTGGTAGTGTCCAGCATTGCCATCCCATGGAAAAAAAATCAGCTAATTTCTAATGTACAAGGAAGGAAATGATGCTGGTTGCAGTAATACTTGTCCTATTAATTTATATACCTTCACAGAAAGAATTTTTTTTGGAACTACAGATGTCATCTCCATATGCTAGTGCATGTTTAGTTTTTTTTTTTTTTTTGTTATGGCTGCCACCAGTGGCATGATACAGCTCTCACAGTACCTTCTGTCAGAGTTTTATCATATGTGTACAGTTCTCTCTAGTTGCATCTTCAGATACTAGATATGTGATTTCCAAGTTGTATTGGCAGAAACATTTAATCATAAGTATTTAAACATCTGTGCTATTTTATTTTACATTTTCCTAGCTGAAAATTAAACTTAACTCTTTTCCCTGTGTTAAGTACCATAAACTCACTTTTTCTGTGGTGCACACTTAAATGTGTTAACTATAATCTCTGAACTCTTTAGATTGCTCTTTTGCATCTTGAATAGTTAAGAACTGCAGTACCAGGTCATCTGCATAAGCATTTTTTTTCGGGAAATTTTTCACTTCCTTCTCTAGTATATTCTAATGAAGTAATATGTATTTTTAATAGATTAGGAACAGTGGCCAGTTTAAAGCTCTATCTTACCCGTTTATGAATGCTAAAGGGTTCTGTGCAATAACTCTTGGTGGAAGAATGAAGAATTTGGGAAAAAATTAAATAAGGGAAAGTAGCTCAGTGGTAGAACACTAGATGTTATGTTGTTCTATCTTGGCTTCATTCTTGCTGGGTGGGTTCAGAACCGAGCATCGGTTCTGACTCGGCCACATACTAAAGCTCGAGAGCTTTCACTGGCTCGAGGCTGCAACCTATCCCAAGATGCCTAGCGACTGTTACCCAGATCTCGTTTGCCGCTTGCAGCTTCAGGATTGCTTTTTCGCTGGCTCAGGCTAAGTGGATATTGCTTTACCTTTTTGTGTGGTTATTAAGTAATAATGAATTAGTAGAATAATTTCTTTACATTGCTATATCTTGAGTGCTCCTTGTTTCAGTAAAGGTCCTTTCTGGTCTTTGTTTTTTGGCTTTGTGTGGGCCATCATTTTCTCTTAGGCCTCTATCTAGCATTGCCCCCCTTTCAGGAATTCATTTACGTTAGAGGATTCCCTTTTCTCCTCTTAGCCTGTTTTTAGTTAGAGGGCTCCCCTTTTGTTCCTTTCGCTGTTTAAATTAGAGGCGTCTCCTCAGGTTGCAGGAGTACGTCATTTAAGTTAGAGACTCTCTTCTAAACTTCCTTCCCTCTGACCACTCTTCTTCTTCAAAAAAAGAAAAAAAAACTTGTTTCTCTTCACAGAGTAGTTGTTTTTATAGTCTTGCTAGTCTGGTGTGGTTCCTTGCACTTGAGTGAAACATTTACTAACTTTGTGACTTTCATTGCTGGTTGTGAACTTTTGCTGATAGTGATAGGATGTCTAAAGAGACTAAACAGTCCAGTTTTAAAAAGTGTGATTCTTGCACACAAAAAATGTCAATCACTGATGGACACACTAGTTCTGTGTATTGCTTAGGCGCCGTCCATCTGCAGGATTCCTGTTCTGTTTGCCATGCGTTTGGTTCAAGGGTCATGTAGGAATGGAAAAACAAGCTAATACTTCAAGGTTTGTTAAAGGGGCCTTTTGATTTGGCTGTTGAAGGGATTCAGGCCTCCAAACCTTCAGACAAATCACCCAAAATTTCTTTGGCTCCAGCTTCTGAGCCGTCGAAGAGACCTGAAAAATTTTGTTTTTTAGATCTGAAACCTGTCGGTTCCAAAAAGGAAAAGTCTACATCGGTTCCACTTGCAGTTTCGGAACCATCTAGTAGTCAAAAAAGGAGCCCGTCATTGTCCTTGGATCCGATTCGTTCGGTGCCACAGTCTCCCTTATTGCAATCGGTGGCAGGTAGCCACAAGTCCTTCTCCCATTCCTCTCGGTCATCCAGGAGCCTTTTGGATGATGATGTAGAGCAGGTGGTTAGAGGGTTGCTTCGTACACCAGCCCTGGCAAAAATTCTCACCAGCCCATCCCAGCCGGTCGTGGAGCCGACTCCAGTAGCTGCTTTACCTACGGTTCTTCCTCCGACTCAGTCAAGTTCGGAGGCAGAGTGCTTGGAAGTCCCGGTGGTGGAGCTGACGGACCCAAAATCCATTCCCAGAGTTTTGGTGCTGATCTCTGCTCCGACCACATCAATGTTATCCATCGAGGGGTCTGGAGGCTGAGACTCCCTCGTCGGTTCCGGGGAGACATCGAACCGGACCCTTGTTGGATCTGACTCTCCCATTCAGGGCTTCGACGCATGCGATTTCAGCACCCACATCAGCCTTGGAGCCATCCTCCTTGGTGCGGGGGAGATCTCCTGGGTCCTTGGAGCCGGAGGTTCTCTCGGCCCAGGATTGTGGTGCCATCGAGGTGATGAGGAACGTGCTTTCCTCTGAGACTGCTCCACCCTCAGCTCCAGCTACTCTTTCCCTCAAAGGGCCAGTGTCAACCTCTACATCATCCCTCCAGCCCCAGCGTAGGGAACCAATGCCCTGGGATGCCCCAATGTGCGAAAACCTTCTCTTCCGAAACCTCCCTGGAACATCCCCCCCGAGGTGGTCCCTCAGAAGAGAACGTGTAAGAGGAAACACAAAAACTCCCCTGAGTCTGTCACATTCGATACTGACTTAGAGGATTCACAGGGGTCCCAACGGTCACCCTCTGAGGATGTCTTGTTTTCAGACATCTTAGAGATCCTGCAACAGAGAGGTGGCTAGAAAACCCTCTCCCCTTCTGAAGATGAGTCAGTATACCTGGAGGCATTTGGTTCTCGACCCTCCACCTCTTGGGTATCTCTGCCTTTCGACCATCTCCTGGGTGTAGTCAGTCGAAAGTCATGGGGCTCTCCAGAGTCGATGGAACCTGTTCCGAGGAGGCCCAACAAATTCATTACAAGCCCGGAAGACAGACAGTTTTTGACCAAAGGTGTCCCAGTAGATGCTATGGTGGGGGTGGCGGCCACCAAGAAGGAATTAGCTGAAACTTCTGCATCTGTCCATCCACCGAATAAGTAGTCTCGAACGATGGACAGATACAGGAAGTGTATGTTCTTTTCAGAGGCCTTTACCCTTAGGTCACTGAATTACTTATCCCATTTTATTTGTCTTCAGAGGGATCTCCTCAAGGAGCTAGGAGATACCCTCCAAGGTGCTACAGCTGGGGGTTATCTGACAAGATAAGCTCTCAGCTTGCGACTTTAACATCTATAACTAACTCCTCCATGTGCCTCATTTCTTATGCAGCCAATGGAGAGAGCAGGGCAGCAGGCATAGGAATAGCTCTGAGGAAACATTCCTGGATGCTTCTTTGTGAGTTTGCTAAACCCTTCAAGTCTTCCTTTATTGATGCCCCATTTGATGGCTCATCCTTGTTCCGGCCAAAAGTGAAGGAGACTCTCACCAGGAGTGAGCAAGACTGCAAGACTCTGTCTGCCATGGGAGTACGTTTCTCTGTCCCTACTAGACCTTATCCCAAAGGTCAGAAGGGCGGAAAAATGTTGTTCCAGAAATCCAGAGGAGCCTTGCTGGATGCTCATTGTGAATTTTCCCCCAGGGGCAGAGGGGGAAATAACAATGGAAGACGCTGCCCTCGCAGCAGAGGGGGTCCGCAGAATCAGGGTGAGAGAGATACGTTCTTGGGTAGACGTTTCCCAGTAATCCTGAATGGAGGCCTACCTGTCCACCTCTGGAGGAAGTCGGGGGAGACTGTCACTGTACCCAAAAGCCTGGCTACACATCACTCAAGACAATTGGGTACAGACCATCTTATCCAGGGGATACAACATTCCTTTTTCCCTTCCACCCCTTCCATCAAAGTCTTTCCCAAACATATCACCTGGTCAAAGGGATCAAGCAAACCTAGAAATTCAAAGGTTGCTAGAAAAAAAGAGTCATCCAAGAAGTCTCTGCAGGCCAAATTGGATCTTGAATTTACTCACGGTTCTTTTTAGTTCCAAAAAAGACAGGGGACTAGAGACCAATTTTGGATCTCAGCAGGCTTAACAAGTCGGTAAAGAAAACAAAGTTCTGGATGGTAACACTGCAGTCTATACTCCCTTTTCTGGGACAAGACAATTGGATGTGCTCCATAGATCTTCAGGATGTCTACTACCATATAAAGATGGACAGGTGATCCAGAAGATATTTATGCTTCTGGCTGGGAGCCAGTCATTACCAATTCAGAGCTCTGCATTTTGATCTCACTACAGCCCCCAGAGTGTTTACCAAATGCATGACAGTAGTTATGGCTCACCTGAGGCGTCAAGGATTCCAGGTGTTTCCATACTTAGATGACTGGCTCCTGACCGCCCCCACCGAGCATCTACTAATCAGGACAAGAGACAACACCATTCATCTCTGCTCAGAGCTGGGCATTACCGTAAATTTAGAAAAATCTGCCTTGTTGCCATCACAGCATATTACCTTTATAGGGGCAGACGTAAACACAAAAGACACGGTGGCAAAACTGCCTCACAAAATAGTTCAAACTGTACGCCATTAGGTGTCAATATTGCTCATGAAGAAAAAAAGTGCAAGCAAAATTTGTCCTCAAGGTTCTGGGTTCAATGGCAGCTGCAATAACACTAGTCCCAGTGGCACGTCTATGCATGAGAATATTACAGTGGCCACTTTTTGCTCAGTGTTCCATGCAGAAGTTGCCCATGTCACACAAAATTCTCATTACGAATACCTGCAAGAGGGACTTACAGTGGTGGCTTCAGTCCACTCAGGTAACGATAGGCAGACCATTTGTTCTCCCCCAGCCTTTAGCTACAGTGACTACGGATGCTTCCCAGATAGCGTGGGGGGGGGGGTTATCTGGGACAGACTGTCCAAGGGATTTGGCAAGAACATGAATACCACTTGCACATCAATGTCCTAGAGATGAGGGCGGTGCTTCTGGTGTTGCAAACATTCCAGAGTTCTCTTCCAATAGGTACTATTGCAATACAAGCAAACAGTATGTCCGTGGTGTGGTACATCAACAAACAAGGCGGAACCAGATCCTACCCCCTCTGTCGAGAGGCTCAGACAGTGTGGCAATGGGCAATTTCTTCTCAATGTTTTCTGACTGCAACGCACATCGCAGGGAAATCCAACATAACAAAAAATGAAGAACAAGCACAAACCAAACCAGAAATAAGGAAACCAAGTGAAGTAGCTGAATTGGACCCACTCACAAGTAAAAATAGATGAAAGACTCTGTTGTAGTAAATGGAATCCACTTTATTCACTCCAGCCAACGTAATAGCAGACAGATTAAGCAGGGCAATTCTTATGCCTCATGAGTGGTCCCTGAATCAGGAAATTGCGAACCAAATATCTGAAGTAGGATATTCATTTGTCTGCAACCTGTGGGTTATGGATCCCCATCGATCCAAACCGTATGGTTTTTTTTGCTATGGATCCAAGCTCTCAGCTCCTCCCTCCCTCACCCATAATGCCCTGCTCTACCCTCATGAGACCTCGTAGAGGGTCTCGCTTGACTGGATTTGGGTACATAGCTGGGCAAATAGCTCTTATTAAAAGCTAAATTTTTTTTTTTTTTGATTTTTTTTTTTGATTTTTTTGAGTAAGTTTGTGTGAAAGTCTCTTTTTCTATTTTGAGTTTTTTATTTTATTTTGAGTTCCCTTAATTATTCCTATTCCCTGTGTGTGTGTAGGTCTGTGTGTTGTGTTGGCCTGTGTGTCTTTTTTTTTTAAAAACTTTGTGTAACTTTTAGATGTGTTATGATTATGGCTGACCAGCCTAAATCTATCTTTTGGAATGGAGCTTCCTGCCTCACTGCTTCACTGGGCTGTTCGGCACATCTGGTTTGCTGATTGGTTGTCATTCCACATGTTGTTTTGTTGCAGTGTTTGGGAGTCAACCCCAGGGCTGGAGAGCGCCGGGTCAAGACTCCCTGTGGCACCCTCCTGCTCCTGGGACTCAAACTCCCGCTTCTGGAGAGAGGAGCTGCTAAGGACGACCGGAGGGAGAAGACCAGCGGGCGGCAGGGCGGCCCCATGTAAAGACGCCTCCAGCCAAAGCCCCCGGCCTCACTCTGTCGGCCTGGTCCCAGGCCCGGTCCTTCTGGTCCTGGGGTCCCCTGGTGAGCTTTCGACTGGTCCTGAGGAGGAGGGGCCTCTCCATCCTAGGCCCTCGCTGGGGGGGCACATCTCTCGGCCCTCCCTAGCTAGCCCAGGCCGGATGCAGCCGGATGTGGATTCATCTCTCCCCCCGATGAGCAGAGATGGGAGAAGCAGGCCTCAGGGAGAGATGCGTTATTGGGTCTCCTCCGGGAGCTCAAAGCTTCACTAACAGGGGAAGGTCGCTCGATAGGTGCCGCATCCGGAGACCTGAGGGAGCTTCGCCGAGCAGCTTATTCGTAGTGGGCTCGAGCTTGGATCTACTGATCAGGACCCCCTTCCTCGGATGGACCCTGTGCGATCCGATCTCGGCCTCTGGATCCAGGTGTGTCTTCGATGTCGATGTCCTCGGCGATCGTGGGGCTTAGTGCGCCGTCGGCTCCAGTGCCCGTCCCCGGACTCGTAGTGGAGGCGATCTTGAGGTCGAGGACCCCGGCCCTTCGCTCGATCTTTGCCCTCCCTCTGCCCTGGAGAGGGCTTCCGGATCCCGGCACTGGGCTTGCCCGCCTCCGCCCGCCGCCCCTGCGTCCCTTCCCCCCTTCCACCCTCTGACCTGGGCATCCACCCTCCATGGCTGCTCTGTGGCCCTCAGTGGTTGCTGCTCCCCCGAGTCTCTACTGCCTCCGGACTTGGGAGTTCTGCACTCCACCCGATGGGCACTCTTAGTCAGTTGGGTTGCCCGACTGCTCTACTCTGGGAGGCAGTCGGGGCGTGGGGCACCGAGCTGCATGCTGGTCCATAACATCGACCGCTCTCTGGCCCAAATCATATCAGGGGATCAGGGGATTCTTTCCTCCTCTTCTTTCCCCAAGACCCCCTCCCCCCCCCCCGGGTCCAGGCCGGTCAACGGGAGGCCATGGCAGCAGAAATTGATCTGCTAAAGCAGAAAAGCCCCAGATGCCATCGGGATCAGGGTCTCGGATCCAGGGTTTTAGTGCCAAAAAAGACGACGAACTAAGAAGACCAAGATCTCTCTCTTGAATCTGGCTCTCCCCAAAAAAAAAATCAAAGAAAAATTCGAATGGTCACTCTGCAATCTAGATTCCCCTTGGATGTGCTCGATCACTGGATATCTCAAGAAGATCTGGCCACATCCTGAGGTTTCTCCGCTCGCTGGGAGCCAGTCACTACCAGTTCCGGGTCCTTCCCTTTCTCCACCCCACCACCCCAGGGTGTTTCACAAAGTACTAGCAGTGGTATGCTCACCCTCAGCTTCAGGGGGGTGCAGGTCTTCCCTACTGGACGACTGCTGGCTTCACCAACACAAGGTATCTACTCTCTTTGGCGCCGGAGACTCCTTTCCATCTTGCTCCATTTTTCTGCATCACAATAAATACAAAAGAAGTCCAACCTGGCACACACAGCTCTGATTTCATAGGGGCCAAGCCTTCCTCACTGCGGACAGAGAGTTCTAAATCTGCAGCCAGGTGGTGGCCATTTCTCCATTCAGGTCTGTTTCCAGAGAGGTCCTGAGGGGGCTTTTAGGGTCCATGGCTTCAGCTAGCACATCTTCCTCTTGCCAGGCTCAATATGCGATTCTAGTGTGGATTCCTTAGTACAGTGGTCATACCTCCTCTCCCCCATGCAATCATAGCATCCAGCAAGGCTTCAGCTGTAGCTGTGGTGGCCAACATGTCTGTTGTCTGGTACATCAACAAGCAAGGGGGAACAGGTCTTACCCTCTTTGTCGAGAGGCCATGAGAGTGGGAATATGCCTATCCACCCTGCCTCTGATGCTGCTCTTCTTTCTTCAGAAAGCCTCTGCAGGGGTTGCAGAATGATTCTCTTCTCCCTCCTCTGGCCTGGCGCTACTCCTCTTTCCTAGGTCTCCTCCGGTGAATCCTCCTTGGATTCCTCCTCCATCCCCCATCCCATCCCTCTCCCCATCCTCCATCCCTCCTCCTCTCTCCAACCTGACTGGAACCTGGCTCTGCCAGCTCCCAGTTCCACTCTCCTTCCTTTTATTTCCCCACCTGTAAAGGATATTATGGTGGCGTGCTCATAAACCATCCACTAGGCAATTTCTCACTATCACATTGGCCAAGATTCTAATCCTCTTATGTCAGCCAAATTGTAAGACATTTTCTAGCTTTCTTTCTTTTTCTCAGGCCCCTATAAAAACTCCTCAGCTTCCTCTTTGGGACCTTTCTTTGGTTGACCCTCCTCTTCGAGCCTCCTTACGGTGGCCAGCAAATCTGGATGGATCAAAAAAGTTGGTAGCCGGGCCATCCCTTTTGTAGGCTTCTGATCAGCCAAGAGAGTTCAAGAACTATCAGCTAAACTCTCTTTCATCCGCTTCCTTCCTAAAATCGCTCTCTGCAAACATCAATCAATCAATTTAACTCCCTCCTTTTTTCTCCTAAATAAAAAAAAGGTGAATATAAAAGCAGCATTCACTAGATGTTCTTTAACACAGATTTTTTAGGTTAGACACAGGGTCATAGGCAATCCTCTCAATCCGCTGTTTGTTTTTTTTTCAAATTGCAAATTCAATTTGCCAAAGCCAATCTCTAAAGTTTCTCTGTCCCTTCATAGTTTTTGGCTTTATTGACTGGCTTGCAGCGTCAGGAAGGCCCCATTCCCCATTCAACCCGGGTCAGTATGGTCAACGGCAGCCTACCTCGCTAGGATCTAGATTAGATTAGTTTCTGAGCCAGCAGCACTTCATACATCTCATACTCATCTATTTCATTATTTCATCTCTATCTTGGGGGGGAGATTTTCACAGGCCAGCTTTGCTGCAACCTCTTTGCCATGCCCATCAACTCCAAATGCAGCAGCTACTTTGCCCTAATTCCCCCTCTAGGGGAGTCACCAAGGGATGCACTTGCTCACAATTGGCCCCCGGGACTTCTATATGCTTTTCCCCCATTTCCAGAAAGCCAGATCATTGAGTCGCAAGCTAATTCTCATTGCTCCTTACTGGCTTCATCAGATATGGTTCTCCTTTCTATGGCCCCATCTTCAGGAGGAGCCTTGAATCCTGGACCCAGTGCTGGATCTTCTGACCCATCAGTCAGGAATGCTCCACCTCTGTTTTCAAAGCATCAAGCTGACAGCTTGGTTACTCCATTTCCAATCTTAGCCAGGCTTCCAGAACTATCACCAGTAGTATGACACATTCTGGTGTTGTCACACAAGAATACAACTAGGAAACTTTATGCAAGCAAATGGAAGAGGTTTTCTTGTTGGACTGACAAAAAAACATATAGACCCTTTTACAGCCCCTATATCTGCAATCTTGCAATTTTTAACAGAAACTTTTAATCAAGGTGCAGCGGCAGCCATGGTACGAGTACAACTGGCCGCCATGTCTAGCTACCACGTAGGAGACATGGGATCCAATATAATGTCCCATGTATTATGCAAAGCTTTTCTCAGGGGTACATTCCTTTTAAGACCTCCCTTAGGTGAACCACCACCTTCTTGGGACCTCAATTTGGTGTTATCATCCTTAACTCTTTCTCCTTTCAAACCAGCCTCTTCTTGTTCACTAAAGTTCTTATTTTGGAAGACAATCTTCCTAACAGCCATTACTTCTGCTAGGAGGGTTTCAGAATTGCAAGCTCTGTCTATCCATCCTCCCCATCTGATTCTCCACAAAGGCAGAGTTTCCCTCAGAATAAATCATTCTTTTCTGCCAAAAGTTTGTTCTGAGGCCAATTTAAATCAGTCTATTGAGTTACGCGTATTTTTCCCTTATCATGGCAACAAGGCAGAATGCAAGCTTCACCAATTGGATGTACATAGATAGCTACCCTTTTATTTACATAGGACCAAGGAATTAAAAAAATCTGACCAACTGTTTGTTTCATTTTCAGAAAACAGAAAGGTACTTCATTTTCAAAAGTCACCTTATCAAAATGGCTTACAGATACCATCACTTATGTCTATAACTCTCAGAATAAACAGCTACCAGGGAAAATTAGAGGGCATTCAACTAGAGCTATGTCCACTTCCACTGCCATTCAAGCCAGACTCCCTCTGGATTCAATTTGTGCTGCAGCTACATGGGTTAACCCTCATACCTTTATCACTCATTCCAAAGTAGATGTGGCCTCCCGAAACAGGGCATCCTTTGGTTCCACTGTTCTGAAGAGTTTATTCCCTTGAGCCATCCAAGAAAGAAGGTGCTGGGGATGCTGTCCCAACCAGCAGGAATGAAGGCGAGATAGGACAACATAACATAAAGAAGTTATATACTCACCATAACATTCCATGTTCGTTGTCCATGATCTCGCCTTCATTCTTGCATCCCGTCCCTCCTTCCCCCTTCCTGGAAGATCGAGAAGAAATTGGCTGTAACTTGCCTGATTCCCTTCATGCCTTTCAAATTATGGGCAGCACATCTGTTACAGTTATTGTATTGGTTGGCATAGTCTAGTGATTAGTTCTCTCAAATTAGATCTGGGTAACTGTCATTAGGCATCTTGGGATAGGTTGTAGCCTCGAGCCAGTGAAAGCTCTCTAGCTTTAGTATGCGTCTGAGTCGGAACCAATGCTCGGTTCTGAACTCAGCCAGCAAGAATGAAGGTGAGATCGCGGACAACAAACATGGAACGTTATGGTAAGTACATAACTTCTTTTTTTGAATGTATGAGGTCTTGGGTTCAAAGTCCAGCATCTCCATAGCAATTTACTTAGGATTGAGAGTTAATATAATGGTTAAGGTGTTCATCTTGTTGTGTCTTTCGGCTTTTCCCAGTTAGGGGTCACCACAGTGGAACTCCGGTCCGCTAATGATTGGCAGTAGATTTTTATGTGCCGAGTTGCCAGCCCTGACGCATAACCTTCAATGAAGGTGCACCCATTCACGCATGTCTTCACACAGAAGACGCTCTAGCTGAGAATCGAACAGGACGTGTTACTGTGAGGTGACCACGCTATCGCAGCACCACCACCACAGTCCGTTAAGGTGTTCACCTTACAGACATAAAATACAGGATCTGATTCTCACCTTTGGGAAACATGGCTAGGACTAAAAAGGATCCTGAGGTTATTAACCTAGTAATCACCTATGATTGCCCTGTATTTTTCAGAATATATTTTCTCAGCAGATATCAAACCTACCATTACATAGTTTAATATTAGAGTATTTATTATTTTCTTTTATTCTTCTCCTGACAGTTTCTCACACCTCTCTTTATTTCATCTGTCATACTGACTAACGTTAATCCATTTAAGATATTTTTTCAATACACCTTCTATTTTTGTATATTTTGTGGATCTATTTTGTACATAATTCTCTGATTAAATATCTCTGCTTGTTGATTATCATATTTTTTTCTATTTTTTGCTCTTTTGTTCTTAATATCTAATTCAGTGTTCCTCTTTAGCATCACAAAAGCTGAAGTCAGTTTAGTATTCAGTTAAAATCTGTTAGAGGAACACAGACTTCACTGTATGGTATCATCCTTGTGACAGTATTAGAAGACATAGACCTTTGCAAGTCAATATAACTATCTTCTTCTTAAATTAGTAGTCACCTTTTGAAAGTTGAAAATGTGCCATCTTGCCATACATCACCTTGGCAGGCATGCCTTGAAAGATGAAGCACATTGCATCAGCTGGTAAGCTGTAGGTACTTTCCTAATTAAGAATACTTTTTTCCAGATTTGCTAATTGATTTGTAATTGAATTCCGTGTTTGTTTTATCCTGTAATGCAATAAACTATTCATCCCAGTACTCTAGAGCTGAACCTGCCATTTAGGATTGACAGGTCATGCTTTGGGGGCATCTCTGTATCAAAAGGTCAGTTGTCATAGTTCATGCCATCAGCAGTGTGATCGCAGGCTCACCACAGAAGGCATTATGAAGGGCAGTTGATTTGCATTATCCACAGAGCACTTTTCAGAATGGAAATGCAATTATAAGCCGGAAAGTCAATTAAAAAGCATCTGATTCTTTTGGCATTAGCTGGCTTTTAAAAGGCACATAACATTTAAAAAAATCTGATCTCATTGTTCAGTTGATGGACATTTTAAGGTCGCATTGTAGAATAGCATGCTAGTCCCTCTGTGGTTAAGCTGTTGTGTGTAAGACTCCGAGTTTGCATCCAGTTGGAGTCTGTGCTGTTCTTATCTGTGTTAAGTCTTGTGCAATGTAACACAGAAAACTGAAGACATATTCTGAATGTGGGAATCCTGCATGTTCCATAATATGACATGTCCACTGTTATTCTTCATCACATTTCACACAGTTTAACCAAACGCTGTGTATTTACGATGAAAGCTGCTTCAAAGTAGCCTACAGTACAGATCATATAGCTAAGTCATCCAAACACAAATGCTGGCAATTTGGTCAACAGTCTTTTTTGATTTGCTCAATAAAGTCTTTCTTGATGTGCTGTTGGCATATAATTTAATAAAAGACAATACACCTAATCCTCATTCCTACTGTGCAGAAATACAGTACTTTTAAAATCCTTAGGGTGAATAATTTGCTTCAGAAGTTGTACTTTGTAGAAAGAGGAGTATTTTATTTTTATTCACTGTATGTGTGTGTGTATAAATATGCATGTGTGTATGTCAGTATGTGGAAATGTGTGTGCATGTGAATATGTGGAAATGCGTATACATGCATTATACATACATGCATATACATGTGTGTGTATACATGTATGCGCATGGGTAGGTATGTATTTTTCACAGTGTTGACACTGGTATGTGCTTGACTGATAACTACTGGAAAAAAATTGTTATACTACTGTTCATCACCCCAAGGGCTCCCAGCAGCAGGATTTACACCCTTAACTGTAACACGCTAGTATGTACTAAGTAATGGAGCTGTACATCCACAGAGTGAAATGTTCAGTGCACATGCCAAAGCCAAAGCTGTCTGTACATTAACACAAGAACCTGATATGTAATGAAAGCCCTTATCTTTATTGCATAAGCTCCATGACTGATGAGCTGCTCCAAGGAGCTTACATTTAGGTAATTTGGTAAATACCTATCCCTTTGTAGAGCTGTTAGAGTATTAGTTTATGATCTCAGGTAAGAAAACATAAAATAAAATGATTTTTATTTTACCACACTGTAGCATGAACTCTTGAATCAAAGGTCTATAAAAAATAAAGTAGCTGTGGAGGTCTGATTACAAGCCCATTTTCACTTTTTCTCCAAATCTTATATATAGTTTCTACATGGAAAGAAAAACATTTTCAAGCTTTGAGAGAAAACAATTCGGTTAGGTTATTATCCTATAGAGTTATGCTGACAGACAAGACTATGAAATATGAATACCTCTCAATCCTTCAAGGTCAGATGGCATTTTCCTCATGTAGTTGAATTAAAGGGAGCCTTTTCACAGTATTCCCTGCTTTTATTGTGTGCGGCATAAAGAGGGACATTAGCCAACAGCTTATGTTCACTATTTGACTTGATTTGGTTAACTTTTTTTAATTTCTATATTTTATTTAAGATTGTCAGGTTGTGTTGCCTGGAGTCTAATTTGTCAGAAATCTAGAAGTCCTCTTTGGCATAGTATGTTTTCCTGAGGTAGCTAGATATGTAGATTTTGTCTCTTGTTTGTGGTTATCAACTCCTTTACTTTCTGCTGCTAATTTTGCTGATATGTGATACCACTTCTTATCTGTGAGTGCTGTAGACGTCATCCATTTTACTTGTGCTTTCACAGTGGGTTATATTGTATGTTTAAGCTGTACATTCTCCACTTCATTAACTTATTTCATATTTGTACTGAATTGTTTGTGAATTAAATTGCTTGCCTTGGTGACTCAGTGGTTAAGATTTCATCTTCATAGGTTCATAGGTTTATAGGTAGGTACTAGGCTATCTGCCCGAAGGCATTTATAAGCCTAGCCGGAATGTGTTGGCTTTCGCCGTCCCCTTAGATTAGTTCCCTGTGTTTCTGTCCAGTAGAGCCATTGTAGTGATCCCTGGGGTAAACTTTCTGTTTCCCATCCACTCGTTAAGGTTTCTCTTGAAGAGGGTTAGCGAGGAGCTCTGCCTAATGTAGATTGGAATCTTGTTCCAGAGCATGGGAAGTCTCTGGGACAGGAATCTATCCCTCCCGCACGACCTATTTATTGCTGTTGTTGGCCCACACATTCAGAGTTTAAGGTTAACTATGACTTCCTATTATTGTTTGTGTGTGTATGTTCCTCCCTTGGCCACATTTTTTTTGTTTTTTCTTTTTTCTTTTTTTTTTTTGCTGATGCCTTTATCTCTTACAAAATATCTGCTGCATGCTGTTTTTGGCTACACTAAACTATACAGTTATACTGGATTTACTCATGCCCTTGTGGTTTGGATCATGATTAAAACTGATCTGCATTGGATTAGTTTATCTAGCTAATAGCTTAATTACAAAGTGCTGTTTTACATTCTGTGATGTTTCTGCACTACTGCTACTAATTATGTTTCATTTAAATTTAGTCATTTGTTATACACTGTTCATCTGCCAATTATTTTATCCTCTGTCATTTATTTTTTTGAACCCAGGTCATGGCTGAACAGGGTCAATAGACGAGATTACCTACCCAGTTTAACACATTGTAAATAGATGCATTAATTGATTGCTTGATTAATTTATTAACATTAAAGTATAGCACAATATATAATTTATTAAAGTGTACATTTCAACACAAGCAGCCTGCAACCAAATAGTGCTGCTAGCTTTGCTCCTAACCCCCCCCCCCCCGTTCTGGCCTTATCCAAACCACTTGGTTCATTTTGTATCTCTCCTCATTCCATCACAGTAGTAAGCCTGCACCAAGAGCCATTATGATTCATTGGCTATGCCTGCTTCTCAGTAACTTTTTTGAATATTGCTGAATGTTAACAGTATCTTGGTTGTATTTGTTTTTGTTCATCGGTCAAGCATAGTGGGCCATAAAAATGTCATTTTTCAGGTCAGACATGGGAGGACTCATCAGCAGTTCATACAGTATGCTACTATATGATAAATTTGTATTAAACACTTATATGATAATTAGTAAGTGATAAGAAAGTGGATCAAAACAGTCTTCAGAAACCTAATGTACATCATGTCCTCCTAGAAAAAAAACAGTAATCTCGTATGCAGAGTAGGCAAAAAAGACTATTATTATTTTTTATAAATTGCTAGCAATTTCGAAATGTAGATCATTCTGAATATTTCAACTTTTCAAGCGAAAATTAAAAATGCTAAGTGGTCATGTGAATTAAAACTACTGTAAACATGAGGCAGTTCAGGTATGTTACATGTGTATCATCCTAAACTAAAATTGATGAAAGTTCTGTTATTCCTTCTAAGGTCAACTGTCTGTACATGGCAGCCTTCCTGTGATTGTTGTAATGAAAATAAATGAATTGTGATTATCTTAAACATAAACTTTGTTTTGGTTTGAGGCTTAGACTTTGTTTAGGGTATGGGGCATGATAGCAGCAGCAAAAAAAACACGAGGTGCTTGGTGATGTGATACAGATGACAGGAGATGAGTTATCAGACATCTGATGACTTTTAGGAAACTTCATAAAAAGTAAGTTACATTACCTAGCATTAATATATTTCCTTTCCCCGTTATGTATTTATGGTCTTTTTCCCTTTTATGATCTTTGGAGGTGACAGCCTGGTATGTGTAGCATTGTACTACTGTCAAGGCAGTAGAGTGTGCAGTTACAATAGGTGATCTGTTTTTTGGCACTGGTTATTTTACAGAGGCAGCTGAATTCAGAGCAAGTCCTATTGGTAAACCATTGTTTTCATATGCTACATATATTCTATTAAGTAGTGGGAAGATGTGTGCACATATTAAGTATGGAATGCATGCTGAACTATACCCAAGTAAGATTAGTCATGTTTTTTTGAGAAACCATGATGTCCTTCCATATCACTTTTGCAGTATTAATAACATAAGGGAACTCCTGCCAAGGATAGCCCAACATCTGGCCAGTTTACCAAAGCTTTGAGTTGTACTTAACACATATGTTCCCTGCGCAAGGTGTAGGGCATAAAGGTGACATATAGAAGCATAAACTCTGATTATCATTCAAGCTGTGCTTCCTGTCTAGGTATGGAGGGAGGGCTTTTTATTCAAGGAAGGAGGGCACTTGGAGGTCAATTCTGAATCTTTCCCAGCGTAACACCTTTCATAAGATTCCTTCCTTTTGGATGTTGTCTCTTCAGACTTTATTTCCCCTTCTTCTAACCCAGGGCTTTCTGGTCTCTCTGCATCTCAAGAATGCCTACCTGCATATCTCCATCCATCACCTTTTCAGGAAATATTTTACTTTGCATTTTCAGTTCTCTGCTTTGCCCTTTGGCCTCTCTACTGCCTCAGAGGTACTCACTAAATGGCTTGCTCCTGTCATTGCCTTTTGCTGATTGAGAGGAGTTCAGATTTTCCCTATCTAGGCAGTCTGCTTATTCAAGCTTCTTTCCCCGATGCTCTGCTTCAGAATCTCAAGTTTAACATTTTCTTGTTGCAGAGCCTGGGGTTCATCATAGAGTTCCAGAAATTAACTTGTCACTTTCTCAGGATTATATTTTCCTCAGTTTCAGGCTTCTGACCATCTCCATGCTGGCATCTCTGCCTGCCCCTAGGCCCTGTCTGTCACCGCATTTTCCAGTCTATTCTTCCTCTGGCTTCAGTCATGGCCAGGGAATTCCTTAGGGTTCTTAGGTTCATGACTTCCACGATTCCCATACTCCCTATGGCAAGGCTCCACATGAAGAAGCTTCAGTAGTACCTCAAGTCAGTGTGGCTTTAACATTGTCACCCCCCCCCCCCCAGAATTCTCAGTACATTTCCTTCACTGTCTCAAGTTTCAGTGGTGGATTCACCAACTTTCTGTCAACCCGGTGCTTCCTTTCCAAGTTTCGGTTTTGACTCAAGAGCTCTTCACAGATGCCTCAGACAGGGAATGGGAGCCTCCTTCAGCTCTCTCAAGGTTCAGAGTCTCTGGCCTTTTCATCATAGGTTGGACCACATCAGTATAAAGGAGATGAGGGCTCTTCTTCTAGCTCTTCAGGCTTTTCATTCCTGCTTTCATCCTGGGCCCCACAACATTTTTGCAGACAGTACCACAGTGATGTGATATGTCAGCAAGCAAGGGGGTACAAGGTTTTATCTTCTGTACAGATTAGCTCTTCAGGTCTGGCATCTAGCTGTCCATTATCAAGTGACTCCTCAGGAAGTATACCTCCCCTCGGAGCACAATCAGTCTAGTAGCAGATTCTTTGAGCAGGTCCAGCATGTAAGCTCATGAATGGATGCTCTACAGAGATGTGTTCCTGGCCATTGTCCATCAGTGGGGTGTTCCACAGGTAGATCTTTTTGCTTCCACTCTGAACAGACACCTTCCTCTGTTCTTTTCCAGAGTCCCAAGTCCTCTGGCTTGAAAAAGTGGATGCCCAGTATTTTCCTTGGAAGGGCTTGTTTCAGTACACCTTCCCTCTCCTTCCTGTCTTAGCATGCGTCTTGCACAAAATCAGACAGGACTCTCTCAAAATCTTGCTAGTGACTCCCTTTTGGTGTAGACAGCATTGGTTCCCTCCTCTTTCTCACTTGGCCTAGGGCATTCACCACATGTTACCTCACCGGGTAGATCTTCTCACACAAGAAAAGAGGGTCTCTTATCCATCCTCACTTGTCCATTCTTCAACTGACACTGTGGGTGATAGGGTTCTGATCCATTTTAGGCAAATGATTTTCAAGGAAGTGCTTCAGGTTTTGAAGGAAGCCAGGAAACCCACTACCAGGAAATCATATATATCCATATGGAAATGATTTTCTGTCTGGTGCCTGTGTCACCATCAGAGTTCACTATCTGTGGATGTTCCTCTGGTTCTCTGTTATTTGTGTGAGCTGCTCCATGTTGAGTTAGCGTATTCTTCAGTTAAGGCTTACCTGTCAGCTGTTTCTGCTTGTCTGTCCTTACATCCTTTTTTAGCCTCTAGATTTTAGGTCAAGCAGTTTCTTAAAGGTGTCATTCATATCAGGCCTCCCAGGAACCCCATTTTGTGTGTGTGGAAACTTGAGTTTTGCTCTTGAAAAATTGACCAGTCACCTTTTGAAACTGCTTCTTCAGCTTCCTTATAACATTGTACTTGGAAGACCGTTATCCTTTTGGCTCTCATTTCAGTCAAGGAAGGAACATGGAGGCCCATTTTAGATTTGTTAAGACTAAACAAATTTCTTCTGGTTTCAAAATTCAAAATACTCACCTTGCAAAAACAAGAAAAGTTCAGAGTGGAGGCAAAAAGATTTTCCTGTACCTGTCCCAAGAACCTACATGGTTACCTTGGTTTACTATTAAAATGTCGAACGGCACTACGTCGACTGTACTATAGTCGAACACGGAAGTTCGAAAATAGTAATGTCTATGTCAAAAAACAATCTAGGAATGGTTTTAACATGGGTCGAGGTAGGTGTTCAGTATTATTCACAACTACAAACATCTCCCCTACCTCGACCCATGTTAAAACACAGTCCTAGATTGTTTTTTTTATAGTACAGTCAATGTAGTGCCGTTCGACATTTCAATAGTAAACCGGTTACCTTGGATCTAAAATATGCTTAGTCTACCATAGTTAGATAATAGCAAATTCTCACTGAAAGCATATTCTCTTCAAAGCAGATGGAAATCACTATCCGTTCTCTGCTCTTTGACTCATCTACTACACCCACGTTTTTCAACAAATGGTTGGCTTCAGTAATTGCATACTGCAGGACCAGAGTCATTCAAATCTGTCCCTACCAAGATGACTTCCTAAACCAAGGGGACTCTGTGGAGGAGCTTCTACTGGCCCTGAAAAAAAATGACCCTCTTCTCCTATTTAGGATACACCCTGACACTGAAGAAATCCAATCTCTTCCCCTCCAGAAAACTAGGTTTTCTAGGAGCCATGCTAGAAACAGATCAACAAAAAGCTTTCCTTCCGCAAGAAAAAATAGCTTTCCTTACCACTTACCTCTTCCTCTCTACTGTATTCCAGCATGGGAGATTCTCAGACATCTGGGATTTATGGCCTCATGTATCCTAAAGGTGGCAAAAACAATTATATCTCCGCCTTTCACCTTATTGCTATCCTCTCCCCTGTCTCTAAGATCTTAGAGAAGTTCATTCACCTTCAACTAATGCCCTGCCTACTTCAGAGCCACCTTCTGTCCTACATACAACATGGCTTCAGACCTGGCCACAGCACCACCACTGCCCTTATTTCTTTCCTGGATACTATTAACAGAGCCTGCGATAACAGGAAAATAGTATCTAGCATATTCTTAGATCTTTCAAAAACATTTGACACAGTTTCCCACCCTTTGCTTCTGTCATAACTCTCCAACTTTGGACTCCCCCCCACTATTAACTGGTTCTCTAGCTATCTAAAAGACAGGCAGTAAGCCATCAAATGGCAAAACTCTATCTCTTCCTATCTTCACACCTCTACTGGAGTTCCTCAAGGCTCCATACTCGGTCCCCTCCTATTCCATATTTTCATTAACAATGTCCACACATCTATGACCAGTGGGACTCTTATCCAATATGTCTGTGCAGTTGACTATTTCTGAACTCCAACTGAGAACCCAAACAGTCTTCTCCACCACTGAATCCTGGATGCTTAAACACCACCTAGCCCTTAACTGCAATAAATCCAAGATCATGCTTTTCACTCCCAAAAAGTCAACCATCCTGGACAAAGCCATGTTTAATATCTATTCCAAACTAAAGCAGTACTAGAAATTGTCAACCACCCAAAATGTCTGGGAGTAACCATAGATGAACAACTAAAATTTGATCTTCACCTGTAACAAAACATAACATCAGAAACTTGGAATGCTCTACATCCAGTTCTTTAGCCCCACTTCCAAACAAACATTTGCCTCTACTTACCTACTTCCTTCCCTAATGTATGCTACCCCCCTACTTACCAACCTCCATACCTCACTAATAGCCAAGCTTGAGACTTGTTATAATAAAATTGCAAGATTTGCATCAAATTCTAAAAGCTTCTCCTGTCTCTGTTCTTCTCTTGTTAAAATGGCTCAAACTTCCTAATTACCTCAACTATCTGCAACTTAGTACTGCTCACAAACTTACCTTTAAACCTTCTGATTGTCCTGCCTTACTTCTTTCTTCACCTTTTACCTACCAAATAGGCCCCTTAGATCTGAGAATCAGCAACTTCTTCAGGTTCACAAACCTAACCTGCCACCAGGCCAACTTCTCTTGGCTTACTCATGAGCTAAAAACTGGAATGCTCTTCCATTAATCAGAACAATCCAAAATCCTGCCAACTTCAAAACTTCCCTCATCACTTCCCTATCCTCTACCTGGAACTGCTCCTGTACTCAGCACCCTTGAATATCTATCTCTAATAACATAATCATTCCCTTCATTCTGTAAATCTTCTATGCAACTCTGTCCAGCCACTAAATTGCTAAATGTGCTTTCAACTTTGTAGTCCAAGATTGTTAGCTATGCTTTACTACCAATCTTTATAAGTCTATTTGTACTGAATGTGACTTCAACATTTGTTATTCAATACTTTTAAATAATGCTATACTACCAATGCACATTTTATCACATTCTTCTTCTTTGATTGTTTTTATTATATTTTATTCTTTTTTGATTGTTTTTGTTATTGTACTGAGGAGTTTTTCTCCCCGGACCTCCACTGAAAATGGGCTCTGCATGGCCCAGTGGACTTTCCCAGTTAACAAACTGCAAATAAAAATTCTTCTACCCAGGCTACACATGAGGAAAATACAGTGGTATTTGAAAAATGTTTGGAATCAGCACAGCCAGTCACTCAACCATAGAACTGGAATAAAAAGATAGTTCCAGTGGTGGATCTCGGCTTGCAACCAGAAATTAGGGATATCCTTCTGGATTCTTCAACCAGCTCAGGCTCTGACCATACATGCTTCAGTCCTGGCTTGGGGTGCACAGTCCAGTAGCCTCTAAGCTCAAAGAACATGAGAACAAACTTTCTTGAAAAAGCACATAAGTCTGAAAGAAATTAGGGCTGTTCTCAAGGGCATCCTAGCTTTTAAGGAAACATGGAGTCAAGGGACTTTGGTTATACAAACAGACACACCAATGTGATGTGGCACATAAGCAAGCAGGGAGGCACTCACTCTTACCTCATGTGCTGCCTGACCATGTCCTTATGGAACGCAGCACATAAGCTGGGTCTTCATCTTTCAGCCAAGTACCTGCCAGGGGCAAAAAAACTCTCTTGCAGATCACCTTAGTAGGGCAGAAGTGGATCCTGACAATTGGACCTTAAAGGGAGCATCTTGCATGTAAACTGTCAGGCTTGGGGTGTGGCAGAAACAGATCTTTTGGCTTCAGACCAAAACTGCCAGCTTCAAAAATGTTGCCCAAGGGCCAAACATCCAAAGGCTTGGAGGAGAGATGCCTTCTTCTTCCAGTGAACACACCTGTTACTTTATGGATTCCTTCCCATACCTCTTATACCCAGGCTATACCTGAAAATTAGGAATGAAGGACCAAGGCTAATTCTTGGACAAGACAACATTGGTTCCCTCTTCCTCTTAGTCTGAGCAGGGAGACACCATGGTTGTTACATGAACAGGTGGTCCTTCTGACACAAGACAGGAGTTTTATTATACATCCCAACCTCAGCACCTTCAGACTGACAGCATGGCTGATCCACTTGCTGCTTCTCAAGGCCTTTCTTGGACAAGGACAGACTGAACATTTTGAAAGAAATGAGAAAATCTAGTACCAGAAAATCATACAATTCTCTACGGAAAAGGTTTTCAACATATTTCTCCTAAAACTGTTGAGATCAATTAGTGCTTGCTTACCTTACTCATTTGTTTAAATCTGGGCTATCCTATTCATTCATAAGCCATCTCCCCCTGCTTCCCTCTGCAGCCTCTTCTCTACTCTCACCCAATGTTGAAGCAATTCCATAAGAGTGTCATTCACATGAGACCTCCCAGAAGAGCTCCCACTCCCTCTTGGGATCTCAGTTTCTTGCTGGAAAAGCTTACTGAGCCTCTGTTTGAGCCAGCTGCTACAGTTGACATTCAGTTTCTCTCCTGGAAAGCAGATTTTTATAGACTATCACCTCAGCTAGACAGTTCTTACAACTCCAGGCATTTATTTGGATTTTCATGAGGACAGAGTTTCTCTTAAGGCTAACCCCTATTTTGTGCCAAAAATGGTTTCTGAATTTACCCTAAACCAGATTCCCTGCCTTTTCCACCCATTCTCAAAATGGAGGGGGGGCATAGTCTTTATTCCCTTGATGTTCATAGACAACTCGGATACTATTTGGACAGGGCCAAGGCAGAGAGTAAATCCTATCAGCAAACAAACCATTTCTAAGTGGATTTCTAACTGTATTGTCTTCAGTTACAAGCATCATGGAAAGCAAGTCCCATTCCATATCAAATCTCATTCCACCAGAGCCACTGCCACCACAAGTGCCTTCCTCAGAGGACTCCCTACCAGGAAAATTCTTGAGGCTGCCACTTGGTCCTCTGTTCAGACTTTTACGAAACAATGTAATTTGCCCATTTCCTCCAAATCCAAGTCTGTTTTTGCTTTTGCAGTCCTGCAGGGCATTCTAACCTCTGCCTAGACCTACCTTTTTATCAGCACTGTCATTTGTTTTCATTGTTGGGGACCCTCCCATACAGTTATTACTGCAACAGTGAAACATGCTGAACATAGTACAGTTGTGTCTACTTATTATAAAAGTAGATGTTTGTGTGTCTTCACTGTTGCAGTATATCTTCCCTCCCTCCATCCCCTCTCTAATGCCTGCGGGTTGGGGTAGGCTTCCCTCTCCCTACCCCTTTACTGTTCTCTATTTGTCTCTCTCTCTCCTCCATTCTAAGTCATTAGGGATCCTTCCAGTGATGACTTTTGGGATATTTTGTGCTCTGGGCCTAGAGCTTCTCCTGGGGAGACTCCTACCTTTTATGGGGAAAGAAAGACCTGTCAGATGGCACTGGCTGACAACCCTTATACCCAGACATCCTGATGTCAGGTGCAGGGCATGCATCAGCCAAGCAGGAGGGATGGCCAAAGGCTGCCACAGCAAGGAAAACCCATGCAGTTATTACTGAAACACTCGAACATCTACATTTATGGTAAGTAGATATAACTGTACTTTTTGATGCCTGTACATAAGTTCACTGTTGAATTGACCCTGGAATTTATCAACCCTTGGCCTGTTTAGTGTTATTTGTAAAGTCCTAGAGTGAATCTTAGTCACACTTACTAAAAGTGATACTGGGAACTTCAAAACACTCAATTTTGATGAGCGCAATTTTTATGAAGAATAGATTTTGCTTGCTTAACTTGGCTGATTTTTTTGAGGGTGTGACTGATGCAGTTGATGGGATAATTCTGCCACTGTCACTTATTTTGACCTTGCTAAAGCATTCAGTATGATCCCCCATGCAAAAATTATTGATAAACTTATTAGTTTAAATATTAATCCCTGCATTGCTCAACACATTACTAAAACTAACTCTCTTTATCATATGTACAGAGAGAGAGAGAGTTGATGATACCTTCTCTTCTAATTGAAAAATCACTAGTGGAGTCTCTTATGACTCTGTGCTGGATACTTCTTCTTCTTTTGGCATCACTAACTGTGTTCCTTTGGATTCTGGGCCTGGTTCCCTTTCTTTGGTATTTCATTTACATCTTTGATGTGAAGGCAAATGTACAGGTTCATGGTTGACCAAATTTGTGGATGACTGCAAACTTGGTGCCCTTATTGATTTTCACACAGACTCTTACATTCTCCAAGAAAGGCCACATTGAATCAGCACCTGGTATTCTGACCACAACTTTAGATTTAATGCCAACAATGTAGTGGGGTTTGAACACAAGTCTTTCTCATTGATTATCACTTAAATGGAACTCCATTTAAGGCCAGTATATTATTCAGAGATCTAGGCACTTTCATCAAAAGTGTACTGTCTTTTGATCAAGTATGAGTTACAGTAAGGATTTTTTTTAATTTTCCACCTAATTATCAAAGGTATAGCCTCAAAATGCAGAGAGATCCTTGTTCCCTTGTATTTCTGCCTTATTAGGTCCATCATTAAATATAATATTCTGATTGATATTTATCTTGCCAAACACATATCTCAACTTGAAAGATGTGATTATTTCCTAAGCAAGAGAATGGAACAGTTAGTCATCCTTAACTATCTAGAAAGATTAGTCTTTCACTTTTTTCCATCTCATACAGACTTCATTCTGGAAATCTGTTTTGCGTCAGGCTATGAAAGACCCTGTTTTCCTAGATCTTCTCTACCCCAAAAGTATTGGCAATGCTATGAAGACATGCTCCTAAATTTTCATCTTTATTCACAATGTAAGTAGGACATTTAGGAGGAATGAGCTCATTGTCCAAATGATTCCCTACCTTTGGAACAAGTATGTTATAGGTATGTAACACCTTAATCTCCTTTTATTAGGTCACACAAATTTACCTGAAGGATTAGCAGAATGGCAGTTATTAAGAAGGGATGTAAACCTACAGGTGATACTTCTGATAGTGCTTGGCTAGTCAGTATATTGTTATTCCAACTGCTGGCCTAGTAGAAACCTGTGAACCAATGAACTTGCCGTCTCAAAGACAAGCTTATTTTGAATTACCAGTGTTATGCTTACCAAAAGGCAGTCTCATGTAAAACAGCATCTTTTGTGTTCATTGAGATTTCTTCGACATCAGATTGCCTGGCTAGCTACACTTTTTTGAATGATTGGCTGGAGAGACAGATCAGTCTGTCATGCTTTTTGTAAAGTTTGTTTTTCCTCAAATCACTTTAAGGAGTTCGCTCAATTTGTTGTGGTTAAGATTACCAAGGTGAGACAGTTCTTTATTCCAAATTTGGCCACTAAATATTGTGGAGTGTCTTGTATGGGTTTGCCAGATTTTGTTGGTGGATTGATTATATTGATTACAGTAAGGTCACTGGGTGAAGTTTCAGATGAATGACCTGCATACTGGGGGCTGAAATCTGGTTCCATGAGGTTTGTGTTATCATGCCTTAGATTGTCAAGACTGATTCTTTTCCAAATTGTGTGGTCATTGTTAAAGGCCAGGGTATTTTCTGTTTTCTTTAAAAGAGTCTTTGTTAACCCCAGTCCTTAAAACGCCAATGCTTGATACTAAAGTTCTGGAAAGTAACCACCCTGTCTCCAGCCTTTCATTTATTGGGAAGTTTATAGAGAAGGTAGTACATATGTAGATGCATGTTCACATGGTGTTTAAAGGTCCTTGTCAGGTTGGCTTTAGTCACAAGCATGGCACTGAGACAACTACCTCGTTAAAGTGGTTAATGAGATCTCCTTATGGTGAAAGATCTGAAGCTACATTCAGTCTTGGCCCTCCTAGTTAGCATACGGCTGCTGTGGATTACATGTGTTTCTGGATTGCCTGAAGTGTTCCTGTGATTTAGCAAGCCTTCTTCTTGAGTGGTTTGCTTCTTGCCTGTTGAGCTTCTTTTGAATGGTATATGGGGTTATGTATTTTGGTTCTCCATGACTGCAGAGTGTTTTAGGGCTCAATGTTTGCTCCTTTATTTTTCACTGTGTATGGGCTGCCACTTAGGTTGGTCTTCGTGGTTGGTTGTTATGAAGAAAAGCATTTATTTTTAGGCTTATGCTGGTCACATCCCATTTGACTCCATTTTCCTTGAGAGCCTGTACCTAACTTTACAGTTTTGGTAAACTGCTTGAATTCCATCTTCCACTAGATGTAGAGTTGTTTCAAATTTAACCCAGCAAAACCTGAAGCTAAATTGAGCCAACCACCATCCACTGATCTCCCCCTTTCATCATATCTTCCTCTGCTCTCCACTTAATAGCTTACAGGGGAAATCAGATGGGATTTGTTTGCTGTGCCTATGATCTTACATTTGTACTTGTCAGTAGCCTGATACTTAAACACTAAGTCTCTGTCACAATCAAAGATATAACATTTTCATCTTTAAGAATACATCCTAGATTGGGACACATTAGGAGTGATGCTTGATATTGTATACTTTCCTGGGACACTCAGAGTACAATTGCAGATCACGTAATAAAAGAATATAAGTAGCTAATTTGATGAGATTTGGGATAAAGTGATGAATAAAGGTCCTGTTCAATTACTAGCAAAAGGAGATGTGGATTTTGTACTGGAATCAGAATATTTTGTGGGGGAATATTGTGATCTAGAGCTGAGTCACAACAATTTTCAACACTGTGTGACCTGATTTAGCAAGAAGATGTTGAGAATGAATGAGTGAAATAAAAACAGCATGAAGGCAATATGACCTGAGCAAAGTAATTTGGTGGTAATGTTTGGTGTTTATTTGAAAAGGCTTAAAATTGTCACCCTGAGGATACCGAATACCTGCAAGACCAAAAGGAAGAAATGGAGTAATTTAGGCAGCAAATGTCAGAAATCAGATAAAAATCAACAGAGATAGTTAAGGGGCTTGACCAAATTAAGTTATATCTCCATGCACTGGATGACAAAATCAAAGGCTAAATGGCATTTTGGATGGAGAGAAAAAAACTTGTTGGACTTTATAAGAGGTAAAATGGGTGGATACACTGATTTTGCAAAAGACACCATAGGTGTGATGTTTTCAAAGTGTTTGCCAGTGCCTGAAATGTAGACCAGGCAAGCAAAGCCCAGGCCAATACAGTCTGAAGTTTTGATTTGTTAGGAGAAAGAACAATTGTTGCAAAAGCTGTGGCAACCAGGCAGGATACTGGCAGTGGCAGGGAGCACATTGTTTGTGGCACAAGACTAGTCAGAAAACTATTTTCATTTTTTTGATGCAAGATTTAGGTTGATGTACCTTGTAGTACTGAGCGTATTTTGTAATGGGAAAGTGCTGGTGTTTGGCAATCGAGAGTTACCAATGAGATTGCTGCAGTTAAAAATGGAGCAAATTGAAAGGGCTTCAATTGATTGGAAAGACACTAATACATCCAAAGAAGCAGAAAATGAGTAGGAGGAAAAATTAGTTTGAAGGGGGTGATTGTCCTATTTGCAAGAGTGACATATTTTAGAATATGGCTATTTAAACTGTGGAGTGTGACATGAACTGGTAGTTTTAGGGAAGTGAAAGTTTATGAATCATGATGTAATGAGTAAGACTGGGCAATAAAGAGGCAAAAGAGTTTAAGTCAGAGTGTTTGATTATACTGTACTCTTAACTGAATATGTCATAAAGGCAAGTCTTTCTTTCTTGTATGTGTGTATCTTTCCTAGGGTTAAACTATATCTGGCATGATTAAGATAAGATGCTTGCATGCTACAGAGTTTAGCTGCAACTCCTCAATTGTTCCATAGATATTTAGTGGGAGTTACATTTTGGAGTAAAGAGTTTAGTTTTAATGCTCTCCCAAATGAAATTGATTTGTGTTGTTATTCCATTATTTGAAATAATTTAGGTTGTAGTGGATTGGAGGAGCTTAATGATGTGTGTTTAAAAGTATGATGCAGTATGTGTAGTATGGGAAGAAAATGTGCTGATTTGTGCTGAAAATTAGGAAGCATAGAAGACACTTGTTCAAAATTTATCAACCACTGTTAATGTCTGTGTCTTAAAGTTTTATTTGCTCTGGTAGTCTTAATTATATATACACAGACAATTGGTGAAGTTTAACCATGTGCTTGAAATGCATGATAAGCAAAATTCAATAATGTGCTGTTAAAAGCAAAATTCAATAATGTGTTGTTAAAAAGCAAGAGTACATTAAAATATGAAACATAGCCCCCTAATTTATGACTAATTTTGTTTGTCTAGAACAAGGTGGTGAATCTTAATTTGCTGATGCTAGTGTGAACTAAAGTAAGTTTATGTCCAGCTTAGGACAAGTGCTGGAAAATGTTTCTGTTAATGAAAATGTTTTATCGTAATAAGAATTAGGGTTTGCCACTAAGGTGTTAGTAGTTTAATGAACTAGAGGAGCTCCAGTGGAAGAAAACTAAATGAAAAATTGCTTTTGCTTGTCAGGCTGTCAGTAACTGAAAAGCATGAAAGTTAAATAATTCCTGTCTATGCAATGCTTAGCAGTATTGTTCATGGACTTTATAGGATATTTATTAACTCTGTTTATCCACTTTAGATAATTCAGAACTACAGGTTGCTTACTCGAGTTAAGTAATAGCATGAGAATGAAAGTTGAATAAAAAGATAAAGTAGGCTGTTAAGGTGTGTAGGGCACATTGTAGAAGGGTGAATGAATGAAAGTAAATATTAAATAATTGAGAAGTTAGGTGAAGGGAAGAATTGAAGCTGGAGATATAAGTTTAAGGGTGAGGTGATAGCCCTTGTGGTTCTAGTTGTTGGCTTGTAAAAAAGAGTAAGATATAAGCTAATGATTATTTTATTGTGTCAGGTCATAGTGTGTTGAAAAACAATCACGATGCCTATTATGTTGTTTAGCTGGGAAAAGCCATCAGGTTATTCTAAAGAACATGTAAAATAAGGTTCATAGGTGTGCACTAGGCTAACAGCCCTGGAGCCTATATATAAGCCTAGCCCAAGAAGATTCACTGGCATCATGCCACCCAAAGTTAGTTCCCAGTGCCCCTGTCAAGCAAGGCCACTGAAGTGATCCCTGGGGTGAACTTCCTATTGCCCACCCACTCATCAAGATTTCTCTTAAAGAGTGCCAGCGAAGTGCTCTGCTTGACGTGAATGGGAAGTTTGTTCCAGAGTATGCAAAGTCTCTGGGTTAGGAACCTGTCCCTCCAACATGTTCTGTTTATTGTGGTGATGAAGTTAAGATCCCTGGAGCATGTGGAACTGAGGAATTGGGATTTCTTTAGGTGTAGCATATCTAGCAGCTTTGGGTCAGACATGGCTTTGTAGGTCAAGCAAAGATTGCCTCTAAGTAGGCAATAAAAGACAGAGTATAGCTGGAGTTTTTGAGTCTGTGTGTATAGGGCATGTGTCTAAGGCCTAAGATCCTCTTAGTAAGGTGTTTTTGTGGCCTTTCCAGTTGTTGTAGGTGTCTAGTGAGGTACATACCAAATAGGGAGTTGTATTCTATAATAGGTTTAATGAGGGACAAGTAGAGAGGGATTATGACCTCTTTCTTCCTGGATGAGAAACCTTTTGTAATGAGATGTGCCACATAGATGGACTTTCTTACTACAGTGGCAATGTGGTTATCAAAGGAGTGGTTGCTGTCAACCTGTGTCCCCAGGTCTCTTATCACACCTTCGGTGTTTAGTGGACTACTGCCTATGTTGTAGCTCATGGGCATCAAATTATTCCCAAAGGGCATGACAATGCACTTTTTGGCATTGAGCTTAAGGCCCTGGTTCTGGCACCAGTCATTGGTGTCAGTGAGTCCTTTTTGTAGAATTTCTACATCAGTTGGAGAATTAATAATGGCTCCCAGTTTGCAATCATCTGCAAACTTTGTCAGCCAGAGTCCCTTTGTGGTGCCAGATTCTCATGTTTTTCCTGTTGGAATGCTGTTAGAAGATGGTGGGGAAGAATATAGTTAAAATGGGGGACACAATATACTGGAATGTAAAGTTAAGAGAAACCATGGAATGGTGTTTGCAAGTGTGGATATAGGCTGTAAGATGAATAAGTGTCAGTGTTTTAATGTGGAATTAAAACTGGTATCAGCTAATTAATCATGAATGGTGTTTGCAGTGATGAATATAACCAAGGATGTGGGATTGAGTGAATATTATGTGTGGTAATTAAACAACACCTCTAAGTAGTTATTTGGAATTAAACTATATTGTGATTAAGCAGTAGAAGAGTGGGAAACATTCTGAGAGAGCCTGGATAGGAGGCACAGTTCATACTGTTTTACTGCAATATATGCTTTACTGTTTGGATGGCGAATGGTATTTGAGGAATGAGGAAATGAGGTAGCGAAAATGACACGGAGATTGGTTAAGACAGCAAACAGTTGTGCAGATATGATTGATACATAGATCAATAAGAAAGAGATTAAAGTCTGCATATGAAAGTATTTAATTAAAGAAAGGGATTTCAAGCTTTCATTTTGCCTAGAGATCCATAAGAAAAGATTTAATTGATGGAAATTTACAACTTTTAATTTTACTAGCGGGGAATTGAGAGAATATACATAAGTAAGGGTTTATAATATATTATGAAATGATTGGAAACACTGCAAGCTGGATGGAATAACCAGATCTTATTCTGCCTTTGGAATTACCATCATCTGATATATTATTTCCTGAGACTCTGTCTATAAGTAGAGATGGAAAAACTAGACCATAGAGGTGAAAAAGGTATGTTTTTAACATAATGTTAGACCTGCACGGTCATGGTTCATCCTATTCTACACTTTCAACCCTCCATTTTCCAAACTTGCAAAGACAGGTACAGAAAGCATATCTAATGTGAGTCAGTCTGAGAAAAGGTAAGTATTCAGATCAGCCTACTGTGATATGGAGAAAAATGTGGAAGCAAGGGATTATGGGTAAGGGAAGGAGTTGAAGCCTGAGAAAAGATTGCATTAGTGTCGAGGTGACTGCTGAAACAACTGTCTAGATGGTAGAGAAGAAAGAACCTTGTCCGTGCAAACCTATTGTTATGGTAAGTATATAAAAATTAATTTCACAGATTTTGTTGCATGGATCTGCATTGATTGTAAATTGTTGCCAAATATATTTTTAATATTAAAAATCAGTACCTACCATGCCCTTCACAGCCTAGGTCCTATATATCCAGAGGAGTTGTTGAGACTTTACATCACAACAAAACAAACTGGATCACCAGAGTGTGTGTGTGTGTGTGTGTGTGTGTGTGTGTGTGTGTGGGGGGGTTGCTAGCATTTCTAAGGACTTATCTTGAAATATCTGGCAGGCTGCTTTTTGCCTGTTTTGCTCTGGTCTTTGGGACTAGCTACATTTCCTGATGTGGTATGCAAATCTGAGCAATCCTTATGGAAAGCTCTAAAATATCTTTATAGGAGAGTATAGTTATATTCTAATAGGGGTACCATATCCATTTTTAAAATTCTTAGTTTTTTAAATTTTGATTTTAGACATAATTATGATTTTCTGCAAATTTTAATTAGTGAATATGCTATTTAATAATATTTTCTATTTATGTTTTTATTTGTGCAGTGCCTAGAAATTCCGTATACAAATACTTTAAAAAGATGGATAGATAGATAGATAGATAGATAGATAGATAGATAGATAGATAGATAGATAGATAGATAGATAGATAGATGGCACACAGTTTGATGTTAGAAGTTTAATTATGTTCAAGACCTGGCGTAAACATGGGTCTACTCACCTTTTAACTCAGACTGCTTTCAAAAGATGAAAGAAATCTAAATTTGCTGTTCATTTTGTCAGTAAACTACAAAAAGTATCTGCAGGCTAAGTATTGTAAGGGTTCTCTGGTTGTCATGTTGACACTTTAGTTTTTTGCTGCATCACCATTATTGTTGTCATTGTCTGCACCAAACCACAATGCCATCCTCTTTCAGTGCACTGCTTTCCTCTACTGCAGCTGATACATCCATGCCTGTGACATAAATGGATCAGATAGACTTGATGGTTATCATTCTTCATTAACCTTTCCAACACACACACACACACACACACACACACACACACACACACACACACACACACACACACACACACACACACACGCACATCCAGTGTTTTTGTTAAAGTTGTACTGTACAGTATTGCTTCTCTGTACATGCCCTCACTACTTTTGATCCACTGCAGGCTTAAACTACTTCCACGGTCACAATATCTTGCTCATTATAGCTTACTTTAAAACTCTACACTTTCTATAATTCTCAGTTTGAATTGATTGTTTTGTGTTTTACTTTCCTCTCATATTTAATATGAAAAGAGGATTTTGCCTGTACATTTGCTGTGATTATCAAGCTAATATGATAATAAACAGCCAATTCTCCTTTTTCAGACAATCTTTGACATCAAATACCCTGGGATTCAGTTTGAACATAATCAACTCTCGACATTCCAAAATAATATGTCTAGAATCTGGTCAACAATAACGCTCGACCTACGTAGATGGGAACTAATGAATCTCTCACTCCTTTCTAAATCAGCGATAATCAAAATGAATATACTTCCTAGGCTTTTGTACCAATTCAATGCCACAGACCAGATAATCCCCAAATCCTTTTTCTCCAAAGTCAACAAAGAATTAGCCAAATTTATTTGGTTTCCCAAATCAGTTAGGATTTCGTATTCCAATTTAATATCCCCTAAAAGTAAGGGCGGCTTAAGTCTCCCGAACTTCCATCTCTATTATACAATTATTTGTGCTAACAGACTTTTGTCCATCTCGAACTTAAACCATAACACATACAACTCTTACCCTAACTGGACTAAACTTTGGTATCAACACATCTTAACTAAGAAGATCAACCCAGCCGCCCTTCCTTTTCTCTCTATGGATGTTATAGATACTTTAAAATTATCCAACTGTCTAAAACAAAAAGTTAGCTCTTTTCAAGATCTGCTAAAACTCATTAAACTTGACAGTGTTTTCCCATTATTTCAACCCCTTCACTTAAATCCTAACATTAAGTTAAATAACATGACAATTAACCTTTCTAATTTCCCTCTTATTAAAAACTTTATAGTCTGGGATATTCTTAAACATAAAGACGAAACTCTCACTAATTTACGCAAAATTCTCAAGGTTAACCTTAAATACTTAACTATTCTCCGCCAGCTGCGAGAATTAGTCACATCAAAATTTGTCCATATCAAGCCAGATAAACAAGCTATCACTAATGTAGACACAGTCATTCAAACTCTGTTACTTCCGGAGAATATGCTCTCCAAATCATACAAACTTCTAACTTCCATAATTCACGATTCAGACTGCCTCTTCTCCAGATACTGGGATAAATACAACTCTCAGATATCTGAGAACCAGAAACTCTCTGCTATAAAAATACTTTAGACTGTTCCCCCTTCAAGAAACTTTTCTACACTCAGTTAATGATTAACAATAACGCTTATCACACTCCCTCTAACTGAACAAATTTGATTCTAGGAAATCCTCCTCGTGTCCATGCTGTTCCTCTCCAAGTGCTGACCTCTTACATGTTTTATGGTTTGCCACTATTCACATAAACTCTGGACCTCATTGAAAATCAGCTTACAGAAAATGGGCTATTATAAATCCACTCTCTCCTGGGAATTAGCAATCCTTCACATTCCCACTAGAGTTCTCTCTAAATTTGACACACATGTGTTGGTTTTCATATGCTCGCTTATGAAATTTTACATCACCAAAAATTGGTTTGATCATACTAAATTATGCTGGAATAACTTTAAGGAATTGGCCCATTCATACATCTCAGCACAAAAAATTATATTGAAAAGTCCTAAGAAGATTGCCCTCTTAAAAAAAGTTTGTGAAAAAGTTCTAGATCTCATTAGTGGTGAATAATAATTCTTTGGTCATGGAGACTTTGTTTTCCTTTTCCTCCTATATACTTCTCCTTATCTCATTGCACTCTTTCAATGGTTGCATTTTTGTTGTTTTGTGATGTTTTATCTCATCACGTTTGTTTATGCTCAGTATTTACACCCAGTTTCTAAATACCATTATTCAGTACATTGTGCTTTTTCTTGTTGATATGTTATGAATCAATAAAAAGTTTTTTTTGGAAAAATAAACAGCCAAATATGTTAATCTGTAGAACAGTACCACAAGCAAGGGGAAGCACAATGTTGCAAAAAAAAGATAAAAAGCGAGAAAATAAGAAAAAATTAGCAGTATGGGCAGAAGAGAGTGTTCAAGGCATAGAGTAAAGAATGTATAACTCAACACAACAGAATATGAAATGCAGAGAAAACCAACAGTACATTACCTGGCAATGAGTAAATAAACTATAGCCAAAGTAATAGATGATTCCTAGAAGATGTCATTGTCCTGTTCTTGATGGCAGTGAACACTCACTTCTGTCATATTGACTTTGGTTTAGTGCACACTTAAACAAGAAAAAGAATAAAAGAAAAAGGTCACAGAAGGCTGGCTTCAGGATTGCACAGCAAAAGTGAAAGGCCCTTCACCTGCATCCCTTGTGGTTTTATTCTCTTACATTTTCATGGTAACAAGGATACAGTTCTTACAAAACTGCATCTTCCATTGTATCGTCCTTTTTGACCAAGAATATAATATCACTGCATGACTCTTAAAAGGGCCATTTCAATGCCAGTGAAGTGCTAAGAGAGAAAGAGATATGACGTTGACGCACAGATTTTTATGTACTTATTTATTAGCTTACATTTATTAGCTTACATTTGTTTTCTGAGATAATTTGACTGGGTCATGTAAGACTCCTTTTCAGTGGAGACCCAGGAAGAAAAGTTCCACATTTACACATCATGAATCAAAACAGTACATTTGTTTATATAATGAAGTAATAACTATAAACATAGGAATGCATTTTAAAATAGACAACATAAAGTTGAGTACATGGTAGAAAATGTACAATGAAATACCATGGAAATGCATTTTACAAGATCTCAGCTGTTCGTTAGAACTGAATTTTAAATATCTTGAAAAATATGACTTTGTAATTATAGGTTCATAGGTTCATACTAGGCTATCTGCCCTAGGGCATTTACAAGCCTAGCCAGAGTGTGTTTGGCTTTCGCCACCCCTTGGAATGCGTTTAGTGTGCCTCTGTCTAGTAGTGACACAGAAGTGATCCCCGTGGTAAACCTACGATCTCCCATCCACTCGTCAAGATTTTTCTTGAAGAGAGTCAGTGAGGGGCTCTGCCTAACATGGACTGGGATTCTATTCCAGAGTGAAGGGAGCCGCTGGGTTATGAATCTGTCCCTCCAGCATGTCCTATTTATTTCTGTGCTGAGGTTCAAGTCACTCGATCACGTAGCTCTAAGGGATTTGGATTTTCTGAGGTGGAGCATGTCCATTAATTCAGGGTTGGACATGGCTTTGTACGTCAGGCATAGATCGCCTCTGAGTAGGTGGTATGCAACTGAGTAGAGCTGGAGTTTCTTTAGCCAAGCAGCATATGGCATCTGTTTGAGTCCCCTGATCCTCTTAGTGAGGTACTTTTGGGGTCTTTCTAGTTGCTGCAGGTGTCGGGTAAGGTACATCCCAAATGGGGCATTGTACTCAATTATGGGCCTGATGAGGGATGAGTAAAGGGGCACAATGACCTCCCTTGATCTATATGTGAATCCTTTCATGATAAGGTGGGCTATATAGAAGGTCTTCCTAACCACTTTGGCAATGTGGTTGTCAAAGGAGAGGTTACTATCAACTTGGGTCCCCAGGTCCCTAATTACTTCTTCTGTACTTAATGGATTACCTCCTATATGGTAATTTGTGGGCACTTTGTTTTTGCCAAAGGGTATAACTATACACTTTTTGGCATTTATTTTAAGGCCATGGCTCTGGCACCAGTTATCTGTCTCTATGAGACCCTTTTGGAGGATGCTTGTGTCAGCTGGAGAGTCAATTATGGCACCCAGTTTACAGTCATCTGCAAACTTGGTCAGCCACATTCCTCCCATGTTAGCCTATACCTCAGAAAAATATATTCCAAATAAGAGAGGTCCCAGGACTGAGCCCTGTGGGATGCCACTTGTAACTGGTTTAGAGTCTGACATGGCTCCAGCAATTCTGACCATGTGGGTTCTGTCCTTGAGCCAGTTTGCAACCCATCTTATGACATAGGGGTTTATATTTAGGCTGGAGAGTTTGTCTACGATGCCTGAGTGGGGTATTGTGTCAAAGGCTTTTGCGAGGTCTAGGTAGGCTGTGTGGACCACCTTACCCTTATCAATGGCCTTGGTGACTGTTTCATAGAAATCTACCAGGTTCAGGAGGCAGGATCTGCCCTTGACAAAGCCGAATTGGGTAGGATCCAGTGTCTGTAGGTCCCCAATGTCTTTGTTTATGAGCTCCATAATGATCCTCTCCATAGCTTTGCAGACCAGGCTAGTCAGGCTTATGGGGCATTAGTTTCCAGGGTCTGTAGAGGTGCCTCCTTTGTGGAGTGGAACTACTGTTGCTGTATGCCATTCTTTGGGTACATATCCTGTAGTAAGGCTAAGATTGAATAGCAGCTTTATGTGAGGGTATAGTTCTTCTTGGAGTTCATGTAGCATGCAGCCCGGTACACTGTTCGGTCCCATTGATGCTGTGTTTTTTGCTTTGGAGAGGGCGGCTCTCACCTGGGCATCTGAGATGTCAGGGAGGCAACACTCTGCTGGGATAGATATTTGTCCTTTTGGGGGGGAGGGGGGGGTTGCACTGAACCTGTCTGCCAGGATGTTGGCAATGTCTGAGGGTTCAGTGTATTTTTTGTTATTATGGACTAACTCTGAGCATATCTCGGAGTTGCCACCCAGGTTTCTAACATAACTAAAGAAAGCCTTATGATTATCTTTTGTTGCGTGTGCAATTTTTCTCTCGAAAGTGGCCTTGGATGTTTTTATGAGTGATCATAGTTTTTTGCTAGTACTGATCAGAGATGCCTTCCCTTTTAGGGATTTTGCTCTATCATGTAGTAGCTTCCTCCTTCTGTTGTATAGCTTATTTATGGCTGGGGTCCACCAGACAGGACGCCTGCCTTTGGGGGAATGGGTCTTGGTTTTATTTGGGATTGCATGATCCATGCATTCCTGAAGGTGTCCACAGAATGCGTTTATAAAGGATTCAGCAGATAGGGCCATGGTTTCCACTGGCCTGGGGGCCTTGAAGGATTCCACTTTGGTTTTAAGAAGTGCGAAGTTAGCTTTTGAGAAGTTCTTCACTGTGGTCTTTTGTGCTGGGGGTGGGGGCGGGATGTGGATTTCTAGTGAGATTAATTTATGGTCCGATCTTATGGCATTAAGAATCATACAGAAATATGACAATGTGGATAATTGTCATAATTAGTTGTTTATGCAGGAATTCAAGAATATAAATATTTATAGTACATTACATTTGAGACTTTTGATGTGAATGGGAGAACCACTGGAAGAATTGTAGAAAAATAGTTTATTGATCAATAGATGAGCTTTAAGATTCTTCTTGAATTGTTGAGAAATACTGATTTGTCTTAAGATGTTTGGGATAGAGAATTCCAAGATAGCTGCACACTGATCAACAGCTTAACTTCAGCTCTTCCAGTGTGAAAACATAAATTGAGAAACAACAGACAGTGGTATTATCAGCTTGAGTAAAATTCAGTTTCTGGCTAGTAAGTGTACTGGCTAGTTGGCTGGAAAGAAGAAGCTAAGAGGGCCTAAAAGAAAATCAGCTATAAATGGTGAAGGAAAAATGCTGTCTGGGAAGAATCCTGCAGCTGTTCAGCAAAAAGCAGTTCAAACTCCAAATTTGGATCAGGACATGGCTTCTAGTAATCTAGAGGAATAAATAATTCATATGTGCTCAGAGCTGTTTAAAATAAATTAAAAAACACTGTAGGAGTATATAAACCCAAATAACAAAAAGTTGGAAAAAATGGAAGAAGCGTTAAACAGATATTCAGATGAGCTATAAAACTGCAAAACTCAGAGGTCAAAATGAAGAAAATCTGGTTGAATATGAGACTGCTCAAGAAGAAATGTTTCAAAAAATGGAAAAATTAGAGGATGGAGCATGTAGGGAAATATGAAATGTTCTGCTATATCAGGAAAACTAGAACAGACTGTATTAATTTTATGACTGCATAAATAAGCAATTGGACTGGTATTTCATAGCAGGAACTGTTACTTGAAAGGGCACACCATGTGAATGCTTCAAATCTGACCATGAGAAAGCAGCCAAAACCTTCGTTAGTAAAGATGCAATCCTACCAGCAGAAAAAGTTGTTCCTGACAAACTGTGGCAAAGGGGGACGCATTAAAAGTTGAAGACAACAGAATGTTTATGGAACATAATTATTCATTGTACACCAGGCAGAAAAGAAACAAATGTATTCCAGTAATTATGGAATTTTGAGAGGCAGGTATGAAATTGGAAATGCTGTATCCAGCTATCTTCTGATTTTGTTTTTTTCTGGAGGATCAAAATCATTTTTTTGAGGCAGAACATGCTAAGGAGGAAATGCAAAGGCTTGTCCAACAAAAATGGAGACATGAAGCAGAAGGAGACTCTACTTTTCATTCTTCTGATAATAAAGCACACTAAGAGACTTTGCCAGTGATAACTATTCCACTGTTCCAAAGAAAGAGGCTTGAGAGCCAGAGAAAAGCACTGGAGTGGATTAGAAGAATTAGGTGTATTGTGAAATTGAAATAGAATCTGAAGTTGGGAGATGGAGATGAACAGGAAGAAGACAAGCAGCACGGAAACTAGTGAATAAATGTGAGCCTGCAAAGCATTAATTGCATTTGTGCAATACAGCTGTATAAGAATAAATGGAAAGAGTGGACTTTTGTTGACTTTGTTAAACTTCTGATGAAATGTAAAACATTTGCCTCACTTCATATCATTAATGTTTGAGAGGACTCTGAGGGGAGGGGGAGAAGAAGGAAAAAGGTAACTAAATAAAACAATTTATTTTCTTAATAGTTTTTCTATGAAATGTTTCACAAAATAAATCACAAATTTTATAGTAAATTATTTTTAGTTATTGTATATGATAAAGTTATTAAAGTAAACAGATTGCTTTCTTCTTCTTCTTTGATATTAAAAAATGTAGGCATTACAGTGTGAAAAGAGAAGTAAAGCTAGTAAAAGTCATGTTTAAGTTAATAGGCTGTAATCTTGGGTTGTTGAGGTCGGGGATGGAGTGTAAAAGTACACAAATCATAATATATGTACAGCTGATATATGTTTTCTCTCACTTTTGCATAAGTGAATGTCTTCAAGAGTGAGCATGTATCTGGGAGCCTAGAAGGGAAAATATTTTGTATGACACATGTGAATTCAATAGTAGGAACTCAGAGAGAATTTATATATTATTCCCCAAGGTAGAATAACCAGACTGGTCTTAACAGAAATTATATCTCACAGTAACATATCCATTTAATTGAGAACTTTGATACACATCCAATAACTATTTCACATCATGCGCCAGTAATTACAAAGATAAAATATGGGGTAATGAAGTAAAGATGAGGCACTGGTACCCCCCAACCTACCTGCTAAAAAGAGAGGAATTTAAGGAATGGGTAGTAGAAATCATCTGGGCATCATTAGAGAAGATAGAAAGTACTCCAAAATGAAAATGGAGTTTAAAAGTATGGTAGAAATAAAAGAAAAAGATCTAATTAAGAAGTAATAAGAATTGGGCTGTCAAAGATTAAAGTATTACAAAATAAGGGGAATCTCACAGAACAAGAAGAGGTGCAATTGCAAAGTGCTAGAGATAAAATAAGGGAGTACCTGGATAGTATTCATGAGTTAGAAAGATTGCTTTTAATTAACTGTTTTATGATAATTACTCCAGAGCACAAAAACTTTTGGCACAATGACTTAAACAACTGCAAGTAGAAAGGGCTGTTGCCAAACATAAGATCCTATAGCAAGAAAAATAATCAGAGATCCTGTAGAGGTATTAGAGACATTTCTGAAGTTTTATTAAAATGTGTATAAAGCAGAGAAGTGGGAAAATCAAGAAAAAACACAAATGGAAATATTTATGGAAGATTTAAATATGCCAAGGTCAGAGGTAGATGTGTGTCAACAACTGACAGGATAGGAGCAGATGTGATAAACATGGTGATGTATAACCAATCTGCAGGAAAGTCTTCAGGAATAGAGTATGTTCTGGTAGAAGTTGTGAAGCTAGGAGGGAAGAATGTGATAAAGATGTGGAAGGTTTTAACAGTATGTTAAAAGGAGAGGAGGCACCAAATATTATGGGAAAAACTGTGGTGGTTGTAATACCTAAAGATGGTAAAGACCCATCTGATCCAGCTTCATTTAGGCCCATTTCAGTTGTAAACCATGATTATAAAGTATTTATGTCTATAATGGGTATAAAAATAGCAAAGGTGATGCCGAAATTGGTAGTTATAGACCAGTATGGTTTTGTAGAGTGGAGGCAGCCATTTGACAACTTTAATAGAAAAATGATAATCTAGGGGGAAGCAGAATGTTAGAAAATACTGCTGTTATTGGTGGGTTTTGATTCAGAAAAGTATTCAACTAAGTAAGCTGGGATTTTGTGAGTAAGGCAATGGAAGCATTTACATTTCATGATGGAATAATAAGGTTAATTAGAAGGGTATATGAGGAATCAGAGGCAAAATCAAAGTGGGAGAGTTGTGTCTGAACAAAGGTCCATGCAGGGGTATCCTCTTCCCCCCTTATTATCATTATGTTTAGAACCATTGGTAAAGAAAATGAGGGACTCAGAAATTCAAGGATTTAATTGGTATGGCATTCAAGAAAAGTTGGCTTTATTTGCAGATGATATTATTTTGTACCTGATGGAACTAGAAAAGGACATCTCAGTGTTGTGGAATTTGTTTGAGATAGTTCCTGTTTGTTTTTTTTCAGGATATAAAATGAATGAGGATAAAAGAAAAAAATATATATATATATATATATATATATATATATATATATATACATAAAATATAAATTAAATCACTATGATGGTACAAAAACAAAATGGACATCACTCCGACGTCTAAAATAAATTTAATACCACAAAGATTTAGCACTTTTGACTTTCCACAGAGGCCGTCTTCAGAATGAATACTACAAAAAGAACAAGGCTAATATATTTAGATTCCTTAAACAATCAACCAATAAAAATAATCAATTATACAAATAAACCTTCTTAAAAAACAAATGCTTACACTTTTCCATAAGAATACAGCCTATATAAATTCCTGTATATAAACGTACAACACAAAACAATTACAATCATTTCATAAAAAAACTTATTTACATTTATCACAGTAAGATTTCCTATGCAAAATTACATTATAATTCACAAAACCATTTAACCCAGGTGTGTTGTAAGCATTAAATAGTAGCTGCCACTTAAACTCTCTATAGTTCAACTGTCCCTGTCTCCATTCAACTCACATGGTACATAATCTATAACAGTGAAATACATTTTTTTTATGATTTTCACATAATGAAGCATGCTTATCTAGTGTATTGTCCATATTCTTACTCTTAATGGCATATAAGTGTTCGTACATTCTTTTTCTCAACTGCCTGTTAGTTTTACCTATATAAAAATGCATTACATGATGAATACTTAGCCAAATACACCACAAAAGTGGACCCACAATTAAACAATTCTGGTACCTGCCATATCTTATTACTTAGACTTATTTCAAAATATGGACCCTTTGTTATATACCTACAAAAATTACAATTAAAACATTTAAATGTACCTTTGATTCATGCCTCACTGCTATAGTTGTCTCTCCAGTAACTTTTTAACATTTTTTGCTTTTTTTTTTTTTTTTTTTTTTTTTTTTACAAATGAAGGAGTTGGCCCTAAAACTGATTTTAAATCAAAATTGATAAATTGATTTCCAAAATCCTCCAGTTGTTTTTAATAGTACCCTTAATAGCACCACTGTCTGTTATGAAAACTAAAGGCATGGATATAGTCCAATCCTGTGAACTATGATGATTTGAAATGTTACTATTTTTGACTATCTCACCTTGCAGTAAATTTCTTACTACTGTTGATTGATACCTCCTATGTCTAAATCTATCATGTAACTCTTTCACAAATTTATTTAAAACTATAACATCAGTGGTTAGCCTTTTTAATCTAACCAAAGAAAGGCTATAACTATAAGATATGTACCCACACATGACCTGGCTCAGCAATACCCATATTTATGGGAACATGATAAAGTTAAGTATTTAGGAGTATGGATTAAAAATGATTTGGTTATGGTAGCTGAGGATATGTGGGAGGAGACCAAACAAAAGATAATATAAAGACTTCCAATGGACATGTGTAGAAAGATACAAGCAGTAAACATGTTTTTATTCCCTTTAGTTTTATACACAGGTCAGGCATACTTTTATCAATTAGAGGATAAGTTGTAGATAGTAATTAATAAAGAGTTGAAGTATTTTATTTGGGATGGGAAGGAGGCAAGAGTCAAGTTAGGTAAGTTGATCCCCCCAATCAAACAAGGAGGTTTAGGATTACCTGGTTTATAGGGATTTTTCAGAGCTACAGAGTTAAGGCGGTTGTACATAAAAGAAGCAGAAATCTAGAATTCAAAGTGGAAAGGGGTAATAATGAAGCAGGGGGATAATTCAAAAAAATAAGAAGAGTATGGGATTTTGGACACAGATCCTTAAGGACAATATCATCAGGCATACAGAATGTTATATTCATAAATTTCAGAAAGTATGCTAAGAACTAAGCCAACACGGCATTGCGAAAGTGGATTCTTCTGATAGGGAAGATTGTGATTAGCGGTACAGAGAATAGACAAGAGAGGGCTGGAATTTACTGGAGAAAGATGGCAAAGGAACCAGGGTATTAGGAAATCATTAGAGAAGGAAAGGTAATAGAATGGGAAAAGGTCAGGAAAACGTTTGGACTGCAGGCCAGTGATTGCCTTCACTATCAGGGATTGATATCAGAATATAGACAAAGAGAAAGGGATAGAGGAATCCTAATTGAAAAACCTTCACTCGTTGACTTTTTAGTTACATTTAGAGCAGAAGGTGCTGTTGAAAAGGGATAATTAGTAGGGCATGTAATATATTGCACAATAACTAAAAGAATTAACCAGAGAAGAGGACAGAAAAGATTGGGAAGAGAGATTAGATATGTAATTCACAAAGAAACAGTGAGAGGATATATATATATATATATATATATATATATATATATATATATATATATATATATATATATATATATATGGCTCTCAAATATGCAACAGTTTATTTTATGTACTTATTTGACATTTATTTACTGGGATGATCTGGGTCAGAAATAACCCATTTTCAGTGGAGGCCATGGGAGAAAATCTGAACATTACATACTGAGATATGTAAACTTTATACACAGATATATATAATTACCATAGTTACCAGTAAGACAGGAACATTATTGTAAAGCAGATGATAACTAGACATTTATATTTTCAAGAATATACAATATTATAAGATATTTAAGTATATGGTACAATGTGATGAAGTGCAGGTACTTAAAGAGTAAAAAAATTTTTTTTTTTTGGGGGGGGGGGTGAAAGAGAGATTCGGTCTGGTCTGATCTAAATTTAGAAGATTTAGGATTTTTGCCTAGAAGTGTTTATATAGATACTTGTATACTCCAAGCAGACTCAAAATAATTTTTATTCAGGTAGATGACAAATGTTGAAAGTGTGATGGGGAAGAAAGAGGTAACTGGGAACATATGTTTTGGGAGTGCAATGAGTTGGCAGACTTTAAAAATTCCCATGAGAGTACTCTGTCAGGAATACTGAGTGAAGAAATGTGTATAACTAAGAAAATGATTTTTTGAGCTGGGATACAGGATCTGAATTGCCTAACGATAGTAAGGCCTTGTTAAGTTTAATTGTGGTGGCTAAGAAAAAAGCAGTTATGGTTGCTGGAGCTTGTAAAGAGGTATGCAGTGGTGAATACTGTTGTTCAGATTGGTAACAAAATTAGCAATGCTATTATTGCACTATTATAACTTACTTAGTAGAGTAGTGTTAAGGTTAGTTAATGCTGTGGATAGGGAAAGAAGGGTTGTGAGGAGGACCACAGAAACAGTGGTTATATGGGACTTTTTCTCAGGAAAGGTCTGGCACAGTAAAGAGGATTCATTTTTTTTTGATGAGTTCCGTTAATGAAACTGTAGATTTTTATATCACACTGTAGATGCTCATCAATAGTAATTTCAATTAACCTACTGGTGGTACCTATTTCAGTCTGGATATTTTGCAAGGAATTGATGACAAAGCTTTGCTATGATCAGCCAGAGACTTGGTGATGAATAGCATGACTTTTTTTGCATTTAGGAGTAGGTGGAAGAAGGTGAGATAGTTTTCAATGGACGTAACTGATTCTTGAGTTGTAGTTTAGTGTGTTGCAGATGAAAAGGCAAAAAGAATGACAATGAATTAATCTGTATATTAGACACTTGTTGATTGGCCACTAACCACATGAAGGTTATTGATGAGGATGTTAAATATAAGTGAGCCAAATATGAGACATTGCGGAATACCAGTAGTTATAGTTAGGTATTCAGAGTATGCATATTGCCAATATACACTTTTGAGTTCTTCTGGTTAGGTAACTGCTGAACCATGTGGATCTGTTTGGGCTTATACTAACACTGTTCAGCGTTTTTGTAAGTTTTGAATGGGGAGACTGTGTCAAATGCCTTTGATATCTATAGGAAAGTGTTGAAACTAATTGCCCTTCATTTCTTTTTAGCTAATAATTTTTACAGATGAGAGTAGTGGTATGCCTGTATTGTGATTGAGACAAAAGCCATTTTGAGTAGGGGTTTGAAGTTTGTTATGCAAGTGTTATTCCTTGAACTAAGAATCAACACATTTGTCAAGCACTTTAGATAGAGGTGGGAGTATCATAATAGGTTATTAATTAGATAGATCAGTTGACTTACCACCTTTCTGCAGAAGTAAGGTGAATGTTTGCTTCCATAACGATGGGACATATGAGGAATCTGTTGGTTAGGCTTCCATAATGATAGGACATATCATTCTGTGATGGATCTGTTGATTAGACTGGAAAATGGAAATTATATATTTTAGGCTGTTATCTTTAAGTAATGTGCTGGAGGGTAATCAGGTGCTGGTGTTGTGGGTTTCCCTTTCTGCAAAAATGTATATAGTACCAGTTGATACTGGTTGAAGGCAGTAGATTTGGTAATGGATACAGATTTTATCAAATGGGAGGCAGGACGTTAGAAGGAAGAAAATAGAACTGATTAAGTAGTTATTGAATTTAGAGGCAATAAGAGAATCTTTTTTTCATGGTGTATTGGGTTAAGTTTAGTGCTCTTACCAGGTTTCAGAGATTTATTTTTGTTTAACCATAAGGGCTTAGGACTGACAGACCAGGCTTCCTGTAGTGTAGATAGGATTTTTTTGTGTATACATTTACACAATATTTGGATAAGTTACTTAGCTGCCTGTATGTTTGGTAGATTTCAAAAAAAACCAAATGGAAGGAAAAAGATGCTCAAAACGAAATAACCAGAAAAATGAGAAATATGAGCACCCAGGAAGCAACACCCAATAGGCAGAACAAAATTCATTTAATATCCGTTTAAGACAGAGCCCCTCACTATCACTCTTCAAGAGGAACCTTGATGAGTGGATGGGTGACAGAAAGTTCACACCGGGGATCATACCAACAGCACTACTAGATAGGGGCCAAGGGTGCTAGCTGCTAGTACAAGGGTCTAGGGAACTACTAAAGGGGCGGTGAATACCGCACAACGTGGCTGGGCTAATATATGCCTTCGGGCAGATAGCCCAGTATCAAGCTATGAACCTATAATCTCTTCAGATTAAATGATTCACAGCAGCAGTACACACATTGTTTGTTGAGTGAGTAAGCTAGGGTGCTGGGTTAGCTTTTACCCCTTTCTGTTAAGTTGGGGCTTGAGAATTTAGGCTAGAGATTTTACGTATTGTTTACATGCTTCAGAGTCTTTCACCGTATGCTTAAAGTCACATCTAGTACATGAAACTTCAATTTTAATTGTATGGTTTTCTCTATGAAAACTTTGCTTTTTTAACACTTCTGTTACTGTTGGAGTGCATTCAGAATTTATTTCTCATATTTTTGCTGTTTTATTTGACTCATCTTTTATCCTATAAACATCCATTTCCTCTGATTTTTTTAATTTGTGTAATAAAAATGTTACTTGCTGTATGCACATCCTCAGCTTTTAATAAGGTCTGAATTGCTTATATGTGTAACCTGTCCATTGTTTGTTTATCTTGTTAATGAATAATGCACCTCAACAAAATCATTATCTGTAGCCCATTTCCTTTGTTCAGTAACATAAGTACATATAGTCGCTGTAGGACCCTATGCCCTTTTAAAGAACAAAAGTGTGAATAAATGCAAGATGTGATATAATCAGTAGGTCTAACTCTATCAGTAGAAATCAAGGCTCACAGGACTTGGACAGTCCAACACTTAAAACACTGACAGACTATAAAACTGCTCTAGTTTACCTGTAATCCACCCCTATGCAGATCTGTTTTCACATGCCATGGTTCAGTTGCATTTGTAAATGGCCCCAGGCTACTTTTTTATTTGTAAGCAAAGTTTTATATTTTGCTGCACAATCTTTATGAGTTTTGTCTTTGTCTCTTCTCTTGGTCATTTCCAGTTATGGAGGTTTGAATTTTCTGTCTCTAGGTTAGTACTGAACAGTTTTACTCTCTGTTCTCCTTTCCATTATTGTTCACAATTTTTATACTTTTAGACTCTTGTTAATAGTCTCTTTAAGGCTCAGTATAGGCATGGTTTCAGGGCTCTATACTGTTAAATATATTTCTAACTTCTTTTCTGTTTCTACACATTGCATGCACCCTGCTTGTTTAGCTGGCTGCTGTAACGTATCTTGTAACTATGTTGCTATGATGTGCAAGTATTTCTATCCCTGTTGAGACTCATATGTGGGTGCAGCTGATGTTTGTATAGAAAACATGGAGCCTGTCAGTCAAATAGGTTGTTCTATCCCATGCCATACATGATTTCTTTCCTTCTGGAACCTTTCCTATGATGTATGCATTTATATGATACTTTTAAATTTGTATTACATTATATCTACCTGGTCACCTTTCCCACGTTTTTCTGCAAATGGTATAAGTTTGTGATCAACTTATAAAACCTTTATAAAGCTATTCATCTATGAGCTTACACCTTCAATTCCATATCAGATAGAGGAACAGTTTGCTTGTAAAGTTGCCTAACTCCCTCTCCACTCTTTGAGGAAGGAATTTATGAAATGTGCATAGCAAGATTCATCTTTTATGCTCTGCTGGTTAGAAAAACTCAAAGGGATTGTCACAGAGAACAAGATTGCTGTGTCCACCACCTGTCTTAGTACAGATTATATGTGGTCAAATTCTTAATTTTTTCACCTACTGGTACTCCCAACTCTACCTACATAGTTAAAGGAATCTGTCTCTAAGTATTTACACACAGTTTTTCCAGGAATGTCCCCCTCCTTCCAAACTCAAATGGAGGCTGGATGTCACTTCCAGAGCTAGATATTCCTAGAAAATTTGGCGTTCACCTCCCTTCTTTCTATTGTTTTATAAAAATATTTGGGAAATGTATATAGATATAGATACAATTATATTTGGAAATTATCCTTCCATAGCCAAGATAAGGGAGTAGCTCACCTTGTGATTGCCACCATCTCATTTAATTCAGCTTAGTGGTTGTCAGTCTTGGGAGTTCTTTTCCCTCTTTTAACCATAGTTATCAATCTGATTCAAGAGCACAGCACATTGCTTTTCTTCTATATTAATTATTTTGAATTACTTTTCAGAAAAAAGTTTCTTTTATTTACAGTTGTCCACCATTCAGCATTACCAGACTCTCATATATAGTTGTTAGTTGTATTTTTTCCTCTAGGTGTAAGATCTATGCAGAGTTGTCAGAGCTGATTGAGCTCTACATGGACTACACCATCCTTCTTCTTCTTACTTTGTGGATACAATGTGAACAGAGTAGACTTATAGTCCATGCAGTACCTGCTGTCTTCTAGTCTACTTAGTGTGTTTACAGGATAGTACTCATGCAGACTGCTCCTCCATGCTTCCATTGTTAGGCCATCTTACAAGAAACTAAGCCCTGATTCCTTAATGATTTACCATACTGAACTGGACTTTTGCTCTTCTGTTTTATCTTTCCTGTAAATAGGTGCCAGCTTATATTCCTCAAAGCTCTTGGAATTCCCATTGCCCACACTGACTCCAAGGCTTGTTTTCTTTGAAAACTTCACCTAATCACCTGGAGATGAGATCATGGGATTGGTGAACTTGCTTTTCATGAGTGGACCTATATATGAAAGCTTATCCAAATGTATTTCCATCTCACACACACTGCTCCTACTGCTCTCTTAATCCTCAGACTAGTGTCCATTAGTGATTAGACTGGCCTGTGGGTTTTAACATTTCCAGGGTCTTTTTGGTAGGGCATAGTTTCTGGGCACTTATATAATTTAGTTTGCGTTACCTAGTCAGTGTTGTTAGCAGGTGAACCTGTAGCAGCCCTAACTAGGACATCTTAGTTTTTTTTTTTTTCCATAGTGGTATTTCCTTTCATCTGCTATTAAGTAGCCAGAAGACATTTATCTGGCAAGTGAACAAAATGCTCCTATTAATCTTCCTTTCTTGTGCATCACTTGCTTCAGACCTTTGACAGCTCTTTAGAGATGTCCTAGACTTTCTTTTAGATTTGTTTTTTTTGTGTGTGGATAGATCAGCCCTTCCACCAATTTCTTATTGCAGGATATTGATTCTTTCTGAAATATCCTTTTCAGCTTAACCCCTATCAGTACAAACCTTTTTCTTGTTTTGAAAATAGTTCCTATTTTAGTAGTGCCTTCCTTACTACCCTATTTACTTTCCAGAACAGATTAATAATTGCTATCACAACTGACTGGATTAACCTTCTACCAACTGTGGAATTTTGCCTATTGGTTCCAAGGCTTTACTGTTATTTCCATTTTTACCAGTTTCTAACATTTCTTTCTAGAGCCCTGGAAATGACAAATCTTGTGTATTTATGCTGGATCTGGCATATTATTTTTAACATTTATGAACACGTCTGTGCAGGTCATCTCTCGTGGTAGTCCTGTAAAAGCACAGGTAAGTAGGTAGGTACATTTCTAGATTGCTAATAGCATAGCTTTCTGTCATAACCTTTATTTTCTTTGACCCATTGTAACTGATAACTGAAATCTTCATAGAAAATTACAGTCTGATGTATGTTTCTTGCTCCAACTGTATTAGCACATCTTGTGGATTCTTTTTATCATTAATGTAATTATCTTTTTTCTCATCAAGCTCCAAAGTTTGGATTCAAAGCCAGTCGCTGGTTCCCTGCAAAGTTCTGGAATGGAAATTATAATCATGTAATGATGGCACCTTCAGTTGTGGAGCTTACCAGTTCTTCCATTTTCCCCTTTTAAGCAATTGATGCTTGAATGCCCATAAATGCTAATACTATTTGTAGGCTGGACCCGATAATATAAAGTTAACCTTGCCTTATTTCCATTGATACAGCTGTCCATTTCTATTTTGTACCTTCAGCATTCAGACTGATTCTGTCACTGACAGCCTGGATGGCTTGCAGCATTGTGTGAAACTTGTTTATCGTTTAAACCTGTTGTCTAAGATATGTTTCTAGAATTATAACTGTGCATTTTGTTTGTTATTGACATTCAGTTTTCTTGACTGTACTTCACCCATTATGTTAACCCTGTGTTTCAGCTTATGTATAATTTAGCTGTTTTTTAGTACAGCATATTTTTTTCAGCTCTTTTGTCCAGTTATTTTGCAATGGTTCCAAATGCTGTCTCATAGGATACTACTTCCTTGGGTGTTAACCAAGCAGTACCTACTCTTATGAAACTTGTCTTGTGTTGTTCTGATCTTGACTGAAGCATTCTTTCAAATCTAAAGCAGTTAATGACATGATTCCCTATGCAGGTCTTCTGCTGTCATAGCTATATCAATAATGGTTATAGAGGATGGGCATGTCTACTTTTATCTTCCTAAGATATTTTAAGGTTCATTTTCACTTTAACTAACCTTTGGAGCTACTACCCTATATATATATATATATATATATATATATATATATATATATATATATATATTGTTAGGATTCACCCGTCATGATAATCTTGGGACTATGCTTGTGTGTTGAAGAAGTTATGTGAAAGTTAAGTATTTATCATAATGTTTATGTAGAACCGATCTTATTCTTTAACCCAGTCTCCTGCCTCCAGACTCTTCAGTATGATAGGTTATTTCTGAGTTTCTGTCAGATAATTTTTGTTTCCTGTTTGGATTTTTTTATTTCTTACTCTGCCTTACCATGGGAGACCAGTCCTTCTGTGCATAGGATTAGGAGTAGAAGGTAGGAATTTTGTAGCTGAGACAATTTTAGGTGCTGGATTTTTTGACTCCTGCCAGCCTCAAGTTCTTTGGGTAGAAGAAGATGATAAATGGTCCTACACTTCTTTTGTATTGATAAATGTATAACAGTTTTTTTTCTTTTATACATACAGTAAGTACTGTACTTCTATCTGTTTGCTGTTTTGTTTTTCAAGTATTCTACAAAAGTAAAAGTATTAAGTGGCTTGAAGACTTCTTCTCTAGTGGCATTTGGAAATATGATGCCCCATATTTTCTTAGGCTTCTTACATAATTTGCTGTTGTTAAAGAATAAAGTGAGTTTCTGGATCCAAAGCATCTTTTTTTTCCTTGGCTGCCTTGAGGTGAAAGAGAATATATGGTGGTTGTAGGTAAAGTATTTTTTTCACTGTGAATTCTAGTTCTCTACTTCCAAAAACATAAGCTGTTAATTCCAAATATGTTTGTTCACGTCTAGAAATATTTATTTATTCAACATTTTTCTCCACACTGACACAGTGTAATAGGTGAACATTTGCCAGATTGTTTGCTGTACTACATAGAAACTAGATGAACTTCTAGCATCCAAAAAGTGTGAATGTGAGTGGTCTTTTTATGAGGAATGTGAACCAAGATGTGCAACACATATACAGCATGTATATTACAGCTCACTTGCTTACATCTCATTTTCAGCACTCATTGGTAGACGTACAAAAGCTTTCTTGCCTTTTTTGTCACTTTAATATTTCCTTTCTCCATAGTCTTACATGTTAGTGGCCGCCTTGCACTACTTATTTTGGTTACATTCTATTGCTGTCTGTCAAACCCCACCTTCCTTCTACAGTCGAAGGTACTGCTCAGCAACTCTTTTATCTGCCTTCTTGCTACACAAAGTTTCTGCAATGGAGCAACATGTCTCTGCACTTTAGCTTTAGTATTTTAGTGCTTTTGTGGTCACTTATTTGTCATTTTCTGATTGTTAATGAACACCCATTTGTTGTTTTTGAATTAAGTATTTTGTCTGGAGTTCCTTGACTTTTGAATGGACTGCAGTTGGCAAGCCTCATATAGTGGGTACAGGGTTGAAACAGTGTTTCCTTATAATATCCAAACAGACAGATACAGTTATTTAAATGTAATCTTATATGTGATCAATACCTCTCACAGAGTGAGATTCATTATAACACCAAACGAAAAGAAATTCCAAACTTGGGTGTAATTTATCTACAGTCAGATGATGTACAAATGTAAGGAAGCCTTTTGTAGAAGCATGCAGTAAATAATTTGCTCCACTGGCTTTCCTGAAGCTAAGATAGAAGGGCAAGATTGCTAAAACTTTCCTAGCACTCTTTACATTGATGACGTGGTTATCTTCAGTCCAGTCACTCACATTCAACTGTTCAAACCAAACTTCAGTCTGACATCCACTCCCTTATTTTTTTTTTAAAACAAGAAACATCGTTATTAAACCATCACTTAAAAACATAGGCAATCATGCATTTATATAAATGAAAACAATCCACACCGACACACTCCCAGTTGCAAACATTATACATCACTTATAATCTACCCAATCATTTTCAGTCAAACATTACATAGCTCCTTTAAGCCCTGCCTTCTTTAAAACCTCATTCCTGCACTGTATGTAGTGTTGCCACAATTTCCATTTTTTCCTGAGTAGTTTGCTCCTACCCTTTTCTAAAGATCTCAGTTCCAGTTGTTTTATCTCTGTTACTATACTCACTACTTCTATTGTAGTTCATTTAGATGTTGATTTCCATTTTTTTGTCAGCCGCCATAATTAGACATAGCAAGGCCTTACCATGTCTAGGCAATTCTGATTCTGTATCATAGCTCAGAAAAAACATCTCCCTCTTCACACCAATCAGCCCTCCCAACATCTCCAACAGTACATCCCGCAGGGAATACGTAAAGTCCACCAATTTACCGCACTCCCAGAAAACATGTTCCCAACTACCAATTTCTTCCCCGTCACACCTCCAACATTTGCTGTCTACCCGAGGAAAATTTATCTGGAGTCTGCTTGGGGTATAAAAATATCTATTTAATCATTTCAAGCAAAAATACCAAATCTTCTAGATTTTGTTGCATATTTGGGAGACATACCTATATCCTGACATTGTTTCTTTGTGAATTGCATATCCAGTCTCTCTACCCAATGCTCTCTAACCTCCTCTAATTGTTTCTTATAGTTATTGTGCAATATTTTCTATGCCCTACTAATTATTCCTTTTTTAATGGCAGCTTCTGTTCTAGATTCTACTAACTACTTTACCAGTGCTAGTCTTTCATTTAGGACCCCACCCCCCATTTCTTTCTCTTTGCCTATATTCTGATATCAATCCTTGATAGGGAAGGCAATCTCTAACCTGCAGTCCAAATAAATTCTTAGCATCTTCCCATTCTATCATCTTTTCCTTTGTAGTTATTTGCTCTCAATACCTTGGTTCTTTTCCAGTTTTCTCCAATAAATTCCATCCTCCTCTTGCCTATTGTCTATATCCCTAATTGCATTCATACCTATTGGCAGAATCTCCTTTCTCCATTTCTGTGTTGGCTTAGTTCTTTGAATACTTTCTGATACTTTATAAATATAATGTTCTGTATGATTGTTATTCTCCTTAAAGGCCTGCATCTAAAATCCAAGTCTCTCATTGTTTCTTGAGCTTCTCCCCTGTTTCATCATCACCCCTTTCTACTTTCAATTATACTGTTTTGCTTGTGCTATGTATAGGGACCTTAACTGTGTAGCTCTGAAATACCCCTTCAACTCAAATAACCCCAATCTGCCCTGTTTTACTGGAAGAATCAGCTTATCCTACTTGACTCTTACCATCTTCCTCTCCCAGATAAGTCCTTCAGCTCTTTATTAATTGCTGTCCACAACTTCTTCTATAGTTGATAAAAATATGCCTGACCTGTGTATAAGACTAATGGGACTAAAAACAGTTTAAAAGCATTTATCTTACTATCAGTATCCATATAACAAAGCTTCCATTTTGTCAGTTTTTGTATTATCTTTTGTTTAGTCTCTTCCAACATATCTTTGCTTAATTCTTGTCTAAACAACAATAAGCTATGTTTAAACCCCTACAAAACAAAAAATGATGGTATTTGAAAGCTCACAAAATGGAAAAAACTCCTAAAACTTTCAGCATCACAGATCTTAATGGTACCTCAATAGAAATAAACCACATCATTTAAATACATAGGTTTATGACTGGACCAGTTGCTTAACTTCCATAACCGCATTGAAAACAGCAGGAAATAGATCAACTCTATTTTATTCTGGTCGTATGAGATTTTTTTTCCTTTCTCTCTCATACCAGTATGGGTTGCAATAGGCAAAGGAGTTCTCCTTGCTCAACTTGACTATGGGTTCCCCATTATAGCTACAGTCTCTAAAAAAAATTCATGTACTATACAGTCCACTAAAAACAAATCTGCTGATTCATTTCCTATCCCCCCTTCCTGGAATATCATTGCACCACCATCTTCAGATGGTTCACAGTCATTGACAGATTTAAACTACTTCTGTGTTCTCTTTTCAAAGTATTTCAGACGGGTGTCTTCCTTCCTCTTGCTGCCAGACTCCACGATAAAACCACCTCTTACAATCTCCACAACTTTGCTGTTTGACTCCCTCACTATATCACCCCCGAAACCAAAATACGTAGTACTGACCAATTTTCCTTCATTCTTGCCCCCAAACTGTTGTAGTCCCTGTCTCCACACCTAAAAGAAATCTCCACTTTTCCCACTTTCAGAACACAATGCAAAAGATACTTCCATCAAAAATCTGTCTCCAAGTGTTTTTCCACTGAACACATCACCTAACTTACCTTACTTATACCCTTACTTACATCACTTCTACTTCCACCCTCTGTCTCCACATGCAGCTTACCTCCCATTATTTACTATTAAAATGTTTGTGAATTCGTTCTGTTTTATTTTTTGTGAGTTTCTTCACCTGGGCTATGTCTCCAAATGGTCTGTTGTGATCAGTGTAATACCCCAGTAAACAAACTAAATAAATAAAAAATAAATAATAGTGGTTTGATAGTCGAATACAATTATTTTTCTTGTAATCTAAGCTAATCTGTAAGGAGTAAGTTTGCTGTGCTTACAGAATGTCATAGCCTTCAAAAATATAAACTAGGCTGTATTTATGTGATAGATGTACATTATAATGTATTTACAGATATTGTAGTGTATTTTAGAAAAATATTATCTATTTGTTCAAGATATCTTATATATTAGAAATATTATATACATTTATATTTTATATATTATACATTATATGTATAATAATATATTATTATATATATATTAGATATATTGTTTATTTCATACATATCAGCAAAAAATGCTTTTTCTCTTGCCATTTAATTCATCGCAACCACTGATTTAGTGGAGAGCACTATAACCAAACTTTTAGTAAACTTGTTTTGCAGTCAAACTGTAGAAAATAAGAAACTAGTAGTACACGTAGGGTGGGTGGTAGGGGTGGAGTTATTCAGAAAGAATGACAACATGACCATGATGTGATAGAGTGATCAGAACTGCATGAAATTACTCCTTGGGGATTAGGTATGCATAAGTGGCAACACAGCTTGCATCTGCTACCGAAAGTGCTGTATAATCAAGCTGAGCATTCGCAAATATGGCAGTCACCCTCCATTTGAGTAGACCAAGCTAAATAGGTCATGTGAGATGGGGTAATCAGCAAGAAGGAGGTATGTAGTCCACAGTGTGTACTCATGTGCTCATTAAAATGTGACATAGCTGAGAGACGCCATAAAAAGGCTACACCTCAGAGTACCAGCTCTATTTATTTTAAAATGTGAATGAAATTTGGGTAATAGGAGAGACAGAATGGGAAAGAGCAGGCAGAGGAATGCACAGAAGAACAATGGGAAGGAAAATGTAGCATGGGGTGGGAGAAAGAGGGTATTTTTGTGGGAAGGGGCCTTTTGTAGAGTAGAAATATGAAGGGAAGCAGGGTGACAATGTGGGTAAGTAGGAAGATTGCAAGGATGGCAGCAAGAACTGACACACAAACTTATAACACTGGTATAAAAGGAGAAGGGGTACAATAGAGGAATGCAGATAAAAAGATGGTGGATAACCAGTGATTGCAAAGACTAGACAACAAACAGGGAAGGATGAGTGACACACACATAGAATAAGAACACCATAATGGAGGGTAGGGTGGGGTGAAGACCACCACTAAACTGTCCCAGCATGGAACTTCACCCTGAAGTCAGTCACACACCGTGGCTGATATCATGGGTGAGCCCTGGTTGGGGTGACCTGTTGGTCAGATTTTGTTGGTTGCATGAGAATGAGCTCTAGGGTGCCAGATTGCATCTTGAACTGCCAATCCATCTCATTCTTGACCAGCTGCCACATCTTCTGTAAGGTGACCCAAGAGAACCACTCTGTGTTTTTTTCCAATGAGCCTGTACCTCCCACTGGAGAAGTAACACTAGAGGCCACCAGTACCATGTCCATTAGCCTCCTTCAGGATGACCTTCATCACCCTGTAAAGAATATGTTTTGAGGACTGCTGGGGATCCAGTGGTTTGTGTGGAGGCAGGTGTAAGGTATGGTTGCCAATACTACCACACATCCTGCCACACAGTGATATTTCAGGAAAAAAAATACATAAATTGAGAAAAACAAAATAAAGAAAAAATGATAAAAAAAGATGACAGAGAGAAAGTGAAAAGGACAAAACCATCAATGGTCAGTTTGATATAGTATGTTTTCTTGTGATTGGTTGTGGAAAGAGAAAAGGCAGATGGTTATATAAATACTTAGGGGATCCCCTCGGTTAAAAAAATATCACACTGAGAATGTTACTGGCTATGCCCCTGTCACCACAATGTAGTTTACTGGCACTAGTTAAGGATGGTAAACAGTATGAGTGAAATGGTCAGTGATGAAAGGAAGAAATAATGAAACTATACAAATGAAATGCATAGGCCTATGGAAAACAAGTGTATGTGGAGTTGTTATGCAAAGTGTAGCAAATGCAGGGATGTGTGGTACAGGTTGGCACATGAATAGCCAATGAACAAGTAATCATGGTATAGTAATCCACCTGGAAAATAAGTCTCACTGTAGTCATGAATAGCTTCATTATGGTTGTCACACCCATGCTATTCCAGAAATGACTAGCATAATGAATGACAGTGACACAGGTAGAAGTGTATTATGAAAAGGCAGTCTGACAAGGCAATGAACATCTCTGCAGTTGTAATTACATACCTGTGAGATAATGAACAATAAAATGCTAAACTCTACAAAGGATGAAGCTGTAGTGGTTCATCCAAAGTCATGACATTTAGCATGCTGTTATCAGTATCAGGAATACATGGCACAAGAAAGGCAGTAAGACAGTTTCAAATGCATTTAAAACCATGCAGCAGTCCTACAGGCAGTGAAGAAATATGCAGTGGTTAGCTTTTAACTAATGCGGAAGTGAGCATTGCTGTGGTAAACAGGTGAAGCAGACATGTACAGGTCTGGCAGCAATACAGAAACACTCACCCCAAAACCTGGAGAAAATGTCCTGCGCCTTGTGGTGGGTAAATCAATTTTGAATCTCCTCCCAAAATGCAAAACACAAAAAATGCATTGATAAGTACAGCATAACCATGGACATCAAACATAACATGTACCTGTACATTAAGGCCAACTGTAATATAACACAGTAAAACCTAATCCTTAATGCAATAGTCTGGTTGTCTTTCTCTAACGTCTTCTTCCCATTGACAGAGTAGTTAAGTGTGGTGCCTTCTCAGATTACAATACTTGTGCTGGCTTATTTATTTATTTCCAGTTTGATTACCGGGGAAGGCCACTGGGCCCAGAGAGCCCATTTTCAGTGGAGGTCCGGGGAGAAAAGCTCCATGAAACAGATTACAGTAAAGATAGCAGTCCAGTAAAAACAAAAGTGCAAGTACAAATACATATCAAATAATGCAAAGCGTGAGCAATATTGCCCATAGTGGAAAACTATTGTGCAGATACATTTTAACAAATTTACACAGTTAAAGTCAAAAGTCAAAAGCTATTTACAATATTTACAGTGTGTGAGAGATCGTATGGAAATTAGCTATAGAAAGTTATAGCCAGCTATAAGGTGCTTAGGAACTCAGGAGGATACCCTCCCAGGGGCTTTTGTTAAAGAGTTCTAGGTAGGGAGCTTAGGGAGTAGGCTTAGATCACAAGAACATGTGATGTCTGTGGTATCGCTCACCTCACAGCACGTGAGTGCTAAGCATCAATTTTGTATGGGGAACCCTCATAGCAGCCCCTAGAAGGCACTCTGTGTGCTGCATGTGCATCAGGTAAAGAAAGATTTTTTCTCTCTCTCTGTTTCACCATGCATTGCATTGTCTCTCAAGCTAGTTTTTCACTATCTTTTTCTGATTGTTTCTATGACTTCATCTTGATCAGGGTGCTAGCCCAGCTTTTTTCGCCCTCGCTACGCTCAGGCTCACTTCGCTCCCCTACCCTAACCCCATTCCCACCCACCCCCATTACAATTACCTTTATACCTAACTATCCCTCCCCTTCCTGTCCCACTAGCCACTACAATTCCACTTCCTGCCTATTGCCACAACCACCTTACTAATCTGTCAATCTTGTCAACACCACTTCCTCTATACCACTGTCTCTCTACCTACTCTATCTGACCATATTTTATTCCAACATGTATTATTTTCTAATATCTTCTACACTATTCCTTATTCTCTCTATCTCCACCTCTTACCACTCCAATCTCTCTGACCCACTCCTATGTTCACCAACATCTGACTCATACAACATATATCCAACTACTTCATCTTTTACTATCTCCCCTAATCTCTTTACTACCTCTACCTCAAGTCTATATAAACTATCCATAATACAGGTTTTTAAACCTTCCCACAAAGCTAAGTCAAAACTATACAAACTCCATCTAGCATCTACGACACACTCTCTCCTAAAACCTACTTTGTTCTGGAGATATCCATCCCAACCCTGGTCCCTCTTCTCTCCCCACAACTACCTCTACACTGCCCCCATCTTACTCATCTAACAGTCACCAACCTCAGTCACAACAATCATCTCCATCCAAATATTTAACTATTTACTCATTGAATATTCAGAGTCTAGCAAATAAAGTCACTGAGCTGCACTCATGGATAGCTTTCAATACCCCTCACATCCTCTCCCTATCTGAAACCTGGCTCAAGCCAGAAATCTCAAATAGTGAAATACTCCCACCAGGTTATAATATCTTCCGATCTGATAGACCTGTAAAAAAAGGTGGTGGCGTGGTCATCCTCTACTCAAACATTCTTAACCTCTCACCATACCCTTCCCCAATTCCTGACTTCCTCCCAGCTGAAATCATCATCCTTAACTGCCATCTGAATTCCCACAAAAAACTTGCAATTGCCTCTACCTTCCTCCTGGTAACAATCTGCCCATTCTTGAAAACATCCTCTCCTCGTTCTCCCACAACATACCATATGAGACCCTTATCCTTGGTGATGTCAACATTGATTGATCCAAACTCACAACTGACTCTCCCCAACTCAGTATCCACCTACACGGCTTCCACCAACTTATAACATCTCCCAATCGCGTCCATAAAAGTTCCACTTCCAGCTCCATCATAGACTGGATCCTTACCAATTCCCCCCACCAATACCGCAATCCCACCACCTTACCTGACTCTCTCAGTGATCATCTCCCTACCACCATCTTAAGACACTACTCCCATATTCCTAAACCCCACCTTATCAGAGACTGTCAAAAACTATCGACTTTCAGTTCATCCCAATTTAACTCCATTCCCCACAGCATAGATTGGTCCATCCTAAAACACCTCCCCCTAAACGATGCTGTAAGCACTTTCAATAGCATCTTCATGAATACTGTAAACTCCTTAGCTCCCTCTAGGAAGATCAGAGTAAAATCAAACCATGCTCCCTGACTCTCCAAAGAGACTAGGTCCCTTATGAAACAAAGAGATCATGCTTGGAAAACCTGGACTAAAACTAAACAACCACCTTTTCTTCAAAAATACAGGCAACTGAGGAACCTTGCAAAAAAAACATACAACTAATGACAAAAAGTTATACTATAGCACCGCTCAGTTTAACAACAAATCCAATCCTCGAAAATATTGGTCAACTCTCAACAACATCCTCTATCCTGGAAAGCCCTCTAATCCCTCCCCATACCCTAACTCTTCCTCTCAGAAAACAGCTACCCTCCTGAATAAACACTTTATCTCTTCCATCCAAAATCTGGTAACCTCTAAGCCAAACTCTACTTTGACACCCACCTCTCCAAGTCCCACTAACACAACTTTGTTTTCTTTTGAGCCAGTTCCCATTACTTACATCAAATCTCTACTACTCAAGCTAAAACCTTGCTCTCCTTCCACTGACAATCTATCTCCTACATTCCTCAAACTTGCTGCTGACTCAATTGCCTATTCTGTATCTATACTAATTAATCAATCTATTCTGGAATCAACTGTCCCCAGCCTTTGGAAATCTTTCTTCACAATCCCTCTTCATAAAGGTGGAAACTCCACTGACCCCTCAAACTACCGATCCACTGCCATTCTGTCCCCCCTTTCCAAGATATTAGAAAAATGTATTCACTCACAGCTTCTCAATCACCTCCTCACACACCACTTACTTACCCCTACCCAACATGGATTTCGTCCTCACCACAACACCACCACTCCCCTCCTCTCCTTCACTCATATCATTGCAGAGGCCCTAGACAACAATAAACTCATTTCCTGTCTCTTCCTAGATCTCTCCAAAGCCTTCAATACTGTCTCTCATCCTCTACTACTATCCAAACTCGCAAATCTCCACCTATCCCCCTCCACACTTGCCTGGTTTAATAGTTACCTATCTGGCAGGGAACAATCTGTCAGATGGCTCTTATCCTCCTCACCTTTCCTTCCCATCTCTACTGGTGTTCCCCAAGGCTCCATCTTGGGACCCCTTTTGTTTAATATCTTCACCAATGATCTTTACACCTCATGCAAAGAATCCTCCCTTATTCAGTATGCCGATGACTCCACACTTATATCCATCTCAAATAACATTCCTGAACTACACTCCCTGACCCATCAGGCCCTACTATCAGCTGAACAATGGCTCTCTCACAACCTATTGATCCTAAATCCCAAAAAGACCAAACTCCTACTTTTCCTTCCCCGTTCTCTTTCTCATCACAAAACCTCATTTTTTATTACATCTTCTAACAATACAAACATCCAACCTGACACCCACACAAAACTCCTAGGGGTCATTATCGATGACAAACTCAAGTTCAAACTACACATACTCCAATGTATAAAAAAAAACAAACCAGAAACTAGGTCTGCTATATCGGAACAAAAAATTCCTAACCCCTGAATCTAGACTTACCCTGGGCCAGGCACTCCTCCTCCCCTCCCTCTTATACGCTGCCCCAGTTCTTACCATTATCCAGGCCTCCACTCTAAACAAACTGCAACAGACTTACCATAAAATAGCCAGATTCATTATGAACTCCCCATACAACTCACACCACTGCATTTCTTTAAACTCTCTTCAATGGTTTGAACTTCCCCCGTTTCTGCTATCTTATCAATTTCATATGCTACACTCTATTCTTTATAAACCCTCCTTCTGTCCATCTCTATCTTCCTTAGTCTCCATCTACATCCCATCCCAGACCCTCCGTACTTCTAACCAACAGTTACTTGATATCTACCACCCAAAAAGGTCAGTAGGCAAACTACTCTACAAACACTCCCTTGCCCATGCTTGGAACAAACTTCCCCTTGACTTACGTTCAATCTCCCACACCTCACACTTTAAAAATGAACTAAAAGCTTATTTTCTCAATTCCAGAACCTGCCCTTGCCATGATCCTACCTAGTCTTCCTTCCCTTTATGTACCCTCAAAAGGACCATACTTAGTACCTCATTACACCTCTCTCTCCAATGTGTCTACTATGCATTTGCACAATTTTATACAAACAAAAAATGTTTATTGTTGACATGTTGAACTATATCAATGTAAAATTGTTACTTAGCTTCTTTTTAATGCAACTTTAACTTTATGCATGTAACCCAACATATGTGAATTGTTTTGCTATAACTGCTATTATATCAATATTGTTTAAAATTGTACTTATTTTAAAATGTATTACTGGAGCTTTTCTCCTCGGGTCTTCACTGAAAATGGGCCACAAGCCCAGTTGGACAAACCCGGTTAACAAATGTCAATAAATAAATAATACTCATAAGTCAATTCCAGGAGTGAAAATGATAACTGAGGTGGGATTCCACATGTTGCAGATACCGTGTGATGTGCATTAACAGGAGCTTCATAGCATAATGACCATATATGGCAGCATGATGCACATGGTCATTAGAGAGTACCAGGGAACCAACTATATGGCCACACCCCATTGGCATGAGTGACATATGTGACCTGCATGCCCGAGCTAATGCTGCATAGCAAGATGCCTATGGCCGTTACTGTGCTGTTAATTGTGTAGTAGTGCAGCCTGGCTGCAAGGTCACATATACCTTAGCAGGTCACACTGCACATGCACAAGGCATATCAGACCACATATAAAATAGGTCTGGAAACATATTGTGTTATTGGCACAAATCAGAAAATAAGTCATGCTGTATTGCTTCATTACCATAATCAACATAATACAACTTCCCTTAATAACATGCTGAACAGTTTGGTTCCCATACTGCAAGAGACCATGCTACGGAAGGTGATAGACTAAAATATAGACTAAATTAAATGGGAGATAATACAGAATTCTAAAATTTAGGAAAATCAGAAACAGACAAGACTACTGGTAATGTATACCACATTGCAGAGACAATTCTAATGTGTATGGCTGCACTCTCAGATGTCATACAATAATGATTGCTGTGCGCTAACACTGTAGTGGCCCTAGCAGGGATATAGCAGACTATGCTGTGTTGGAGTTGCCAGTACAGTAAGGCTATAAGGAACATGCAGGAAATGCTGCTATGCTGGGGGGGTGGAGCAGATGGGCACATCCAACACAGAAGGCCACAGGGAACAGGCAGAACAGTTGTTGTACCAGAGGTGGGGGCACATCCACCTATGCCTTTCTATCTAAGCATGACAGGTTGTAGTCTTTTGTGGGGATAACTGCTCAAACCATGGGAACAAAACATGACAACTGACAATCATCTAGGGGCTGGGGATCCAGGGAGCCATGTTGCATACCTGCATGGCAGTATTAACTAGACCTGCCTTTGTTTGGACAAAGGCTGAGCTGTAGATACTGCAACCACATGCTCACATACAACACAAGGTAGCACAGTGTCACAGCAGTCAAATCACTGCATTGCACAAGACAGTACCTGCAACACTGGTGGTATGTCACTGATGTGGTTGCCTACATGCACAGTCTTGTATATAAACCCTGATTCAAATGTGCTCCCATAGGTGCACTAGAGCTGACATGGTGTTATAATAACAGTAGTGTACCGAGAAATTTACATCACAGGACAGGTACTCTCCTGTAAGCCATATGGACACATGTTACAAGTATCCTAGAGATGGATCAAGGACCAGGTTTGTCAGGAAGTAATGCAGCAGATAAATGTCATTAAAGAACATAACCGCAAAGTGCTGCACATGCATTGCAGGGTGTCCAGCGTGATTTTGCATGCGAAGAACAGGGCAAAAAACATAGCTGCTGCTAGGTCTGCTACTGAGAACTGCTTCCACAGTACTTTGTCAGCTCACAGAGATGGAGCAGTTTCTTATAACACTCAGAAGTGACTCTGACAGGGCACTGATTCTGGGTGGTGGATTGAATGTGGATGCTGGACTGATCAGGAGTGCCCGACTGTTTGTTGGGTGGGTGAACAGTGACAAATGCCAGTCATGCAGCACATTGGTAACTTATCTACCAGGAACATCATGGCTTCAACTCTGAACATCTGGAACACAGATAATGACTGTTCACGTGTATGTAGGAGAAGCACCAGGTGACTTTTGTGGCTTGTCATTATAAGGCAACATTGGCAAGCACCTCTGCACAGTGTACCCACACATAGCTTACTGCTTTCTGAAACCCATGACCATCAGCAGAGTAATGGATGCATCTGCACTGACAGGTATGCATGAGTTCATAGTCTCTGTATGTTCATGGCATGCAGATGCCTGTCACTGCATGGTTGTGGGTGGGGATCACGTATATAACAGCTTACACCAGTTTTTTCTATTCTTTCACAGGCTCCACTAGGAGGGGCTGCAACAGTTCAGTTCTACATATGCCTGAGGTCAGCACATCTGTATGGGCTGATGTTGATGGCTTTGTGTACAGGGTACAGTCAGAGGTTGCAGTGGTACTGTAAGCAACACTAACAGTGGATGGAGCATAAGTTAAATGTTCTATACTTACACATCTGTTAGACTCCATAAAATACTCATTTTCACATTTTCTATTCTTTAGTATTAGCAATGTCTTTTAGCTTCTGCCTCACTTTTCCCCAACATGGAAGCAGATATTCATATTTTCTTTAAATAACTCCTTAACAGCTTGATATGTAAATGTGTGGCACCTTGATTATCCCATCTTGCTTTAATTCACTCTTTATACACTGTAAATATTGTGTGTAAATACTTTTGTTGCAATTTGTTTTGAATGTCCAGCTGTTGTTCATTTTATATGCTGTGTATTACTTGTGCTTCTTCCTTTTGCCATTTTAGCTCATGTTATGCCTGAAAAGGTTCTCAGACTGGTACACTTAACCAATTAACAAATATTGAATAAATACATACACACATCATATGTATGTATTTACTTCATAAATGTATCTGCTGAAGCTTTTCTCCCTGGGTCCCCTCTGAAAATGAACTTTGCCCAGTCGGCCTTTCCCAATCAGTAAAGACAAATAAATGAATGAATTTAGATTAGACCGACCCACCAAAAAGGGTGGTGGGGTAGCAATACTGCATAAATCTCATTTACAAATCACTTCTCTACTAATACAACCACCTCCAGACACCAATGTAGAAATCCTTATCTCTAAGTTCCAGCTCAGTGCTACAAAATCCATTTACATAATATGCGCCTACATACCCCCAGACAATAACATCAGCACCCTAGAAAGTATCCTCTGCTGGCTTTCAACATCCTTCCCTCAAGAAACCATTGTACTCGGTGACTTTAATATAGACTGGAACACCTGTGCCACTCTTAAACCTACAGTCCATATAAATCTCTATGGCTTCTCCCAAACTATTATCACCCCCACCAGAATCCATAAACCCAGTGGCAAAGAAAGTATACTAGATTGGATCCTCATCAACAAACACCCCCTCTCTTACAAAGTTGGCATCCTTCCCGACGATATTAGTGACCACTCACTTACCTATTTATCTAGACAAAAATCCTTTATCCCAAATCAAACTCCCTTTAAAATCACCTGCAACAAAAAACACTTTGACCCCTTAGCCTTTCAATCTGAACTTCAATCCTGTGACTGGTCACCTTTAAGGCACCTACCACTTGATGAAGCAGTATCATATTTCAACTCCAAATTCCTACAAATTCTTGAATTCCATGCCCCTTCACGCACTATAAGAATTAGAAGCAAAGCAGCCCCATGGCTTACTAAAGAAACCAGACAACAAATCCTTCAAAGAAACAAAATCTGGTCCAAATGGAGAAACACTAAAGACCCAACCGATCAGCAGTTCTTTAGACAGCTTAGAAATGCCACCAAAAAATCAATAGTTCAGGATAAAAAAAACTATTTCTTGAAACTCCAGAACAAGCACCAAAGTCAACCCAAAACCTTCTGGTCAGGCATAAGCAAACTATTACATCCAGGCCACTCCAAAACACCAACCCCATCTGGTCTCTCTCCAAACTCTCCCATCCAGATAGCAGATGCTTTCAATACATTTTTTTCAGAAACTGTCCAATCTCTAGCTAACACCTTACCACCTATTAACTCTACCCCCTCATCCTCCCTAACATCCCTACCATCTACCTTTCACCTAAAACCTATTCCTACCTTTCACCTAAAACCTATTCCTACAACCTACATCTATACTCTACTTCACAAACTTAAACCTTGTACTCCCTCAGCTGATCTCCTACCACCTGAATTCCTTCAAACTGCTGCAAAAGTTCTTGCCTATCCCATTTCTATCCTAATCAATAGAACCATAACCGAAAGCTACATCCCTTCACTCTGAAAAATCTCTCACATAATCCCACTTCACAAGGGTGGTAACGCAACTGAACTCTCCAACTATAGACCTATAGCCCTACTATTGCCACTTGCCAAAATCATGGAAAAATGCATACATCAACAATTTCTTGACCACATCCTCCAAATTAATCTACTAGCTGACTGTCAACATGGTTTTAGACCATCCCATAGTACCACCACTGCCCTCCTATCCTTTACGGACTGTATAAATAAACTTCGTAACAATAACATGCTCTCTCTGCACTATTTATTGACCTATCTAAAGCTTTTGATATGGTTAACCATCAAATACTTCTCAACACACTAAATTCATTCTCACTTGACACACAAGCACTACAATGGTTCAAGTCCTACTTGGACAGTAGACAGCAGTCTGTCCTGTGGGACAACAACCTATCCAAACATCTCCCTATTACCCTTGGTGTCCCTCAAGGATCAATCCTGGGACCACTACTTTTCTCCATATTCATTAACGACCTTTCCACTATATTACCTCTACCTACCTGCATACAATATGCAGATGACTCCAGTTTGATTTGTAAAGCTTCCACCTCATCTGAACTGCACTCCATCACCCAAACTGTATTTAACCAAGTAGAAAACTGGTTCCAACAACGTTGTCTACTCCTAAACGCCAAAAAAACCAAACTACTACTCTTCACTCCTACTATAAAATCCACCCCGATTCATTTCTCTATTACATCCATCGATGGCACAATCATAGCTCCTGACCCAACTACCAAACTCTTAGGTGTAATAATTGATAATAACCTCAACTTTGATTCACATATTAATGCCACAATTAAAACTGTAAACATAAAACTTGGATCCTTGTATAGGATAAAACCCTTTCTCACCCCAGATGCTAGAGCTACTATTGCCCAGACCCATCTGACCTCCACCCTCCTCTATGCCTCACCTATTTTTACTAATCTTTCCAAAAGCAACCTAAAACAAATTGATCACTTCTTATAACAATATTGCCAGGTTTGCTACAGGTTCCCCATTTAGAACTCATCACTGTCTAAATCTCCAACTTCTAGGTTGGCTAGAACTTAATAACCAAATTGAATTTCAACAAGTCTCCATTACACATACTATTCTATACCAGCCTAATAAAACTCCTATTCTCAAAAACCTCATCTCCCCCTACACAAACCTATCTACCCTTCGATCTGCAAATAAACTACTGGTAACCATTCAGAAATCCCACAATAAGGCAGGTAACTCTCTTTTCTCAAACTCAGTGGGGAAGATTTGGAACAAGCTTCCCAGTAAACTGACATCTGTCTCATCATTACCACTCTTTAAAAAACAACTAAAAATTCAACTAAAATTACAATGGCTATGTCCATGCACTAACCCAGACTAACCCCCCCCCCCCCAGTATTACCTTTTTCTACATCTCCCCTCCACTCACCCACCTTGCTGAATTTAGTAAATTAATCCTCTCACTGCCCTCTTTGTGAATTATCTAAGACTTTCTCATGGTAAACATTACTGTATTTTTGCCTTGCTAAACATTTGTACTCATCCACAGTAGAATTAAGTTACGGTATAAATCAACTTGTTGATGGATATTTTCAAGTTTATGCATTTTGGATTGTTTTTTTTTGTTGTTTTGTACTTTTTGTTTGTCTCGTATTTATGTAGATTATAGTGAGCTTATCTCCCCGGGCCTCTACTGAAAATGGACTTGTATCCAGTTGGACTAGCCCGGTCAACAAATGTAAAATAAAAAATAAAAAAAATAAAAAATAAATGAATAAATAAATGTATGTGTGCATACATACATATGTACATACATCATATGTATGTATTTGCTTCATAAATATATCTGCTGGAGTTTTCTTCCTGGGTCTTTGCTGAAAATGAGCTTTGCCCAGTTGGACTTTACTAATCCACAAAAACAATTAAATAAATGAATAAATAAATATACCTATATACATAAATAAACACCCCTCCCCCACAGCTAAAGGGGCTACAGACTCCTAGGATGGCCCTGTTGCATTTCCAGTGTTTAATGAAGTATATCCTATCCATGTGCATACCATACATGTTACACAGGCAGCAGAAACACCTCCAGTATCTGAGAGCTGCACAGTTTCTGAGGCACACACACACACACACACACACACACACACACACACACACACACACACACACACACGGCATTGAGAAGATACACATTGGTACCCACCAATGACATGAGGTGTAGGTATTACATGATACTGATGTTACCTTAGGCATCTGCCAGCAAATTTACATGGCTGTGAACCAGACATAGATGGATGCATGCCATGTGATCTGTTGAATACTTCCACCCATGATAAGGAATAGCAGCCCACATTGCAGTTCTCAGTAAGTTCCTGCAACAGCTTGCACACAGAAGACATAGTCTATATAGAGACATCTGCACACTGCAGGTGAACACAGCTACTTTATATACATGGCTGGCTCCACTGTCACCTCCATCCTTGTCTGTGGAAGGAGGTGTATGATGTTTGTCCATCTCCATTCTGAGCCCATCCCACCCATCATAGTCATGGTCCTGGATTTCCATACAGATTCACTCACTGGTTGATGCTCCCCAAATAACACTCCCCCCAGCTAGACAAAGCAGACTGACAGCAAGCCACTTGCCATGACCGCACAGCAGGATATACAGCCATAATCCTGGATGTGGAGCCCATATTCTGTAGCTTCCCCTGAACACATCACACCTGCCTCTGCAAGGACAGCTGCTACACTTGCCAAGCCCTCAATTCCTGGAAGCTGCAAGCTATCATCTGAGGACATGATCTCTGACAACCCACAATACCCTAGACATGTACAGGTTTGCTGCAGTCACCACCCTTTATTCATCTTCCTGTGCTAGTGCTCTTTTCCTGTGCCACTGTGTCCCCCACATCTGTGACAATAACTTGGTTGTGGCCTTCCCACCCCCTGGCTCATGTTGGTTATGTAATGTCTCATGTACAGCATTGTCATTCCATGCACTGCACTGTATAGCTTGGGTGTGTAAATGCATGTATTACCTTTGTTCTTTGTTTGTCCTGTCATTGCCTTTAGTTGTGAACCTAAGACTGCCTTTTTACCAGTTCCAGGACACATTGTGTCTACCTCTTCCGTGAATGGGAGTCTTCCACAGTTACAGCCACTTCTGAATCCTCACCTGGCTCCTTCTCTGCTAGTGGCACATCAGATTTGGCTACTCGTCTGGCCTCCCCTTGCTGTAGCTGTTTACATAGCACCATGTTGTATAGCATGTCATACACCATGTATAACTTGCCATACATCTAGGGAGTGTACTACAGTGCACCACCAGATGTATTCATGTAGCAGATACTGGTCTTCAATGTTCTAAACACACATTCAGTGATGTACTATGTCTGTACAAATGATACTCAAAAACAAAATGCCACGGAGCGCCAATAAGTGATCCAACACCTTTGGTTCGCTAAAATTCAGCAATAAGGCCAAACCAGTCCAAATAGTCAAAAAGAGATACTTGCAATAAAAACGTATAAAGAATCCACAGTAATATTTTCTTCAGTCTTGAATATAGTGAAACAATTCTCCGTCAATGCCAATACGATGAATGTTCCCCAAGAAATCAACACACGGGTGCCGGCTAAAAACTAATTTATTAGCGTAACGTCAATAAAAACTGCTTGTACCTCTCCACACAATTCCGAGGTTAAGCAGATACAACGCTGAAATGCGTACTGATAAACAAACAAAATAAAATAATAAAACTAAACATACATTACACAATGCATTTAAAATGCATTTTAAAAAATATATTGAATGCGTTGTAAAATAACATGGACAAGATGTTATGGTTAAGCGCTTTCACCCAAACCTCTTGGGCTTCTTCAGAACATCTCCATTGTGAGTTGTCCGTCTTTTAAAACATCACTGGCGCCAAAATCTAACTGCCAAAATTTAAAGCAACAATGTATCCTTGTATATCCCTTGTAATTAATATACAACAAAGTAAACAAAACTGTCTGTACATTTCGCTCATTTATATATCCATTGCAGAAACTTGTGTTATATTAAATACTGTATAACAATGCTAAACTAAACCATTTTGCATACACTAACAAAAAGAAAACATTCATAAATAATATTTTCAAGAGTCATGATGTGACCGCTGTAAAACTAGATATAATTCATGTATAAAGCAGTCCGTCTGCCAACTGTGCATGCCTAAATTTAGTAACCTCAAAAATAAAATCCTTACAATAAAAGTTAATAAAAACTATGTATAATAAAAACTGTATATAAAACTGTATGTGACAGACTATATATAAAACTTGTTATTATTACTAAAATACTATACATCTGAAACACAGCTATATTACATTAAGATTGTTGCGGTCCACTTACTGCATACTCCATCAACTGTGTCGTAAATAGATCGCTCAGAGATAAAACGTAACTAGTCATTTCACAAATATAAACTGCAGAATAAATGAGCTGAGCAATTCTCACTAATGTCATGTCTGAATAATAACATAACAATGATAATTGTATATATATATTGTCAACCACACATGTGACCCAGTATCTAATAACTGAAATATAAACTATGTATTTTATACTAAATAACTATGTGTTAGCCTCAAGAATCGCCTTTAATGAAATATTATCATTAAGTCCTGGTGTAGTGGTGGCATCAGTGTATATTTGCCACCATGCTTCACGATAATTTAAAACTTTTTTAATATCTCTACCTCTGGGATCGTTTTTAACCATATCCAACAACCCAAATTTAAAATGATGTTCATCACCATTGATGTCTATATGTTTGAAAAGTGCACTTCTTTCATCCTTTTTCCTTATGTTGTAAATATGTTCATATATACGCTTTTTTAGACTTCTTTCAGTTTTTTCCACGTAATAACTGAAACATTCTTGGCAAATGGCGACGTATACTACCATTTTAGTATTACAATTCCCCTTGATAAACCTGATTTTTGATCTAAGGGTGTTGTTTAATATTATTTCCTTATTATCAATAATATAGCAGCACTGGCTACATGATCCACATTTTGTAGTATATTGAATGACGTTCATAGATGTATCATTACTATATGTGTTTCCCATTTCTAATGATCTTTTAATATTGGCTCCCATCTTATACACTATACTTGGTTTGTCTCCTATTTTATTTCTTACTGTCTCATCACTAAATAAAATATACCAATAATTCTTAATAATTTGTATAACATTTTCAGTTTGTGGATTGTACATCAAAATTAATGCCCTTCGCTTATCTTCATTTGGATATATATTTTTCCCAACACTAAAATTACTTCCTTTAATAAATTTATTACCTAATCCTAATAATGGTTTGTATTTGGTATTCCATAAGCTCAATACATATGTGTCCACATCGTCCAATAATTTTTGTGGATAACCCCTTTCAAAAAACATTGTATGTATGAAATTTATTTCATCTACTAGGGACGTGTACTCTGTAGTCATTCGCATAGCCCTTGTACATTGACCTTTGTATATGTTCTTTTTTAATTTTTCAGGATGACAGCTTCCATATGCCAAATAATCATTGGAAAAGGTTTCTTTTCTGTAGATTTTGGAATGTAATCTCCCTCCATCTGTGCATACTAGAGTGTCAAGGTAGGCCATGCCAACCTTGTTGTATGAATATGTAAATTTCAAAAACTCACTACTGTGGTTGAGAAACTGAATAAACTCTAATAATCCTTCTTCACTTGATTTCCATATAATATAAATGTCATCCAAAAATCTAACGTAGTGAGCAATATGCTCAAAATAAGGACTAGAAAAAAGAACAGAGTCTTCCCAATCTAGCATGACAGGTTGGCGTAAATAGGAGCACAGGCTGCTCCCATTGCCACCCCCCTGGTCTGCCGAAAATACTCTCCTTCATAATATATAAAATTGTTGTCCAAAATGATGTCCAGCATTTCCAATATTAAACTCACTTCATCCCATACAACTCCTGCATATTTCCTGATGCTGTTACCAAATGCTTCTAAACCTATAGTTTTAGGTATACAGGAAAAAAGATCAATGACATCAATTGTAACGAACATATGTTCATCCTTCCATGTTTGTGTGGGAAAATTCCTCAAAAAATGCCAGGAATCTTTTACTAAATGAGATATATGATTGTAAATATGTTTCAATTTCACATCTATATATTTCCCCATGGGATATGTCTTGGATCTACTTCTGGAAATAATGGGTCGAAACGGGGGGGGGGGGGGTCAGTTATATTTTTGTGAATTTTCGGAATGCCAACAATAGTGGCCATTCTTGGACTCTTCACCTTTAAAAACTTGTAAATATCTTTATCAATTCTACCATCAATTAAAAATTCCTCTATATAACTATCTATTCTCTGATATGCTATATTAACTTCATTCAAAGATGTAGTCACATAATTTTCTGATTCATATAGTATATGATGTATCTTATTACTATACTCCAAATTGTCATATAATACAAACCCACCACCTTTATCCGGTTTCATGACCTTTATGTTGTTTTTAATCTGTAAATTCCTAAGTAACTCCCTTTCTTCTGGGGTTAAATTGTATTCCTGGGCAACTCGCTTGTGATCTTTGTACAATCTATAAATGTCTCTAGATACTATTTTTTCATAAATCTCTATAGTGGGAAGTTGTACCGGTACAAATGTGCTTGGAACTTTAATCTCTGATTCTCTATGTTGCACAATGGTACTGCTTGTATTACAAGAGGTTTTACTGAAAAAAACAGCTAAATTTGGCTTTCTAGTGAATTTTTTTAACTCCACTATACTGTCAACCAGTTTGAATGTGGGAGTAGGTATAAATTTCATTCCTTTAGATAATAAGGAGAAATGTGTCTTAGTAATTTCTATGTTAGCATGGTTGTAAATGTTAAAACCATTCCAAGTGTAGGTTAATCCATTAACAACCGTATCTGTAGATTTAATGTCCCCACTCTGTCTCCCCTCTACCACCTGTGATTTTTCCAAAACCTCGGTTGGTATCTGTCTTTCTGCTGATACTTTTCCCCTTGATATCTGTAAGGTTCTCCCTGAGGGATGTGATCCCTCCAAAAATGTGAGTAAAAGTTTCCATATCTATTGCGACATTTTGATTTGTATGGATGTAGCTGTCCATTCACATCCCTCTCCTCAAAATTCTCATTTTTCATCCCCCAATGATAAGCTTTCCTTTGTTTATAATGTTCTACATCCCTCTTAATTTTCTTTTGTTTGGTCTCACTCAAGGTATGTATACATTTCTCAGCTAAAGAAAACTGATTATTGTACATCCTCTCCCACTCAGTGAAAAGTAGATCAGTAGTGATCTTGAGGTTTAAGTCCTCGGTTTCCTGTATGAGTTGAGCTAACTTGTCATCGTTATGTTTAATGATGAGTCTCATAAATTTAGTTCCACAATAATCAAAAAACTGATTGAATTCATTAATAATCCCATTATTCAACTTGAATCCCATAGGTTGTTTAAAAAACCTTAACCCTTTCGGAACAATTTTCATAGATATACACTTGTGTAAATAGGCATCATCTACCTTAACACTGTTAATACTTTTTAATTTTTTACCCAACATAAAAATCATGTCCTTTAATGTCCCAAATATTTCGGAATCTTTATGATTCGAATCAGATCGTGTCACAGTACTATCAAAATTGTAATTAATTTCTATAAGTCTGTGGATTATTTATACGTTTTTATTGCAAGTATCTCTTTTTGACTATTTGGACTGGTTTGGCCTTATTGCTGAATTTTAGCGAACCAAAGGTGTTGGATCACTTATTGGCGCTCCGTGGAATTTTGTTTTTGATGTTCTTTGTCTGTACCAGTGCAGTGTAGTAGTCCCTCTCTACCTCTGCCCAAAGACTGTGAATGGGATTTGTCAGCCATAACTGCAAGGTATATTTGGTGTCACCTGTAATACACAACAGCAAACACCATTATGATCAGTCTGCTTCTTATATTCATGCCATTGGAACATCAAGGCCTCTAGCTTTGGTAATGTGCGTAACTACCAACTAGACGAACCTGTAGAAAGTCCAGCTTTACAAAATAGCAGTGTAGGTCACATGTGCTAGATTTGGGAATCATGGAACTGCCTGGATGGCACACAAACGCACTGCGTATAGTACCTTCTGCAGCGCACACCACCTGTCAGTTAATGGAGTGGAAACCCTTTCAATTGATAAGCTAGTCACCAAGTGGACCAGATGGGGCATTGTGGCAAATGTGGGAGCAGTCAGTAGCCCCCAGGACCTAAGGGAAATGCCATAGAATTCTTGTATGGTGGTGGTTCTATCCTCTGCTCAGCTGTTTGTAGAAACCACGTCTGCTTCAACATATGCATCAGCATCATGTCTAGGAAATGGTGTATGATTTGCAAGGCTGAGACCTGTGAAATGCCTAGCATGTCCCCAGATGGATACTGGAATGCCCCATCGCAAGAATGGTTAATGCTACACAATCCTTCATGTTCACTGAGATAGGTGCACCATGCATCCCCCCTTGATTCTTTGTGAGGACAGTACTAGTTATCCATATCCCATATGATATCTATGTCCACACAGTAGCAGTTAATTATGTCCTTGTCGTGTTGATGGGATGTAAACTGCTTACAGTCTTTTCTATGACATGGAGGGTGGTGACATGCAAAATCATGGGCAATGACTTCCAAAGTGGCTACTAACACACTCCAAGTGGCTAAAGTAGATGCTACTCTTAGTATCTTTGTGCAAGTGATAACCCTGTTGGTCAGCAAATGTTAGTGTACAGAAATGCTGATCACCACAGCTCATTTCACAGTTTTTATATATTTTTGAATCTCACCACCATATTTATTGTCATTATTTACATAGACAGTAGCCCTTATTAACATGCTGACACTTACTTGTATGCCATTATGTAGTCATTTACATGCAGTGCATGGCTGCACTACTTTCTATGGTGGCAAGATCTTGCTACATATGTCTCTGAATCAGCCTCTCTCTGCATGCCTCAGTTCACTGTGATATTTCCCTTAATGCAGTGCAGTGACTGTTTCTGAATACCGCCATTGCTTATGAGTAGAGTAGTTTCTAGTAGAGTAAGTTTATTATGGGGCAGGTCTAGATATCATGATTCTTTGACTTGTTTCCCATTTAGTGACATGTTTTGTGCCACTGCTGTAAGAAATTTCAAGTCCATAGTGTTAAACTAGGTTTGTTGCAAAGGTCACATTCACATGTAGTATTTCAGGGCACAGCTAATGTTAATTATCCATGTGTGCTTCCCTGGAACTTTTCAATAATATTGGAATAACACAGGAGAGTGATTCAAAAAATAGCTGTACGATGCTGTGTGGGGAGTGAAGCAAAAAAAGTGTACACCATTTTTTGACCACATACAGCCATTCAGTCCTATAGCAGGGGGGGGGGGGGCTGTTAACCCTCCAGTAAGTAAATACCATGTGTGTGTGTGTGTGTGTGTGTGTGTGTGTGTGTGTGTGTGAGAGAGAGAGAGACTGCCTGAAGTGTGTTTTGAGTGTTGGTATGTTTTTGTGTGTGCCATGTTTGCAATTACCTTTGCAGCTGCCTTTTATGGGTTGGTTGGGTGAACACCATCATGGTAACCCTTATTAGAGCAGTGTTTAATTCATAGAGATGATGACAAACTTCTAACTGCTTACAAAACATTAATGTAATCTGGCCTGAAACCACTGCATTGTGAAAAGAGGGAAAAAAGGAAATAAATATTTGGAGCTGATGAGATGTCTTTGTAGAACATTTGTTTTTGTCAAAAAACATCTTAACAAAGTGGGGAGTTGAGGAATCTGTGTTACACAGATGGCATTTCACCATATTTTTCTTTGTTGTTTTTTTTTAATGTCATCCAAATAATACACAGTTATTAATGAAAACTATTGTATTAAAAAACACTTGGAAAGCAAATCAAAAACTTAAAACCATCTAATGTTATAAAACTGGGACTGGGACAATGTCTGGTATTAATTCAGGTTTGGTAAATGAGTGGGATACTTGCTAAGCTGCAAATGGTCCACAGGATCAAAAGCCTAGTATGAATCTATGGTACTTTGGATGTTGAGTTAAATGTATATATTTTGCTAGAAGGCATCAATAGAAGGATGAAGAAACAAAAGGTAGTACTGCCTCAAGGCTACCAATAAGATCATGCCTCTGATACTGCACCCTGTTAGACCGTGTCACAGAAACAGAGCAGGCATAACTGCTGTAGTGCAGGCAGGATTCTTTGTCTCTAGCAAAAAAGAGATTGTGTATACACAGGTGAGGAAAGGAGGGCAAAAATGATATCTAACAGCATGTAACGTCTGGCACTTGGGGAAGGGGACTAAAGCTCTGAGCTGTTCATCAGTTGCTTCTTGTGCCCAGGGTACAGTGTTTAATTCCTTCCACCATTTGTTTGTTGTGTGGTTCTAAACAAGTCACCTAACCAGACAGTGCTCCCAGGTTGCTCCTGAAAAGGGACAATTTGCCCAGTGAGCTTACCTGGTCAACAAACAGATGTAAAAAAAAAAAAGCATTCAGTGTAGTTAGTTGCAAGTATGACACATGTTAGAAACATTTTCGCAGAAAGTGGGGCTGAAGAACTTCAGTGCCATCTTATGGGGCTAAGAGTAGTAGATGTGGTTATAATTTGAAGAACATATAAAGGGTAATAGATTCCGGTGTAACCTTTCCTTTTGAAGTCACAAGAAAATGCAAGAAGTACATGTGATCAACACATGCTTTAATGTAGCAAGAAATTTGAAGGGGAGTGGGAGATGCAAATGCCAGGAAGAAAGGTTTGCAAAAAAAAGTATATATTATCTGCCAACTCCTGCATTATTAATAGGCATGAAACTTACTTGAAGAAAATGTATGTTTTTTAGACTTGAGAGCTTGAAAAATGTAGCTTTCCTTTAAGATAAAATACACAGATGTTAATGATATTTATTTTGTTCAGAAATATTTAATGTTATTTATTAATTAGTCAACTCATATGTTGAAGGAGCAATTGCACAGCGACTGTGTGGAAATGTAGTGTTGGTGTTGTCGATCCCATTTCTCTAAGGTGTTGCCACCTATGACTTGATTGTATAACCAAAGAGCATGCAGTCAATGTAATCCCCAAAGCAAATCATAATTTGAAATATTCTTCTGTTGTATTAGAATTGAATGAAGCAGAAACTGCAGGAATACCCTAGGCCTCTCTATGTGAGTTCAAACTGGAAAAGATTGCTCACTTTTTCATATATTGTAATACACTTCTGTTGTCATTTTCTTTCTGTGTAACTCATAAAGAAGCTTAAGAAAACCTAAAAAATATATATATTGCTATTTTGAGGTAGACTTGTTAAGTCCTCTGAAATGGCTTAGAAAAAAATCACCTTGGAAAGAATGGATAGGATTCATGAAAGCCTAAATAATATGTCCTACACTGATGAACTCAAAGTCCTGTCACTGTACTTGATATCCTACAGATTGCTAAGATGTGACCTGTGCCTGCCATACAAGGCAACCTCTGACCCATTACTGATGGCATTACTGCTGCATCAGCAAGTCAAATGACATTAGAAATACTTAGTCTAAGGACCTAAACCTCTGAATGGTTTGGAGGGACAGATTTATCTTGCAGAGGATATATTTGGTCTGAAACAGATTTCTATCCATGTAAAACAAAACTCATCCCTGTCCATATTGAAGTGCAACTTGGATCTTGGATGGGAAACAGAAAATTTACCCCAGGACTGCCCCCTCCATTACTAATGGACAGTGACAGCTCCTAAGTGCTTTATCCCATGCATGGATCTCCTCAAAGTATGGTACGATCCAAGTTATTATCACTAGAGTTAATATACAGTTATTGGCCATGGGATGGGTAAGACCAGTCTAACACAAAATGGGAAAGGTTAATTCAAGTATGAAAAAGGAAATTGACTAAACTTAAAATGGCCTGCAAGAGCAGCTTACCATGAACCTGTAAGCCTATAAGCCATTTTTTTAGTGTCAGTAAGTTGGTTTAGTGTTATGTTCATTTAGAAAGTGATATCACATGGAGTAATTCATCAGTGAAGTAGCCCAAGTTTTTATGTATTCCAATTATGTATGCTATATACAGATGCTGAAGTTTTGAGTCTAATTTCCTGAATTAAAGTGAGAAGTATGAAGACTCTAGAAAAATAGTTGGATTTTAGAACTTGTGTCACTGAGCAGAATCTACGGGCGGCCATGGTGGTGCAGCGGTTAGCATTGTCACCTCACAGCAAGAGGTTCTCTGGTTCGATCCTTGGCTGGGGTGCCTTCTGTGTGGAGTCTGCATGTCCTCCCTGTGGCCACGTGGGTTTTCTCCAGGTGCTCCGGTTTCCTCCCACATCCCAAAGACATGCTGTAGGTGGATTGGACACTCTCAATTGGCCCTAGGTGTGAGTGTGCGCGTGTGTGTGCCTTCCGTGGAAGGTTGGGCACTGGGCTGGCAACTTGACACCGTAAAACAACTCCACTGCCAATCATGAGTGGACAGGTGATCTGCTGTGGCGACCTCTTTGTCGCATTGTCGCCTCACAGCAAGAGGTTCTCTGGTTTGATCCTCGGCTGGGGTGCCTTCTGTGTGGAGTCTGCATGTCCTCCCTGTGGTCACGTGGGTTTCATCCAAGTGCTCAGGTTTACTCCCACATCCCAAAGACATGCTGTAGGTGGATTGGACACTCTCAACTGGCCCTAGGTGTGAGTGTGTGTGTCTTCCATGGAAGGTTGGGTGCTGGGCTGGCAACTTGACACCGTAAAACAACTCCACTGCCAATCATGAGCGGACAGGTGCTCTGCTGTGGCGACCCCTAACCGGAAAAGCCGAAAGAAGAAGAAGAAATAGTCACTGAACAGAATCTGTTCAATTTGTTATATAGTTATCAGAATTAATTAGTTTACAAACTGCAAACATTTCCTAAAAAATTAAATTCCACAACAGAATCCATTTTCTGGGCAATAAAGGATGTAAGGATAAGTCCAGTATTTCTCTCTTTATTGACCTGCGCAGAAATAACCTGTTCTGCGGAGAAATCATATTAAATACATACATATACATTTTTTTACCTTCTGTCAAAAATGAAATAAAATCAAGTTATATTTGTTTATCTTTTGTTGACCAGGTTAGCCACACTAGGCTCGTATCTTCTTCTCAGGGGAGACGTGGTGGTATTTATACTACTAGAAGAAATTTGGCCAAGGCAGTGGAGCACTTCTCCTACTCTTTTTTTTTAAACAAGAAACATCTTTATTAAATTATCACTTATGACATAGGTAGTCCTACATTTATATAAATGAAAATAAAGCATATTGACATATTTTTAGTTTTAACCACAAGAAAATCAGCCCCAGCATGAACAAAAACCAATGCAAAAAAACATACTGGAACAGGATACTAACCAAGTATAATCAAGAGGCTATTAGTTACAATATGCCATGTGAAAATTCCGAACAGGATTTTCAGGCGTTAAGGCGCTCAGAGAGAGTGGCAAGCAGATATATGGAGAAGGGACAATATCCAACAAACTATACATTTCAACCACAGAACAGGAATTATCACAGGGGCAGGGGCAATTACAGAAGGAGATAATCAACACATACAGTGGATATACTATCTATAATTACACAGAGAGGGTTATAACTGAGGAATATTTCAGGTTATTCTTCAAAGGTTTTAAATTTATTCCCAAGAGGGGAGTGGATATAGTGGATAGTTTGGTAGACTTTAAAATGTTTCTAAGGAAACTTAATTTTAACATCATGTTCTCTGAGCAAGATGGGAGGGTGGCCTAATGGTTAAGGTGTTTGTCTTACAAACACAAGGAGCAGTGTTTGATTCTCACAAGGGATAATTGGCTAGGCTTAAAATGGCTCACAAGGGCAGTTAGCTTAGTACTAATCTATGAACCTATGAACCTATAAGGTCCTGAGAATAGGCATTCTATACTTAAAAGAAAAAGCACATTTAATCCACCATTGCACCCCCTTCTGAATGTGTATGAAAAGATAGTTACGGAAGATATGTACAAACTCTACTGTAGGAACAGGAAGAAGGGCTACAACCTTTCTAGGGATGAAATGTTGCTCTTGAAAGATTTGAGACAGGACAGTAGTGTCCATATTATGACACCTGACAAGGGGAGTGGGTTGGTGATGTTTAACTCTGTGGATTATTCCAATAGTATGCAGACTATTCTTTTTGATGAAAGAGTTTACAAACCTGTATCTAAGAATGAAATTAATATAGCCTATTCAAGGATAGATTCCTACCTTGAGGAATATGTATTAACACAAAGAATCAATGGGGAACTATACAAATTTTTAAGCCACAAATATCCTATAATTCCCACCTTCTTTGGGATACCCAAAATTTATAAAAACATTCAGGAACCCCCTTTTAGACCCATTGTGGCTGCAAGTGGGTCTAAAACACACCCACTTGCTGTTTTAGTGGATGGAAGGGTTAAACCATTATTGGAAAATGTCCCCCATATAGTTAATGACTCTTGGGACTTCCTTAGTAAGTTAAAAAAGGAATTATGGAGCCACGGTATATCTTTTTTGACTTTCGACATCAAGGATCTTTTTTCAGTGATACCTAAAGAAGAGGGGTTGGAGTTATTTGAAGAGACTCTGTTTCTCACATCTTCATTTTCGCATGACAGGATCATGCTTTTATGTGAAATTATGTCACTAATTTTGGAAAATAACTTTGTGCAGTTTGAAAGGGATTAATTTCAACAGATTAAGGTAGTGGCTATGGGGGCAGCATGTGCCCCCATATATGCGAACATGATTCTGTTGGGATGGGAAAATAAATTTTTGTTCAGCTGCCCCTACTAGAAGAATGTTGTGTTATACACTAAATTCCTGGCTGATTTTTTTTTTTTTTTTTTTTTTTTTGTGGAATGGTCCCAGTGATAATATCCCACTATTCCCGGATTACTTAAGTAATGCCACACATTATTTGGAATTTACACATACATATAATACACAATATATTAATTATTTGGACATTACCATATCGTATGATGAGACTGGATTTAGGTCTAATGTTTAAAGAGACTTTCTGCAACTCTTATTTACATTTTCTAAGTAACCACCCTTTAACACAGAAGAAGTGCCTGGTTAAAGGTCGGGCCATTTGGGTGACAAGGATGACCTCCCATTTTCAGGATGTGAAGGGAGAATTGGACACGGTGGGGGAAATGTTTAAGCAAAGAAGTTATCCTAAGGGGTTAGTTGAAGGTATTCTTCAGGAAGTCTACCACAGTTGGGGTCATAAATATAAACCACTGTTAGGGTTGGTGTTGAATACTGATAGACCCGAAACAAATGGTGGTTGCCAGAAATTTGAGAAGGCTTGTATATTGCAGTATATCTGTTTGTCTGGTGACATCAAAAATAGTATCAGAAAGAACTGGAATATATTTCAGGTAAACCCACAAATTCGTGGGGTATTGGGTAATGAACCAGTGTTTATACATAAAACAGGTGCCAATTTCAAACAGTTGTTGGAATACAAAACTAGGACTAAGGAGGAGGATGGAAAGAGGACTAATCCTTGTGGGCACTGCAGGCAGTGTACATACATCAACAAGGAGGCACATTCCACGTTAAGGAACGTTATGAAAACAAATAGGTTTAAACCTCGGAACTGTAGCACTAAACGGGTGATATATCTTACTATATGTGGCAAGTGTGCAAGTTATTATGTGGGTAAGACGGAACAGGCATTGAGGAGTAGAATTTACGAACATGTATATGACATAAACAATAAAAAGGACAACAATGCCCTATATAAACATTCCTTAGTGTGTGTGGGGTTTAACAAATTTGTTTTTAGCATTTTGGATACTATCGCTATAGACCAGAAAGGGGGTAACTAGAAGAATGTTTTGATGAAGAAAGAGATGCAGTGGTAATTGAGACTGGCTGCTAACTTCCCCCAGATCGGAATGAAGTCATCTCTATATCTCCTGTATTTACAGGAAAAAGCTGAGAAATATAATTTAAAAAAAAAAAAAGTGCTGTGCATGTATACTTATTATACATAATTTACCTTGTGAATTTGTATGTGTGCATGACAATGCATTTTATTTTTTGTTTATTTCTCAAAGGGAATTTTTTACGTCATTAATATTAAGTGAAAAGTGGGTAGGTGTTTTATATTCCTAACCAATCGTGTTGTTTGGTAAGATATTTAAACAGGGTCATTGAGTGTAACTATGTATTCTGATGAAGTCTTGCTTTTGTGGAGACGAAAGTGCTCAATAAGTGTGTTCTTCATTAAAATTATTTCCATCCATTATCCTGTTCCGGTACGTTTTATTGGATTGATATTTTTAGTTTTAAACATTATACATCACTTATAATCTGTCCAGTTATTGTCAGTCAAACATGACACAGCTCATTCATATCTTGCCTTCTTTTAAATCTCATTCCTCCTGCAAGACTTTATTCTGCACATATTGTTCCAACCACTCCTATTTTTTTCTATGTAATTTGCTCCTACCTTTTCTACAGATTCCATCTGCAGTTGTTTTATCTTTGTTTCTATATTCACTACCATAATTTGACTCAACAAGCCCTTACTATGTCTAGGCAATTCTGATTCTGTCATAGCTCAAAAACATTATTTCTGTAGTTAAAAAAATGGCTCACCCAGTATTTCTGATAGAGTAGTCTGCAGGGGAATTTTTAAAGTCTGCCAACTCATTGCACTCCCAAAAAATATGTTCCCTATTACCTATTTCTTCCCTGTCATACCTCCAACATTTGTCATGTACCTAAGGAAAAAATTATTTGGCATCTACTTAGCATATAAAGATACATACGTAAACACTTCCAAGCAAAGATCCTAAGTCTTATAGACTTTTGTGCATATTTGGGAGACATGCCTATATCCCCCATTGTTCTTTATGAATTGCTTACCCAATCCTTTCTAACATCCTCTGATTGATTCTTATAGTTATCATATAATATTTTATATGCTCTACTAATTATCCCTTTTTAACAGATTCTACTAAAAACTCTACCAGTGTTATTTCTTTGCTTAACATCTCCTTATTTCTTTCTCTTGGCTATATTCTGATATCAAGCCTTGATAGGGAAGGTCATTTCTAGCCTGCAGTCCAAATAAATTCTTGGCGTCTTCCCATTCTATTACTTTTCCCTGTCTAACTATTTGCTCCCAATGCCTTGATTCCTTTGCCAGTTTTCTCCAGTAAACTCCAACTCTGTCTTGCCTATTGTTTATATCCTTAATTGCAGTCATTCCTATCAGCCGAATCTCCTTGGTCCATTCTCATGTTTGCTTAGTTCTTAGAATACTTTCTACTACTTTATGAATATAATATTCTATATGGTTATTGCTATTCTCCTTAAGGATCTGCTTCCAAAATCTCAGTGTCTCCTTTTTTCTTGAGCTTCCCCTGTTTCATCATCATCCCTTTCCACTTTGAATTATAGCTTTCTGCTTGTGCTATGTATAGGAGCCTTAACTGTGTAGCTCTGAAGTACCGCCCCAAATCAGGTAATCCCAAGCCACCTTGTTCTGTTGGAAGAATCAACTTATCCCACTCAACTCTTGTTATCTTCCCCTCCCAGATAAAATCATTTAGATCTTTATTAATTGCTATCCACAACTTCTGTGGTTGATAAAAATGTGCCTAACCTGTGTGTAAAACTATAGTGATGAGAAACATTTTGACTATCTGTATCTTGCTATCCATGGGTATAAAATAGAGCTTCCAATTTCTAAGCTTTGGTTTAGTCTCTTCCCACATGTACTTAGCTGCCACAACAGAATCCTTTTTAAGCTATATTCCTAAGTACTTCATTTTATCATGTCTTCCCCACTCTTTTGGATAGGTGCCATGAGATCTTTTACATCCACCTGAGCTACAACTGGCTCAGGCAGATTGGTCTTTAGTTTTACATCTCATCTGACAGGTGACACACTTAGGAGTGCAATGTCTTATGCTGCACTTCAGTGTCCGCAATCCAGCTACCTGGTATGGGAATAGAACACACAGACTTCTGCACCAAGGGTGAGTGTGCTACATGTTTTGCTACTGGCACTGGCAACATTGTTTTCAGAGTAATAAGTATTAGATTATTTTATTAGATAGTTTTATAGCAGATTATCATATTATTATAATATAATTATTCTTTGTTTATGATAAGTCTTTTAAGAATATAGACAGTTTTATTACATTTTTATTATAATTGTATTTTGCTAGATTAATATTAGGACAGAACAAACCTGCCCATACCTATTTCATTATACTTTGTTATTTACCCCCTACAGCTTTCCTTGCAAAATGAATAATAATAATTCATCCCCATTAAAAAGTTTATTCTGCAAAGCAAAGTGTCCTTTTCAGTTTCCTTACTCTATTTTATTTATTTTACATTTTTTTACCAGGATAGTCCAACTGGATACATGCCCATTTTCAGCACAGGCCCATGGAGAAAAGCTCCACATAGACAAACTTACATAGATTACACAGTTAGCAAACAAGTATAAAAACAAAGTGACTATATACAATGGCTTAGTAGTGTTCTCTAGCAGGGACTCACAGTTCTCATGGACAGACACAATTAAAAGTAAGAGACATCAGATTGGAAGCAGAGCTTGGTGATGTATTTACAAGTTATGATAATTACAGAATATGCTTTTAGTTTATAACTTAATCACGGTTGGTACATGGGCATAGCTAATTCACTTTGAGATGCTGTTTGAGTTTCTTTTAAGAGACTTTTGGAGGATTGTAGGGTTATGTAGTTTGGAAACTAATTCCAGGTTTTGCCAACAAAGTTAGCAAACAGAGATTCACCAGCAGAGTTATTAGCTTTGAGGGTTTGGACCAGTAGTTTGTTGGCTGATCGTAGGGATCTTAGGTTGCTATATGACTTAATAATATTTTTAAGTGAGGGGGTATCCTCAGGGTGTTACAAAATTTTGTGCACTATTAAGAGATGATTGAATTGAATTAAGCTGGGCAGTTCTAGCCACTCTAGTTGTTTAAGGTTCTGGCAGTGGTGGGTTCTATAGGTGGAGCCAGTGGCGAATCTGGCAATATGATTGTAGCTATGGGACAGCTTGCCTAGTTCAGATGTGTTGAGGTTTGAGAGTACAGGCGAGGCATGTAAAAGAGTAGAGAGTAGGTGTGATCGGGCAGTTGCAGTCCTGGACAGTGGGGTTAAAAATGTCTTGTTTCTATACAGTGATCCAAGCTTCTTATCGATGGTCTGCATGGTTTTGTTGACCTGTAGGTCAAATTTGAGATTATTGTCTATGATAACCCCTAGCAGTTTGGTGTGATTATCTGAGGAAATAGTGGTACCATTGTTAGATGTGACAGAGAATGAAAGTGTGGTGGATCTACTAGTGGGGGAGAAGAGTAGAGGTTTAGTTTTTTTGGGGTTCAGAGGTAGGCATTGGTTGGTGAGCCAGTTCTCGATAGTGTTAAATGTATTTTGGGTTAAGGTTTGCAGTTTGGATGGGGAGGGTGCTGGGCAGATCAAAGTGAATCATCTGGTTATTGAATGCAGGTAGCTTTAGGGACAGCAGTGTGAAGGTTGTTGATTAAAATAGAGAAGAGCAGTGGACCTAGTATGGACCCTTGAGAGACTCCAAGTGTGAGAGGTAGCTGGCTGGAGAGTAAGTACATAGTTTATTGTTGGGCACTCCCACTTAGTTTTAATTATGGATAAAAGATGAACCTTCTATAATACAAGTATCACACATGCATTTTAAATGCAGCTTTTAGTAGTAAAAATGTGGAAGTTGTACAATCATTATCGGTGAGATGACAAGTCTTATGCACTGTTTTCTTTGTAGAACAAACATCAGGAGATGCTGTTACTCAGTTACAAGATGTTCTCAACGCACATGCTGTAACTCAGAATATCTTTGCTGGAGAAGAAAGACTGCCTGTTTCTCATGCAGATGGAGGTGCATACAAAATGGAGGGCAGACTTGGAGGTACATACTTTTTTTATTTTAAAGGCATCAGTGATGAATAGTTATATTTTAATGTCCAGGGGATTAAGTGAATGCCGTTCCATATGTTCTAACATTTAAATATTCTTTCTAGGCAGACCATTGCTTTCTGCGGTATTTGGTTGAATGTTAAACATAGTTTTGTTATTATGAAAAAAAAATAAGTAGGGAGTATCCTTAGAGAAATGTTTTGCTTTGTCAATATTTTAGGTATCCATAGATGTTAGTGTTGTCAAACACAATGAAACATTATTTATTATTATTTATTATTTTTTTATTTTATTTTACATTTGTTGACCGGGCTAGTCTAGCTGGATATATGTCCGTTTTCAGTAGAGGCCCGGGGAGAAAAGCTCCAAACAGGAAATTGACAAAGTTAAACTAAGCAATTCTACAGAAATTAGAACTAGGCAATACTAAATAAATTGAACTAAGCTTTTCTATACAGAAAATATAAAATAAGCAAAATTAATTTTTTTTTTTTTTTTTTTTTTTACAAAATCACACTAGAAAGTTATTAGCAGTTATTAGATAAAGGGAATAATAAATGTATCTGATATGTAAATATTTTAGATCTCCATAGATGTTAGTGTTGTTGAACATGGGGTGAAACTTTACAGTTCACATGCACTGTATTAAATAATAGTTGCATTGAACTATCACATAACACATGACACCCGAATTTAATTATTTGTCACAATCTGTTGACATGGTGCTTAATGCTCTTAGCCAACAATCCCTTTTCAGTAATCACTTAGAAAAATAAAAGTTTCACACATTTTACAGATTTAGTGAACATAAAAATATAAAATATACAGATTATAGTAGATTGTTGCATAAAACCAGTATGCAGCTGAATTGATGCAAATAAAGATATAGATCAGTTGTAAGAAGTTGTATTGCTGTCTGCAAACAACAAAATTAGGACTAATTGTACACAATGATAAGAACACATATGATGCTTATAATCATTGTTGCATATATACAAATGATGTAGTAATTTGTGGTAATGGGTGCTTGTTCTGCATTCATTACTTAAGAAACATTGTGTTTTCAGCATCATAACGTAGTTAACCACTTAAAGGTTCCTAGGTAAGTACTAGGCTAGCTGCCCTTGTGGGTCATTTTAAGCCTAGCCAATTTCCCTTTTTGTGCTCAAAATAACCTATCCCATTTTGTTATAGATTGGCCTTACCCATGCCATGGTCAATAGTTATATATTACCCCTAATGACAACTGGGATCATATCATAGATAATTTAAGGGCACCTATACATGGGATAGAGGATTAGAGAGCTCTCTCTGTCCGTTAGTAGTACAGGGGCAGTCTTGGGGTAAAATTCTGTTTCCCATCTATAGGTCTAAGTTGCGCTTCAATATGGACAGGAATGAGCTTTGTTTTATGTGGATGGAGATTCTGTTCCAGAGCAGTGGTATCCTCTGTGAGATGTACCTGCCCCTCCAATCCATTCTGTTGATATTGCAGAAGAGGTTTAGATTCCTAGACTGAGTATTTCTGATGCCATTTGACTTTCTGATGTGCAGTAGATCCATCGGTACTGGGTCAGAGGATGCCTTGTATGCCAGACACAAGTCATCTGTTACCAGTCTTTAGGATACCTTGTATGCCAGACACAAGTCATCTGTTACCAGTCTTTAGGATACCTTGTATAGGGACAACCAGGACTTTTAGTTGGTCCATGTAAGACATGTTGTTTAGGCCTTGTATCCTTTTAGGCATTCCAGCTGTTGCATGCCTTGTATCCTTTTAGGCATTCCAGCTGTTGCATGTGTCTGGAGAGACACATGCCAAAGGGGACATTATATTCAATGACTGGCCTAAGGAGGGCTGAGTAAAGGGGGGGCAATGACATCCCTAGTTCTGGACACAATTCCTTTATTTATAAACTGAGCAATATAAAAGGACATTCTTACAGTAATGGATACATGTTGGTCAAAAGTTAGGTCACTGTCCACATAAGTTCACGAATCCCCAACAACAGGGTCAACTGCTAGGGGCATATTGTCAGTGTGGCAGATGACCTCTCAATTATATAATAGTGCATTTTTTGACATTTAGTTTCAATCCATGATTTTGGTACTGATTATTTATCTAGGACATATGTTCCTGCAGGATGGTTGTTTCATGTGGGGATTCAGTGACTGCTCCTAGCTTGCAGTCATCTGCAAACTTAGTCAGCCATTGCCATTTGATATTGGCTTTTACATGAGAAAAGTAGATGCCAAACAGGAAAGGTCCCAGCACAGAATCCTGAGGGATATCACTGGTGACTGATCTCTTTGTGGAAGTAACTTCCCCTATTTTAATTATCTGCATCCTATGTGTGAGTCAGTTGGCAATCCATCAGGTGACATAGGGGTTTATTCCCAGTTTATTTAACTTTTCTACTATGTCTGAGTGGAGAATTGTATCAAAAGCTTTGGTCAGGGCGAGATATGTATAACTTTGCCTTCATTCATTGCTTTGGTGACCTTTTCAAAAAATCCACCAGTTAGAGTAAGCATGACCTGCCTTTGACAAATCCAAACTGAGACAGGTCTGGAGTTTAGAGGTTCTTTACGTCCTGATTGATTAGTTCTGTGGTAAGTCTTTCCAAGGCTTTGCATATGAGACTGGTCTGACTTATGGGTCTCTAATTGCCCGAGTCAGTGGAAAGTCCTCTGTTTTTCAGAATGACTATAACTGTTCAACATTTGCATGGTACAAAACCTGTATGGAGGCTGAGACTCAGCAGTGTTTTTAATGGTGTGGCTAAGTCATGCTTTAATCTATTTAAGATGCATCCAGGGATATCGTCAGCACCCATCATTGCAGTATTTTTAGTTTTTGATAGCAGTTTTAAGGCTTGGTCTTGTATGATAGCTGGTGGCAAGCCAGTTTCAGGTATATCTTGAGGGACAGATGGAGGGGGAGAGAGGAGTAAAGTTAGAACTAAATTTATTGGCCAGTAGGTTAAGTGATGCAGTTCACAAACTGCTTACTTTAAGCACTGTGACTGTAAAAGTTTAGATTTTTTTTCATCAACATATTCTCTCTGAATGTGTAAGCAAGTTTATTTGGAGGGTATAATTTCATAAATACAATCAGAGATGCAAGGAGAATAGCTGACCCCATCATGAGACTAGCAGGCTGTCTTCACTTCTTTGTTATAAAAACAGGTCGGTTAACTAAAGTCCGGCATTCAGGAACAATTAAAAGAAGTGCAAAACTTCAAAAGTCACTACTAAGCTTTAAAATAATAAAAATAAAAAGTTCAACCAGACTTTGTCACAAAAAGAACTCTGCTTTATTCTTGTATGGTAAGCATTTTCATCCGGTTAAATCATTAGCGGACCGGAGTTCCGCTGTGGCGACCCCTAACCGGGAAAAGCCGAAAAACAAACAACAACAACATTAGACTTCATCAGGTCATCTTTTCAAAAACAGCTTTATCCATGGGAAATATGTACTTACACAAACAACAAAGTCATAAATCAAGAATGAAAAACATCCACAGACATGAGATGAGTATAGGGTGACTTATGATGGGTTAATTGAGCAGAATATTCAAAACTAATTAAAAGACAAAATTAAAATGAGCCTTAGGTACCATTCTACTATTTTAATTTTCTGAAAAATGTTGGTGGAAAAATGAATTTTTATGACTTGGTCAAACCTACATAACTAGTTAGCATGTTCACATAGGAGGTCACTGGGCTAAACAGCAAGAAAAGGGACCAGGTCTTATAAACACAGAGCTAAAGCACATACTTGAAACCAGACAGTATAAATATCCATGTGCTCAAAAATGTAAGTCAATGACCACCCCTCCCCATAATTCCTATCTCCACCTCAATTGACATGTGGTCAGTCACCCATTGGTGGCTGCCATGTATTCATGTGTCTCTTGGCAAGTGTACAAATGATAACAGCTGTCACCCTTACTACCATCTTTCTGTATGATGTATGCGGAGATTACATATGCATAGTGCGTCTCTGGCATGCAAAATAGCCATTAGATAACACTGCCGGAGTCATTTTTTCTCTGTGTAACACCTGACTGCCACTGTGTATGTGTCAAGACCCATAGAGGTCAGCTAGATATTGCCACTTTGCTTGCACTGCAACATGCTGTGCGTGATGCCATCTGGAGGGATGTGGCCATTGCTGGATGTCTACTACAATCCACATTGCACCCCCTAGAGATATGTCTAGGCAGCAGAACTAGGACTTCCGTAGGCTGAATACATGCTCTTCAACATTTCTGGGTTGTGCAGTTTGTCCATGCCTTGTGGGTTATTTGCTAGCTTCATCATCCAGGGCTCCAGGAAGTATCATCCTGCATCACCTGCAACACATCAAGGATGGGAAGAGACAGAGAGAGATGTGGGGAATATGTCTTTTGTGCATATTACGTATGAGGTTGCGGATATGTAGGCGGACCACTTTGCCTGCAAGTTATCTACTAAGTGGCCCTGTGTGATGTCTCCATGTAGTAAATAGTGATACAGATGACTTGTATGTCATATGTAGGAATCACTGGCATTGCCAGGGTGCTGTCTGGAGCTCTGTTTGACATAGATAGGTAGTCTGTTCCAGATAATGGGAAATCTCTGGATGGAATGGTGGCACTTTTTATTGATGTAATGTTATCCATGGTTACCAGGTGGGGTCTTTAATGCCACATGTTTACAATCTAAAGAGGCAGGCAATATCGTATAAACCACATATGATGGTGGCTCTCTCCCCAGTGTGTTGGGAAAGCAGATGTGCTTCTCCACATGTAGCAGTAATGTATCAAGGAATGCTTTAAGTATTCTACAAGCTAATGTCTGTGATATTAGCAACCACCACAGGATTCAAAATTAGAAGCAACCACAGATGAGATGGACAGGATCCCACTAAACACTTTATTAAAAAATAAAGTTCTGAAATTTCTTCCTCTGTTAATATAAAATACATATCCTCTAGCCAAACATTGTCTTTCGGCTTTTCCTGGCTAGGGGTCGCCACAGCGGAACTCCGGTCCGCTAATAATTGGCAGTGGATTTTTATGGTGCCGAGGTGCCAGCCCGATGCCCAACCTTCAAAGAAGACACACCCATTCACGCACGAACCTACCTGCATGTCTTTAAATGTCACTCGTCCATGGGAAGGACATGCAAACTCCACACAGAAGGCATTTTTTATTCTATTTTATTCATAAAATCAAATACAGCTTGTATATATGAAGGTAATTTAATTTCTTCCATTAATAAATGCTTGCGTAAAAAACAAGATATAATTATGAGTAAAATAATTGCAGGCTGAGACAATAGGACAGCCAGGTGGGTTCTTTAAATTTTTATGAATTTTGGGAAAACAAAAGAAATGAGCCATAGTACAATTTTTGCTACCAAACTTATATTCAACATCTTCATAAGAGAAATAGTTTAACCTATAACCCTTATTTAATAATTCGTTGTATTCCTCCGTTTTTTTATATGCTTCTAAATCTACTGTTGCTTAAACTTCATAATTATCTAAATGCTGATGACACATCCTTAAATACTGGGCATAATGCATAATTACTAATTACCCCCTTATCTGCTGGTTTAAATACCAGATCTCTTCTTTGACCCAAACGTTCTAAGCTTTGCCACTCACTTTTTTTAAATTGTAGCATATATTAGCCTTATTACAATAAAACTTGCTGTATTCCTTTTTCAACACTGTAATTCAATGATGCAGAAAAATGTTGGATAACCTCATTGTTGAAAGGGGGTATAAAGCAGCTCTTATCTGTTATACCCTCAGTATTAAACTGGCAATAAGTATTGGTCACTCAAAGAATTATATGAAAAAAAACTATCACTATTATCCATATCAGTAGCAACATTTAGCATTGCATCAAAAACATTATTATTTTTATTATCCCTACAATCTGTGGTTGTGCAAATGTCTGTGATATACCTAGTGTGACCTCAGGTCGTCTCTATGTAGCTACTACAGTAAGAGCTACATGTACCTTGGTATCTGCACTTAAGTTCACAAATGTTTCCATTCCCAGTCTGTGAGCCTTATATGTTAACCAGTGTTCATATGAAATATCTGTCAGCATGACAGCAGTGCTATATCTGCTGGGATGTGAGATTTTGGGAAGTAATCCTGTACTCTTACCACTTTTAGTGGCACATGAACCATGTCACCCACCCTGGAAACCACTGTTTGAGGTTTGGAGGTGCTAATGCATGAATGTTACTGCTGCTAACATATCTGCTTCTGCAAAACTACAGCTTGTGGTATCCTCTTTGCCTATGTAGTCAGCTCAACCCCCTGTGCAACATCATGCTTGACAGCTTTTGAATTACAACCTGCTTTCTTCTCTCCTCATTTATATGTCTTTGTGTACTCATTTTCATGTCAGTATACAGTAATCTGCTTACTATTTTTCAGACATTTTGGGTGGTTTTCACAGTATTCCTTTGAATTGCTGCCTAGCTGCTCCTTCTGTTTTTTAGTGAAAGAACGTGCTGTGAACTTTACTAATTGCTTATGAATACCACCAACCCATTAATTTCCTTGGTCCCCCTAAGTGAATTTATTGTTGATTTAACTGTTTTTTGTTGAACAAGAAATTAATTTTCTTTTTATGTCAGAATTTATCAACGGCTTAAAGAGACAGCTGTAAGTGCCTCATTTGCTCTATCTTATGGCAATTAGGTTTATTTGAGACTGAATACTTCTATTGTTCTGATTTAAAAATATGTTATATTACTTTCAGTATATTTATTTAATTATTTATTTATTTAATTAGTTGTTTGTTTGTTTATTTATTAATTTTCACAAAGAATATCAACATCTACACAGCCTTTCTTTCTCCATAATACCCTATCTCTACAAACAAACCATATTTGATTCATTTATCTATAAATATGTCAAAACTAATTATCCAAATTTACAGTCAAATGCAAAACCAAGACCTAAAAGTTACTGGCCACACCCTTCCCTCTGTAAAATATCTATTCAAAAAAGTAGTGCAGATATTCATCCAACCCAGGTCTCATAGGTGTGTACTAGGTTAATGGCCATGGAGCCTTTACAAGCCTAGCCCATAGCATTACCATGGCATCGTGCCACCCGACCTTAGTTCCCAGTGCCTATGTCGAGTACAGCCACTGGAGTGATCTCTGGGGTAGATTTTCTATTTCCCATCCACTCATCAAGATTTCTCTTGAAGAGGGCCATTGAGGTGCTCTGTTTGACATGCATGGGAAGTCTATTCCATTGCATGGTCAGTCTGTGGATTGTGAACCTGTCCCTCCTGCATGTTCTGTTGATTGTGATAATGAGGTTGAGGTCTGTGGAGCATGTGGTGTGGAGGGATTGGGATTTCTTTAGATGTAGGATTTCTAACAGAGCTGGGTCAGACATGGCTTTGTAAGTCAAGCAGAGATTGCCTCTAAGTAGGCAATATGAGACAGAGAATAGTTGGAGTTTTTTGAGTCTGTCCATATAGGACAAGTGTTTAAGGCCTAGGATCCTCTTTGTGAGGTACTTTTGCAGCTTCTCCAGTTGTTGCAGGTGTCTAGTGAGGTACATGCCAAATGGGGCATTGTACTCGATGATTGGCTTATTGAGGGAAGAGTAGAGGGAGACAATGACCTCTTTCTTCCTGGATGCAAAACCCTTAGTAATGAGATGTGCCACATAGAAGAACTTTCTGACCACAATGGCAATGTTGTGGTCAAAAGAGAGGCTGCTGTCAACCTGTGTTCCCAGATCTCTTATAACTCCTTCTGTGTTCAGTGAACTACCTTTGATGTGGTAATTCATGGGAAATGTTTTTTTTCCCAAAGGGGATGACGACACATTTTTTGGCATTGAGTTTAAGGCCATGGTTCTGACACCAGTCGTTGGTCTCAGTGAGGTCTTTCTGTAGGATGTCAGCATCACTTGGGGAGTTAATAATGGCTCCCAACTTGCAATTGTCTGCGAACTTTGTCAGCCAGAGTCCCTTCGTGTTAGCCTGGACTTTTGAGAAGTAGATACCAAACAGAAGAGGACTCAGGACTGATCCCTGTGGGACTCCACTCGTGACTGGTCGGCAGTCTAACTTGGAGTCAGCTACTTTCACAATGTGGGTTCTATCTGTGAGACAGTTTGCAACCCACCTAGTGATATAGGGGGTGATGCCTAGCTTAGTGAGTTTTTCTATGATTCCTGAGTGGGGAATGGTATCAAAGACCTTGGCCAGATCAAGGTAGGCTGTATGAACCACCTTGCCTTCATCCACAGCTCTGGTGACTGACTCGAAGAAGTCGACCAAATTGAGCAGGCATGATCTACCCTTCCCAAAACCAAACTGTGTGGGATCCAGAGTTTGGAGGTTCCCTATATTTTTGTTTATTGGGTCCATGATGATGCGTTCCGTATATCAGACTTGTCAGGCTAATGGGGTTATAGTTCCCAGGGTCTGGAGTCTCTCCTTCTTTGTGGAGAGAGATGACTATAGTAGTGCGCCATTCGGTAGGGACAAAGGCTGAGGTGAGGCTGTGATTGAACAGGGAACACAGGTGAGGTGCCAGTTCACTCTGTAGTTCTTGTAGAACACAGCCAGGGATATTGTCAGGTCCCATAGAAGCTGTATTCTTGGCCTTGGACAGTGCTGTTTTAACCTGTGCAGCAGTAATACTGGGTGCCTGGCAATCTGCTGGTATTGTGATTGTTTTTTTGGGGGGAGAGAGGGGTATAGATGGCACTGAATCTGTCGGCCTGTATATTAGCAATATCTGTTGGCTCGGTATAGGAGGTACCATTGTGCAGTAACTCAGAGCAAATCTGGGTATTGCCATGGAGATTTTTTACATAACTATAGAAGGTCTTGTGGTTGTCTTTACTATCTGCTGCAATTCTGTTTTCATAGCTAGCTTTAGAGGATTTGATGAGGGATCTCAACTTTTTGTTGAGGCTGATAAAGGAGTTTTTCCAGTCTTGGGATTTCACCTTATTCCATATCAGTTTCCTCCTTCTGTTGTAGAGTTTGTTTATGGCAGGGGACCACCAGATTTGGCTTCCTTTTTTTGGAGGAGACTGACTGGGTTCTATTGGGTATGGCGAGAGCCATGCATTTGTGTACATGTTCGTACAGTGCATTGGTGTATGATTCGGCGGTCATGTAACTATTCTCCATTTGCATGGGTGCCGTGAAGTTAGCCACCTCTGTTTTTAGAAGCCCAAAGTTAGCTTTGGAGAAGTTTTTCATGGTGGTTACCTTTGTGGGGGTGGGGGTGGGAGGGATGTGGATTTCCAAGGTGATTAGTTTGTGGTCGGATCTAACCAGGGAGGAGTTGACCATTGGTTAGAGCAATGGTTGCCCATGTTAGTAATGACCAGGTCAGGGATGTTGCTGCCTGAAGTGGGGGTAAGAAAGAGCTGGTCCAGGGCATTGGAATTAATCAATTCCAGGAAACAATGGGCAAGTGTATTGGTACATGGGTAGTTTTCCCAGTTAATGGAGGGGTAGTTGAAGTCGCCCAGTATGAGAGTGTTAGGTTGGACCCTAATATTCTCTAGTGTGCTTAGGAATGTGGAGTGTGAGTCTTGGGACATGGTTGGGGACCTATAACAGGCTACAACCTGAATAGCTGTCTTACCCAATGTTAGCTGCATCTGAAGTAACTCTGAGGCGTTATGTTGGTCTACCAGTCTGGAGGTGTGCGCATCCTTTATGAATATGGAAACACCACCACCTTTGGAGCTTTGGTCCATGTTCTGGGGCCGAAAGGTGTGGAATGAGTTATAGCCTGGTAGTGCAGGGGTGCATTCTGCTGCCTTGAACCAGGTCTCTGTTACAGCACAAATGTCAATGCTCTCCATTTTAAGGAGTGGTTCGAGTGAGTGCATTTTGAGAATTAGACTTCTAGTATTGAGCAGCTTGACCCACAGATTGCATTTGTTTGTAGCTGTTACGATGGTAATTTGGTCTTTGGAACACTGCCTATAAAAGGCACTATATGGGTGGCAGTAGCCTTGGCCAGTATCCGGAAGACCAGTGGTGACAGATGCAGACCATCTCTGGCAGAGCATCGAGGTCTGTCAGTCATGTCATCCCAGGCAGACAGATACTAGATCCCCTTAGAATGACACCAGAAACTTAGCCAGTTATTGAAATCATTCATTTTCTGCTTGTACTGTGGTATCATTCTGGGTGATGGTAGGATGCATACCCGCCTGGGCTACATAATCCTCCATGTCTCTTTTTATGTAGTCCAGGGAGGTACATCTCAGGTTATTCACACCCACATGTACAATGACAGAGTCATATTTGTACCTGTTGTTGAGGGACCTGAGTGTGTGCATTATGTGAGAGCTAATAAAAATAATCAGCAAAAATACAGGTATAGATAAAAATAAAGGCAGCCAAATTTATTCAGTATAAATTTGGCTGCTTTTATTTTTACCTATACCTGTATTTTGGCTGGTTATTTTTATTAGCTCTTGCACCATGTTGGTTGGCTCACATTTGTTGTTTTTCCTCTGTTTACTGCTGTATGTGAATCACCTTCAGCAGTTGGCTGGCTTGTTTTTTGGTTATTTGTGTGCATTATGTGGCAGATCCTGTCACCTGACAGGCAGCTGACTGTTAACTTTCTCCTTATTTAGTCTAGTGAGTGGGACATCAGTGTGCCTCACTATTGAGTCACCTATGACTAGTGTGCTGGGCATGCTGTTTTTCCTTAAGGGCTTTGGTTGAGTGGCACACTGTTTAGGAGAGTTATGTGTCTCGTGATTAGTGTTGTGTTGTGGTGGTCGAGTATGCTTCTGACATGGAGGTCTCTGCTGTTTGGGTAGATTTTTATTGAGAGCCTCCGCGAAGGTGGGTGTGTGGTTTGTGTTTTTATGTGAAGGCAGTGCTGGTGTGTGTTCTAGAGGGCTGTGTGTTCCATGTGTTGTGGTACAATTGCTGAAGTTCTCCTCTTGACCAGCTATTCCAAGCTTGGCTGGAGAGTGCGTGGATTTCTATTTGGATATATAAATGCATCTCTCGCAAGTCTGAGTGTTGAGAGGTAAGAGGAGAGGGTTGTCGGTGTACATGACGCAGTTGCTACATTGCCTCAGGTTGCTCAAGTTCACCAGGTTAATAGGAGAAAGCACAGGGAACTGACCTTTAGATGGATTCACTATACAATCTCGAAATACTGAAATGTCAAATTTCAGTATTTCGAGACTGAATAGTCGAAAAACCACATACACGAAAACCCACAATAATGAACACTACAATCTCGACCATTCACACACACACACACACAAACCAGGACATAATCACATCCACACATACACCTACCTAACTAAACAAACATAACAACACACACAAACACACTTAACTTACCTATAAGCAGGGGGGGCAAGCCCCCCTGCACCCCCCCACCCCCCTACTTATATATTCTAACTCCGAGGTCACACTAAACACACAAACACACAACAAACACTGCCGCACACACTCACACACACTAAAATCCCTACCCATTATCCTCAAACACACAACACTTACCTGAAACCCCAGATAAATCCACAAACCGCACCACACGTCACGAACGCAACACGATGATAGCAGCGGATTCAACATTTGCGGATTCTGCATAGTGTAGTTTTGGTTAATTGCACTTTCCACTATTCAGTCTCGACGTACTGAATTTTGACATTTCAGTACGTCGAGATTGTGTAGTGTATCCCCTTTAGACATACCTGGAGGGGTGGGCATTAATAATAAGTAATGGAGCTGTTTCCTTGTAGAACGTTTAGTGCTGGTAGCACTTTTGTGTGCTACAATAATTGCTACAGGAAGTCTGGTATGGTAAAGTGCTAGACTAATAAGCTAGTAAAAGTGCAGGAGAGGAGAGAACTAGCAGATCTAAGGGAAAAATTGAAGAGCAGACTTTGGCACCTCTCAGAAGTTTACAAACAGTCCTGGATATAGTAAATCTGTGTCTGGACTAGACTAGTTACAGGAAAGGTGGGAAACAAGTGCAAATGCGGGCTTTTAAACTTAAAAGTTGAAAGAGATGGAAAAACTGCCCAAACGGCCAATAAACTACAAATTCTCGGCCAGAAACCACTCCTCTTGTGGTAGATAGGCTACCTAGTGCTTACCACTCCCACTGATAAACTAAAAGTCTTCCCTCCAACACAGAAAGGCTTGGGGGGCTCAGACGCTTACATATAGTCCTGGATACAGCAAATCTGTATCTGGACCGGACTAGTTACAGGAAAGGCGGGAAAAGCGCAGTCCTGGGCTTTTAGATCAGAAAGTTGAAGGAGATGGAAAAAACTGGCCAAATGGCCAATAAACTACAATTTATGGGCCAGAAACCACTCCTCGTGTGGTAAGTAGGCTACCTAGTGCTTAACACTCCTACTGATAAGCTAGAGGGCTTCCCTCCAGCACAGAAAGGTTTGGGGGGCACAGAAGCTTACATACAGTCCTGGATGTAGCAAATCTGTATCTGGACTAGACTAGTTACAGGAAAGGTGGCTAAAGCACAAATGCGGGCTTTTAGACCAGAAAGTTGAAGGATATGGAAAAAAATGCCCAAAACGGCCAATAAACTACAGTTTCTGGGCCAGAAACCACTCCTCTTGTTTCGTAAAACCATTACTTTCTACCCCAAAATAAACCAGTCACCTAATACCTCTCAACAAAAACAGAACCCAAACTCATCTTACTAAATATGAACCTAAGAAGTATGTGCAGTAAAATCCATGGAGTACATGTCTAACTTTCCACATACACTCCTGATGTAGTCATAGCTACTGAAACCTGGTTAAAAAAGAAACAAAGGGTAATGAGATCACCCCCCCCCCCCAGATATAATATACTCGGGCATGACAGACAAAACAAGCTTGCAGGTGGTGTAGCAATCGTCTGTAAAATTCCATAACCATTACCTTACTTCCACAGGAAATACCCAAATTTAATAATGCTGAACTACTAATAACACTCCTAAAAATCAACAATAGGAAAACTATATGTTTAACAGCAATTTATATATCACCAGGGAATGATAGTGCTGAAACATCCTGTATTGAACATCCCAACAAATTAACCATGGAACTATAATACTTGGAGACTTAAATATAGAGTGGCAACTCATAAATTCTGCTATCCCTACTGAATCCGTAAACTTGTACAACATCAAACAAGTAATAACCACACCTACTAGAATCAATAAACTTCAGGGAGACACTCAACATTAGATTGGATTCTTACAAACAAACCAGACAAACTAACAAAGGTAGGCTGCCTCTCAGATAACATAATGACCACTTGCCAACATTTGCTATTAGAACTCACTGTAACCTAGATAAACATATTATCTATAATCAAGTATGAAATACAACTAATTTCAGCAAAGATCTTTTCAATGAAATACTAAAACGATACAACTGGAATGTACTAAGAACAATGCCCCTAGATACCGCTGTAGAACACTTTACTTACATATTCTTACAGACCTTAAATAGTACCGTTGTGTAAAGTCTTACCATAACAGTAGATGTCCTTGCCTTCAGTTTTGCAGTATTCCTTATGCGTGGGATTCCCTGCCATTGAAGCCCAACGTCCAGCCAGTATACCAAAGCCTACTGTTGCTTTAAGGTATGTCGAACTTCGCCAGTACGCTCCTTGCATAGCATAGGGCATAGAGTTAGCGCTCAGATGTGCCGTCCTCAGAAGTGATTGCCCCAGTAGGAACACCAGTCCAAGGGAAACCAGGGGATAACCTGTACATCTAAGAAGGAAAAAGACTAGGAGGAATGAAGGAGTGAATACTGCAGCAGGGAAGACGAGGGCATCTACTGTTATGGGAAGATGTCACACAACTGCACTATGTCCTTACATTCACTGCTGCAGTATTCCTTATGTATGGGACAGTGCCAAAGCTCAGGAAGAAAACTGGGATGAGGAAGAAGCAGTACAGCCCTCTGGAAAACTATGAAGAATAGCCCTAGCAAAACCGGCCCTTGCTGTATAAATACTATCCAAGTTGTAGTGCTTGGTAAAAGTATGCACAGAACTCCAGGTAGCTGCTTCAGAAGTAGACTTAGTATGCAACCCCTTGAAAAAAGCACTAGGAGAAGCCACAGCCCTAATAGAATGAGCCTTTACAAAATAAGGAAGGCTCTTGCCATGAAAAGTGTAACAAAAAGAAATCGCCTTTGAAATCCAAGAAGAAATAGTTTGCTTGGATACAGCTAATCCTGAAGACCTAGGATGAAAAGAAACAAACAACTGATCAGATTTTCTAATAGCCTTATTCTTATCCAAATAAAATCTGAGCTGTCCATGCATATCCAAACTATGCAGTACTCTCTCACTGTCAGATTGCGGAGAGGAAAAAAAGTAGGCAAATGAATAAACTGATATCTCATTAACCACTTTTGGCATAAAAGAAGGATTAGTATGCAAGGACACCCTGGCCTTGTGAAATATTCAAAAAAGAGGGCAAGCCGTAAGTGCTTGCAACTCAAACACCCATCTGACAGAAGTAAGAGCTAACAAAAGGACCGTCTTCCAAGAACAATGTTGCAAGGAAGCTGAAGTAGGCTCAGAGGGAGCCTGAGTCAACTTCTCCAAAACAAAATTAAGATCCCAGGGAGGAGGAATAGGCTTCTTGGGAGACCTAATATGAAGGACACTTTTAAGGAATTGTTTAGCCTCAAATCTAGAAGCTAAAGGAGGAGATAAAGGCAGACAAGCAGAGATAGTTCTAAGTGGTCCTTAATAGCAGAGTAGGCCAAACCAGCATTGAGCAACTTACACAAATAAGAATGAACCGAAGGAACAACCACAGTAATTGGGTCCAAGTTACGAGAAAGACTTCAAATAGAACACGTCTTCTATTTGGATAAGTAGGATTTCCTAGTAGTAGGTTTCCTGGCCTCCTGTAGGATCTTCAGCACGTCCTCAGAAAAAAAGGTATCTATGAGGAATCAAAATCCAATCACCAACAGTGTCAGTTGAAGTGTGGCCAGGTGGGGATGGATGGGAGATCCCTTTGTCTTGTGTGAGTAGTTCTACCCTGTGAGGTAACTTGTGATGATTGCCCTTGGCTACATGCAGAAGTAGAGGGAATCAGTGCTGTCACAGCCAAAAGAGAGTCACCAACATGAGTTTGAGAGAATCCTGTTGAATCTTGAACTGGACTTTTGTAATGAGAGGAAGGAGAGGAAATGTGTAAAGAAACACCCCTTCTAAGAAAAGGAGAGGGTGTCCACCTTCCAAACCAGAGGACCTGGGACTCTGGCACAAAACAGAGGAAGTTGTCTGTTCAGAGGGGAGGCAAATAGATCTACTTGAGGAATACCTCACTGGTGGACCATGTCCAGAAACACATCCCTGTGAAACATCCATTCATGGTATTGAGTTAAGGACCTGCTCAGAGTGTATGCCACAATGTTCTGATGTAAAGGGATGTAAACTGCCTGAAGAGTCACTTTGATACTTGACAGTAAGATCCCATATCAGAAATGCCAACCTGCAAAGAAGATAAGATCTTGTTCCTCACTGTTTGTTTATATACCACATCACTAAGATATTGTCTGTGAATACCTTGAGAGGCCCTTGAAAGAAATGAGGATGAAAGGCCTGAAGAGCCAGCAGAAGAGCTCTCATCTCTTTGACATTGATATGCTTCTTCTGCTGAAGAGGCAACTGCACCCCATGTACCTTTAGGCAGCCAAAAGCTGCTCTCCCCATTCCACATCTGAAGCATCTGTGAACAGATCCTGAGAGGGAAGAGGGGGATGAAAAGAGAGCCCTGGATTTACAGACAACTGCAGAATCCAGAAGTGAAGTCCCTTCTTGAGACAAGGAAGAAGAGGAACTACAAAATCTAGAGGATGTGCATGTTGAAGCCACACTGACTTCAGAAACCACTGAGTTTGGCCAGAGGGACCATTGAAATGCTGGATGCCATAAAACCCAGAGCTCTCAGCTGCTCCCTGGCTATAGTAGAAGCCAGAGGAAAAAGACTTTGAAAGAAGGAAATGATAGTTAAGGCTTTGGAGGAGGCAGTAATGCCAGCATAGGCACCATCTGAATCCTGCAACCCAAAAAGACATGATCCTGAGAGGGAGTCAGAGAGGACTTTTTAAGTTTATTTTGAACCCTAGACTCTGAAGAAGGGAAATGGCAAAATGAAAATTTTGCACCAGAATCTCTGGAAAAGAAGTCTGAATCAGCAGATTGTCCAAGTAAGGAAATATCTGGATCCTTTGAAGCCTGCAAAAAGCAATCTCTGGAGTGAGGTGTTTGGTGAATACCCTTGGAGCAGTAAAAAGGCCAAAGGGCAAAGCAGAGAATTAAAAATGCCAGGAAGCAACAGAGAAATGCAAAAACTTCCTGAAAAGATGATGGATCTGAATATGGAAATAAGCATCCTTGAGATCTAGAGACACCATGTAGGCCTGGGAGAGCAAGAGAGGAAACAGGCTGTGAATGGACAACATGCTAAAAGAGGGCATCTTCAGAAAATTGTTTAGATGAGAGAGGTCTAGAATTGGTCTCCAGGTACCCTCTTTTCTGGGCACTAGAAACATTCTTGAGTAAACCCCCTTCCCCTTTTGGGACATAGGCACCTCTTGAATAGTATCCTGAGTCAAAAGATCTCGAAGAACCTCTGGGAAAGAAAGGGAGTTGTTCCTGAGGAGACTGAAAAAATGCCCATAAAAGGAGGATGCGATTTCCACACCATGAAGTACCCCTGGCGAATAATGGTAGAACTCAAGAATCCTGAGTAACCTGAAGCCAAACAGGAAGAAAAAGAGAAAGGCGAAGGGAAAGAGGAATATGGCTGGGAAGAAACAGATAGTCATACAGCACCTGGTTTATCAGGAAAGGAAGGCTTCTGAATCCCTGAAATCTGAGTGGCCTTAGCAGGAGGAGGCCGCTTGACACTCTTTTTACCTTTAGCAGAAGGGCGAGATTGCCTGTGAACAAAGGCTGGCTTATTGGGCTAGTTTCTCTAAAATTTAGGTGCAGAAGAAACAAACACATGTTTAAGCTCCTGTAAGGCCTTCCCCTTATTCTAAAGGAACTTAAACAAACCAGCAGCTGCTTCCCCAAACAAAACATTATTACCCAGCGAAGCATCTATCAACCTAGCCTTAATGTCATCAGGTAAAGGCTGAAGCCTAAGCCAAAAATACCTCCTCATCACTGAACCAAAAGCAGCAGCCCTAGATGAGAAACCTGCTGCATCACAACTATACTTGATAGAAGGATGAACTACCTGAGAGGAGGTCTCTAACAAAGAAAGAGCAGAAGTTTTACCCTTAGACTCAGTGAGATCAGAATTAAACTGACAAACGTGAGAAAGGAGAGACAACACATACCTGGACATATGAGTCTGATAATTAATAGCACTAAAGGCCAGAGTAGCTGAGGTATAAACCTTCTTACCTAGCCTGTCCGTGGTTCTGCTGTCTTTATCAGAAGGCAGTAACTTGGGTGAAGGAAACAATTGAGAGGGCTTGTCAGAGGGTACATACACCATAGAGGGGTCAGCAGCAGGGCATGTGTACAAAAAAATGCAATTCTCAGGCACTCTATAAAACTTATGACACTTCTTGTGAGCAGGGGGCAAAGAATCAGGAGCTTTAGAGGCACTGGAAAAAAACATCTAACAAAGCAGCCAAAACATGAGGAATCGGAGAAGATCTCTGAAATTCCAACTGTAGCAACTCATATATGGGTAAATCCAGCTATGAGTTTTTTGTAGTCACATCAACCAATTGGTTAAATATTGTTATAGAACTATAGGTTGTTTAAAAAAGATTCATAAAGTATAGGGAATCAAAAATGATTAAGTCATTGTTTGTTAGTTGCATTAGACCAAAACCTGAGTATGGAATAACAATATGGAAACCTTGTAAGAAAACAAGCATGAGTAAATTGTAAAGAGTACAGTAGAACTATACCAAGGGCATCCACAGATGTGAAAATGTAAGTTATTATGAAAGACTAAAATGTCTGAACTTGTACAGTGTCTCTTACAGATATCTAAGAGGAGATCTTATTCAGGTATATAGGGCATTTAGAGACAAATACGTGTCGGAATGTTTGGGGTTATCAAAAAGTACTAGAGAATCATCAGACAACCTATGTAGAAGATTCTGTAGGAATGAGAAGTGTACTGTGACAGAGTAGCTGATGCATGGAACAGACTACCAAATTACATTAAAGCAAGTACTAGTTTAGATATTTTATAGAACAGCCTGGACACATTATGGGAACAAGTGTTTTGGTATATTGGCAAGCTAGAAGGGCATTGACGCCCCTGCTTGAAATATTTGTATGTATGTACTCATAATACCTCTTATGGATGTCAGAAACGTGAGCACAATCCCATTTAAAAAATACCATCATCCTAAGGTTTGTTTCCCCAAAGTTAATTTCTTCAAAAGGAGTATCAGGACTATTATTTGTCTCCTTCTCTGATCCATAATCCAAAAGAAAAGGAATTTGGGTTGAATAAGTCAGGGATTCCTCATCAGAATCCAACTCCACCTCAGAAGAATCCTGTTCCCTGGGCCTTTTAAGGGGAGTAGCGGACCAAGGGGGAGCTAGTTGGTTCACGTTGCATTGTTTCTGGCTTTTGTCTTATACTTGTTTGGTGCTTTTGAGTCGTTCTTAATATTTTACCCTGATCCCCCTTCAGGGGGGTCACTGACAGATGCTTTAGTCCACGTTTGGCCATCTGGTCTCCTTTACGCCCATCTCCCGGTACCTCTGATTCCAAAATTCTTACACAAAGCCAGTCGGTTGAATAGCTTACTTATCCTCATTGCCCCCTTTTGGCCTCCCCAGGTGTGGTTCCCCTTCCTTTGGTCTCATCTTCATTATCCTCCATGGATACTGGACCCCAGTTCAGAGCTTCTGTTGCATCTCTCTGGGATGAAACATTCTAATATTCCAGGCCTCAAACTAACAACATGGTTTCTCTCTGCAGCTGACTGTAGAGAAAGGAAAAATAAACTGAAAGGCATTTTTAGAAATATTTTATTAATCATATCATAGTAAATCTGCTGAGAAACCAAAATGTAATTGCTGCTTCTGTGAAATATGTATGTATCTCTGTCTTAGGAATAAAATTAACCACACAGAAAATAAAAGTCCCATTTGTAATAAAACAGTGACAGCATTTTATTGGTATATTAACAGTATTTCAAAGGGTACTGCTAGATCATGTTTCAATGTATTTGAAGTCAGCAAGCTATAGAGATGTTAGCATCTTTTGTTTGCAATTTAAAGTCTGTTGTACTGTCATCTTTGTCTGCTTTCGAAATGAGTATTTTGAAATCTTGGCAATAGGCAGGGAAATCTGTTAGTGAAGCAACTAGTTTCTTCTGAGGAAAGTGCTAAGTAAGTTAAACAGATACCACAGTTATAACTTTGTAGTTTCTGGCCAGCCATTTAGGCACATTACCTACTGTAGTTTTACTTAGATTTTTGATAGCAGTACATTTTTGTCATGAAGACTGCTAATTTATCGGCAGATTAAATTGTTTTATAAAATGACTCAATTACAGTAGTGCCAATAATTATCAGACAATTGAAAAATGTGAAAAACTGAGAATAATGACTCAAGCAGAGTATCAGTTTTTTTACAGTGTATACATGAACACAAACCAATGCTTAAACTCAAGTGTTGCTTTACTGGTTAGGTGTCTAGAGTGAAATGAGTTTCGAAAATTTACAATTCAGCTGTGCATTGGTATACACATACAAGCTCAACAGGTGGGAATGTTATGGCAAAAAATTTTAGGACTTTCAGTTTGGATAGCATTTAACATTATTGTGCTTCCATTTTGAAAATGCAGAGATGGCAAAAATCAGTCTGCTTGAGACTAATTCTTTGTTACAGTAGAAGGCTGGTTCACAAGTCAGAGAATGACTGGCACTGCTGCATCTCAGAAATACCTAGATTTTGTTATTATAATGAGTTTTGAAATGGCAATGCAAATATGATGCCTGGTAGTGTAAGCATATGCTAATGTCAGTGCTGTAAATAATGAGTCTATATTAGTTCATTGAAGTTTACTAACCTTGAATGGCTATTTGTCAAACCGACATTGAACGTTCAAATTAGCAAAGCTTTTCCCAGGTAAGTAAACTAGTTGGCCAACATACAAAAATTTGCCCTTTTCCCCACTGTAATGTGATCTTGGAGTTGGTATATATAAGTAGGGGAGGGTGAAGGATGTAGCCCCCCACTTTGTTGGGTTTAATTTAATGTGTTTATGTTTTTATGGTGTGCTGGTCAGCTAGTTTACATACCTGGGAAAATGTTTGCTGATTTGAACGTTCGATGAACAGCCTTTTCATGATGTTGGTTCAATGAGCAGCCATTCGAGGTAAGTAAACTTGATGAGCTAATATAGACCCACAAATAATATGTTTTATAATTAAAGTAGACCTATATGCTGTCAATTTATTTGTATGTTGTAATGTCTGAGATTTAGTTTTCAACATTTTGGGATGTTATAGCCCTTGTTTATATGCTGTAGTTCCCTTTTTGCTTGTCAGTGTGTATTTTTAATAAGTGTAACAATTTCTGTTTTACCTTATATGTGTGTATTTTGTACTATTGCAAACTGTGTTACTATTATGCAGTATAGAAAGCCCTCTTAGAATACTCACCTTGGCTGACTTTGTTTAATAAGTGCAATACTTTTTCATCTTGAGGGATTGAGTTAGATGCAATAACCTTGCTTCCCAGCCTAGAGGACAGAGTTGGGCCTGATTCAGAAAGGTTACTGAGAGGTGAATGTTCAGTGTATACCTTGCAGTAACCACAAAAAGGTGCAGCATAGCAGTGGGCTGTCTCTGTGGCCTACCGCAAATAACAATGAGGCATTCCAGAGGAGTGGCCTGTGCTAATTAGCCATGTGCTCCTCCATGGAAATGCCTGTGGTAAAGCATTTACCTGGCTGCATAAGTTACCTCAGCTGGCTGTGGTAATGAACATGGCCAAAAGCTTGCATTCACCCTTTGCTTTCAATAGGAGCGATCACATTAGAGATAAGTGTCCGAGAGTTTAATGGCAAGGGAGTGGTTTTGTGTGTGTGTGTGTGTGTGTGTGTGTGTGTGTGTGTGTGTGTGTGTGTGTGTGTGTGTGTGTGTGTGTGCGTGTGTGTGTGTGTATTAAAGTAAAAGGGGGGGAGATATGATCCCTGCAAACCTTGACACATACCCAGTTCCTTAGCATAATATTAGCCCTCTACACCAACACTAGACAGCATGGATTCTCTTAGCATATTGCATTAAAAAAACAAGTTAAAGAGGGGGAGTTTCAAGCCTTGCACTCTTGGAGCAGAAAGCAACTTAGCAAACTAGAGCCATAATCCATTATGCTAAGTGAGGAAGGCTTATGTTAGAATAAGAACTATGAAACTTTAATGTCTGGAATTATGTGCTGACTGCAATGGTCCATGTGTTACAAGGGACATGGTATGTATAGGATGCAGCATCAGGAGAGTTTTGTCAAATCAGGAACAATTTTAAAGTATTACTTGTATTCACTTTAAAAAGGTAATAGAGCGTCAGGTCTTGCATCATGATAGACTTTGCGAACAATAAGAAAAATGAAACTTTAATGTCTGGTTTTATTGACAGACTTTAGAGGTCCACTGTTTATGAGGGCAGGGACAAAGATAAGAAGAGACATGGGGGAGGTTCTGTCAACTCAGGGACAGGTAAGAAGTATATAGGGGTGTGTGTGTATGTGTTTGTGTATGAGTGTGTGTGCACATGTGGGTGGAAGAGTGAATGAGGGGGTGCCTGTGCCAAGTGATGCATGGGCTGCCAGTGGTGACTACCACAGAAAAATGCTAATTTTCACGCGCAGTAGTTACTGGTGATTCAGAGGTATGCAATTAGCCGATAATAAGGTCTTTTTTCATTGTAGCTAACATGTCTCTGAATATCATTTTCCACAATCGTGGAAACCATCCCTTTTGCCCACAGCCCTTCCTGCTGGTAGTTGTGGGGTTCTTTCTGAATTCCTGGGAATGACTATTTTCTTTGTGGTTGAGTAGAATATGCAGAACTAGCTAAGTAGAAATTCAAATACCTGTTGGTGGTAGTTGAGCTACGATATATTTAAAAAAATGTTCCAACATTTAGACATCCCTTGCTGAATGGAGCTGCTTAAATGTAACTATAATCTTTGCTTTTTGGAAGACATTAATAATACTTTAAGTATGTCTTATTTTCTGTAAACCCATAAAAAATGTAGATGTTTTAATTTTCTTGAGTGCCCTTTGGACGCTCGCTGCACTCCTCCTTAGTCTGTCTGATAGTTAATAACTGGATTTGTTTTTGAAATTCTGAACTTGAGTGAGGAATATTATTAAAGTGCTGAACTGAAGTTAATGGAGCTCTAAAATTCCCACTTAACTGGTAAGTATTGTTAGATAACAGTGACATTTTGGATAGGGGTTACTTAATACAGTAACAAATGTTCTGTCTGGTATTCTGTTTTTTAGTAAACGTAACTCTTTCTGTAGCAGGGGGATGTCTAAATAATATGGGATATTATGGGCACTAGAAGGCTAGAAGTGTGTCTGTAGGTACTGCTGCAGGTCTTTTGTAGATTTGCATCCCTATATGTCTTGCAGGTACAAGCCTCAGATATTTTACAGTGATCACTGCTTAATGAGCAGAACCAGTCATTGTGTTTAGATTTGACAAAGGGAGTTTTATGCATTCAGTGTGGAATATGTGTAGGACTTTAAGTACAGAGGATGCCTTGGGAACATCCACTAAAATATATTTAGCTTGTACAAAGTTAATCTGTAGGTAACTGGGTGGCTATCAAGTGTTTTGGCACTGTGTCTGGGGTATGGTTTGGCCTACTGATTTACTCATTTGCAGGTACTACAGGACTTATAGGCAGCAAGACTCTTTTGGATATTTAATTTTTACCCTTAGTGACACATATTTGCCTTCCAAAACTTGGGGATTAAAGTAGATTTGTCATCAGCAGAGGTTGTACTGTTCACATTTTTAAATAAAATCCTTGTCAGACATATTCAGCAAGTTATACTGTGAGCAGACATTGAAGAAAATGTAGTAGTTCAAGCTATTTACATCTTAATTTGCATGTCCGCCTTGTGTTTGCATGGGTTTCTGCTGCCTGCACTGGTTTTCTTCCACATCTTAATGATTGTTCTCCAGATTACCCGTGTGTGTGTGTGTGTGTGTGTGTGTGTGTGTGTGTGTGTGTGTGTGTGTGTGTGTGTGTGTGTGTGGGTGTGTGTATGCGTTTGTTTGTCCTGCAGTGTATAAGTGTGTTAACAAGAATTAGTTTCTATGCCTCAGATGCACTTATTGCTAAGACAGACTGTGGCTCTCCCACTGTTGTGAATGGGAAAAGGGGATAACTGGCAAATGATGAACGAAGCCCAGTTGAAGAGCCATTTAGTGAATACAATAAAAAAAAATCTGCAAAGGAATCTGAAAGGTGGCAAAACTACAGTAATTTGAGTATGCAAGCTTGTCTGCAAGAAGTGTTTACGAATTTGTTTTAGGATAAGATCTTCAGGGCTATTTAAGACAATATTAATTTATTGTTATTGCATGTTTATCATTGGAAACCTTTCCTAATTCATTAATCATATGACATAGACTAAACTAGATGTCACAGGCACCCATTTTTATCTTAGAAAGGGTGCTGAGACCTGTCGGGATCTGGTACACATTTTTGTTGACTTTCAAAAGCTGCTTCTTAGGATCATAGATTGTTACTAGGCTAATGGCCATAGGGCCCTTACAAGCCTAGCTAAATTTAACCCCATTACCCAAGGGTGTATGATTTGAGCAGACATTAAATTCAGCACCTATTGTCGATGTCCAAGAAGGACATCAGTGGAACCTCAGAGGTGAACTTCTTGTTCCCCATCCAGTCATCTAAATTTTATTTAAATAAGGTCAATGAAGAGCTTTGTTTAACCTCAGTGGTGAGTTTGTTCCACAGGAGAGGTATTCTTTGTGAGATAAATCAAACCCTCCAACAGGTACTGTTTATGATACTAAACAGACTGAGATCCCTGGAGCAAGTGGCTCGTGAGCAGTTGGAGTTGCGTAAGTGCAGCATTTCCAACAGGGTGGGGTCTAAAATAGGCCTTACATGGAAGGCACAAGTCCCCTCTAAGTAGTCTGCACGACACTGAATATGATGACAGTGTTTTTAATCTGTCCACATAGGGCAGATGCTGCAGCCCTGAATTTTCCTTGTAAGGTGTGTTTTTTCCAGTTGTTGGAGATGTTTGGAAAGGTACATACCAAAGGGAGCATTGTGCTCTATTATTGGTGTAATGAGGGAAGCATACACGGAGGTTATAACTTCTTTTTTTCTGGTAGTGATGCCCTTGTTTATGAGATGCACTGTATAAAATGACCTCCTAACTTCTACGGAGACGTGGTGGTCAAAGTTTAGATTGCTGTCAGATCTCTTACCACTGATTATGTGCTTAGGGTGTTACCGTTAATGAGATAGTTCACAGGGACATCCTCCTTGCCGAAGGGGATGATGATACATTTTTTTGCATGTTCAGTAATTGTAATCATTACTTTGTCTATCTTATTTATCACCCATAAAGTTTTCAGTGCAAAACCCTTAGTTACATGGATGTCAAGACAAAATGCTAGTCATTAGATTAATTTAATATATTATACCTACGTTTGATGTGTTGATCAAATGTTGGATAATGGACATATTTCTGGTACAGAATGAAAGGGTGGGAGGATGTCTTAGAAATGTCTGTGGTAAAAAGGATGGTGGTGCAATGCACAGAGAGAGAGAGAGGAAAGATTTAACCTGTTTTGGAATGAGTGGACGTTTATCACTGAGTTAGTTAGGTGATATTAGGATATGGATAGTCCTGATGGTGCCAGTAGTTTTGTTCATTCAGCTATTGATGTTCAGTGCTGTGTCTCATCTCTCTGGTGTTAAGAACTAGGCTTACTTGGTAAAATACCTCTCCATAATTACTGTTGCTATTGTTGTCATCATGATGACGGTTATTATTATTTTTAGTATCATTTGACTGAATATTACTTGCCTGAAATGTCAAATGTTTGAAACAATTTGACTGAAAATCCATATGATGAAAAACCCACTTCACTGAATACCCACTTGAATGAATCATAATTGAAAATATTCAGTATAAGAAAATGCAACATAAAATAGTGTTTTTGCAGGGGGCAAGTTCCCTGCATCCCACATGTGTAGGCTGTGCCTCCCCACCCCCCTGCATCCCATTAATTATATATACTAACTCCACGGCTGCACAACCACTTGAGAAAAGAAAAAAAACACCATACACATCAGTGTTGGTGGACAAGTTAGAGTGCTACTGCTTTACTTTTGCTTTATTTAATTTTGCACTTTAAATCATTTTATCACTGTGTCCAGGTAGTTTAAGTTGTTTTGTGGTAGCCTTGTACTCTCAAGTAATTTTTCTTGTGTTCGTACATTAAGAGGACTGGGGTAGTCCATATAGTGGCAGTAGGTGAGGGCCTGGTCTATCTGAGTTGGTAAACACATAGGAAAACTGTAATCCAGGGACTTATTTGTTGTTGAATTGCACATGAGAGTCCTTTTTGCTGTGCAATTAGGAAGTCCAGGATCATCCATCTTGTGGCAGAACGTGTTTGCCTGGTCTCTCTGAGTTTGGAACCACTCCAGGAGTGCGCAAAGTGTAGTCATTTATTGTCTAGAGGGCACAGGAGTCAGTTTTCAGCTTTTTTCTGTTTGGTATGAATTAGGTGCATTTGCACAGAGCTGCTCACTGTGCAGAAGCAAAAACTTAGACAGCAAAATTTACCTATAAAACTACATTAGGACTGTAATCTGTAACACAGTGAAGTATATGCAAAGTTAAGCTTAGAGCAGCTAGTTTGTGGTTCGAACAGCACTATACCATATCCCAGTACTATCTAACATCTGGCCATAACCCTAGCAACCACCCTAGGACTCTGCTATAAAACCCATTCCTTAAACCACAATAGAAACCCCTAATACAGGTTTGGATATGCAATTTCCACATGTCTCTGTGGCTAGGTTGGCAGATATTGGATCATGAGACACTGTAGCAATTGTCTCATGTTCTCAAACAACCATTTAATCCTTAAAGAAACTAACTCAGTATGTGAGAGATGTACATATACAACTTCTTTGGAGGCAAAAATCTCACTTGCAAACAATGTTGCCAAGAACACACACATTACATCTTCCACAGATACTGCTCACCTCATACATAGACCATCTTATGCTGAGACCCTTAAAAAAGAAACCTTCCTAAATCTCATTGACCTCCTAAGCCTACAAATGGCAGTGCCGATCGTCAGCAATCTCTAAAGCTCACACCAAAAGCAACATCAAACACTACACATAAGCATACACCCAATGGTCTGCCAAGATCAAAGCTCGTAAGGCAAGCAAATACTTTACCAAGAAAGAAGTAGCACACCAAAAACAAGGGTCTCAATGGTTAAAATCCACTCCTTTAATAAAACATGAATAAAAGTAAAAACATAAAAATGTTGAGTGCTTTCTTCCCAAATAAACTGGGGACTTCATCAGAATACAAAGTACTGCTACCCATACATCTCTTAAATACCTACTTCCATCCTCATAAATTGAAATAAATTAATCAATAAAACAATTAAACAAATTATTATATAATTGCAACCAATTTCAAAAAGAAATAAAAATGTATGCACATTAATGTATACATTAACCCTATGCATTCCATGAATTACTTGATACGAACTATTTCACCCTCCAACTACCAATTGTTAAAATTCTTATTTTTTTAGGAAAACTACTTTTCTTATAACATTAGTACATGTTGTTTATCAAACCATCTTTTCCCTTACCAGTACTTGTACCTATGATTTACTAGCCTTTGTTTTTTATACTGGCACAGTGGATATAGAATCATTCAAACCTTGCAGAAACATTGCAGCCACCCTAAACTGCCATTGAAGTTCTTTACGATTTAATACATTCCTCCAGTCAACCCCTCAGAGATCCACATTAACCTGACCAATTATTTCAAACATAAATTTCGTAAAATTCATACACACAATGGAATGTTTATGCAGTGCATAATTTTCCTTCCCATTATTAATATCATGTACATCTTCATAAATTCTTGTTTTTAATACACGTTCCGGTTTTCCAATATAATAACTTGTATAGCTTTCACATTTAGCCAAATAAACTATTCTAATGGTGTTACAATTACCCTTCAAAAAATTTTTGTTTTCATTAAGTTATCTAAAATAATTTCAGTTTCTTTAATAATAAAAGTACATTGTCTACAACAACCACAGGCGACCGTACTCTTATTCCACTTAGAATTGTTGGGTTTATTCTCAAAAATTCTCTTAAAGTTAGCAGCAGTTTTTTAAACAACGGTTCAATTCCTACCATTTTGTAAATATCTAGGTTTGCCTTAAAAATATACCACTGTTGTTCTAATAACATCCTTAATCTCTTTAGAGTATTGATTATACTGAATGACACAAGCTTTCTCATGTAATGGTGTCTCAGTAATACCCTTACTGCAGTCAAAACCAATACCTAGGAGCGGCTTATACCTACCACCCCACTCTTTATAAACTTCCTCAATGATGCCATCAACTAAACTCTGACGGTAACCCCTAACATAAAACATATTTCCAAGAGCTAACAATTCATCCCAAACAGCTTAGTAATGTGAAGTCATCCTGGCCACACGAACTACTTGCCCCTTAACCAAGCTTCATTTTTGTGCTATAGGGTGGCTACTAAAGTACTGTAGGTAGGAATTACAAAAAGTATCTTTGCGATAGATATTAGGCTTAAAACCATCCTTGCAGTGGGGAAAAAAGTGTATCCACATAACTAATCTTTACTGAATGACACATATAAGTAAACTTGGAATATTCTGTGGTGTTGTTTAAATATTTCACAAAATTATCAACCTCTCCACTAGTATCTTTCCACAAAATAAAGATGTCATCCAGCAAACATAAATATTGGTGACGATTTTTCGCATATGCACTGTTAAAAACATATTTACGTTCCCACCCCAAAAGAACAAGGTTGGCATATACAGGACTACACACTGCACACATGGCTACACATTTTATCGGCTGAAAGTACTCACTATCAAAAAATACAAAATTGTTTTCAAAAATGGGTCATTACTTCAACAACTAAGGTTATTTGATCGTGAGTAAGAGGAACAAGAAAGTAAAATGTTTTCAAAAAATTCCAACCCTACATCTTTGGGAATAACTGAAAAAGATCCTTAACATCCACAGTCACAAATAAAAAGTCTCAAACATCAGATTGTTTCTGAGATTCCTTTTTCATAGGTTCATAGGTAGGTACTAGGCTATGGGCCCAAGGGCCTACGTAAGCCTAGCCAACAAGGTACCTTGGCTTACGCCACCCAAGAAAGTTATTTTCCTGTGTCCCTGTCGGGCAGAACCACAGAAGTGATCCCCGGGGTGTATTTCTTATTTCCCATCCACTCATCAAGATTTTTCTTGAAGAGTGCTAATGAAGAACTTTGCTTGACATAGATGGATAGCCTGTTCCAGAGTATGGGAAGTCTCTGGGACAGGAATCTATCCCTCCAGCATGTCCTGTTTATTGTGGTGACAAAGTTTAGGTCCCTAGAGTGTGTAGCTCGGAGGGATTGGGATTTCTTTAGGCGTAGCATATCCAGCAGCTCTGGGTTTGACATAGCTTTATATGTTAGGCAGAGATCACGGAGTAGGTGATATGCTACGGAGTAAAGCTGGAGTTTTTTGAGACGGTCAGTGTAGGGCATTTGTTTGAGGCCAGTAATCCTCTTTGTGAGGTACTTCTGTGGCCTTTTTAGCTGCTGCAGATGTCTTGTGAGGTACATTCCAAAAGGGGCGTTGTACTCTATAATGGGTCTAATGAGTGTCGAGTAGAGGGGAACAATGACCTCTTTTTTTCCTGGATGAGCTTTTTCTTCTTCCCATGGACAATGTGGGACTTTGGTTAGGCTGCTTAACCAACCTATTTTATGCTCAGAGTGCAAACTTTCCTATGACTTTTGGAATCCCATCACCTCTGGCATTCAGACTGGTGCTATTAGTCCGACATTCAGGTTATAGCTTAAGAAGGACTTATTTACTGGTCTTAGCTTGTTGTTGATTTTGAAATCTTAGTCTTCTGTGGGATAAAGACAGTACACAATCTCCCAGATTCAGATCTTGTGGCATACAGCAAGGCGAAAGATTATATTCAAAATAGTTTCAGAGTGGTAGTTAGTACTGACATTCCGAGTATTTTCTCCTGAATGACCTTTTTCAGTCAAAGCCCAGCAAAGCAAAATAGTTTCAAAAGTACATAACTAGATCTCACTCGCATATGTTCTAGTTTGCAGAAGTTGCAAAGCTCAACTCACTTTAGTCATTGGGACAGGATTTCCCTTTTGGAGACTGAGTTGGTAGATAATAACATGAACATGTCTTCCTTTCCTATGTAACTATACATCATTGCTGAGATTTGTCTTCTTGGACGGTTTTAAATAGATTTTCTAACTCCTGAGAGGTCAACATGGTCTGTGGTTGACCTGTTTAGTCAACTCCTGGTTCTGTAAAGTTTTTGCAAAGTGAATCTTAAAACAAAACTAAAACATGTTTTTTGCAGGTGGGCCGTGTCCCTCTCAACCCATCAACATGGGAGGCTCTGTGCTCCACATTGCAAACTTATGTGCAGTAAATCCAAGCTGTGCAAAAATTCATAGAAATTAAAATTAAATAAACAAGACTGAATTTTTCAGCGTGCATTTACTGGCATGTGTTTCTACTCAATAAATGTTCATTTTTGGGAGCATGGATTAAACATCAGTAACATTTTAGAACATGTATTTGTAGAATGTTAATGGCCGATACAATTTTCACATGATTTTAGATTTATTTAGAAGAATTTGGGCTTCCTCTGTCACACATACCTCACCATTACTGCCTTCTAATTAACTTATGGCAGACTTTTTAAAGTGGAAATGTGAAACTTGTATTTTTTTCCGTGATTGCCTACTTCTGATAGCGCAGATTAGTTTTGCTGAACTCAGAATTGCCTACTCTGGAAAAGACCAGCACAGGATGGTTAAAACATTCCTACTTATACTGCAAGCACTGGAAGATATTCATAATCTCAGTAGTAGTACTTACCCTTTAAATCTGCTAGTTTTAACATCTCTCAGCACTGTAAAACATAGTACATTTCTGAATATTCTTCTGTGTGTAGGTTCAACTCAAGCACTCCCCCAACCCTTTGTTTAAAGTAGTTAAGCTGCCTTTTCCATGTTTATTACATTGCAACTTCTGTTTCGTCCCTTTGTCTTATCCACATTTTAAATTATAAAAAAAATTATAAAAAGAAGAAATACACTCATTGAGATAAATAAACCGCTGGAAATAAAAACAAAAATGTGTGACAGCAAACACCAGTGGAATAAAACAATGCCAGGAGTTAGAAAAAGACATTTAATCGCTCATAAAATTAAAAATGGTAAGCGCTTTCACATCTGCTTCATGAGACCTTCTACAGAAAACAAATGAACTAGCATTCTTATATATGCAAACATGAATCAAAGTGAGGCAAACAAGTTGAATCAATCACTTGAAGAATTATATTAAACCAAGCATAAATATAGCATATGCATAATAAAAAACAATTAAACTGTTAAAAAAAAACTGTATAGGAAGTAAAATCACTCAAACATTCCTGAAAAAATGTGTCAATACACTTTCAGCACTGATCCAACATTGATCTGTTTGAATCAAGTACTATAAAAAATAATATAAAATAATGCAACAATATACATATAGTAAATATATATATATATATATATATATATATATATATGAGAAATATATAGAAATAAAAAAATGTATATGATGGAATTATATATGTTTTAATAACACTCAGCAGTTATCACTTTCTAAGGCTTCATCTCTTTAGAATAGGTCTTAATGGGACTTTTTCATTAAGACCACTGCCCAGATCTGTTGTTACCTAATCATCCAATTGACCGCCCTCATTTCAGTAAGGTTTTTAATATCACCACCTCTGACACTGGGGTTTATCCCATCAATCACCATGAACTTAAAAAAGTGTCTCGCATCAGTGGTCACAACATGTTTGGACAAGGCATTGTTGGCAAAAGCACAATGGATACTGTATAAATGCTCCCTAATCCTGTCTTTCAGAGGTCTATCCATCTTGACTACATAAAATGCTTGGCAGACCGTGCAGCTGGCAAGGTAGACCACATGTGGAGTCAGACAGGCTGCGTGCACCTTAAAGTCAAACCTACGTCCATTATCAGTATGTTGAAAACACCCACTACTCTCTACATAGCCACAAAAATGACATGCTCCACATGCCAGTGTACTGGCTCCATACTCAGACACACCAGGTTTCTGGTTATCTGGATAGCATAATAATCATTTTAGATTTTTCTTATTCTTGTATAAGAATCTGGGAGTATCACCTACAAGCCTGTAGATGTTGGGGTCAGTTGTTAATATGTTCCAGTGTCTCTTAATAACATTCATTGTCATATTAGTGTCAGTGGTGTAAGTTAGAGGAACAGAGATATTAGTAGGTCTAATGGGAGTTGGTTTCATACCATTGGAATCAGTAGTAGAGTGTTCAGAGTAGCACAGTGTGGCTATACTGGATCTGAGTGGAGGTATGCTACAAAGTATATCATTAACCTCCTTTTTTTTATAGCCTCTGTCAGTCAGCTTGCCTTTTAAGCATAACAACTCATTTAAAACCATCATCTGTCCCATTCAGCCTTGAGACTGTCCACCCCTGTCCCTTAACTATATTCTTAAATACATGTGATGGGTGCATGCCATCTTGATGCAACATTGAATTCCTATAACAGGGTTTCCTATGTATACCAGTACAGAGGGAACCATCAACCTGTCTGTTTAAAAGCACATCCAGAAATTTAGCTTGAGTGTCTGAATATTTCGGAGAAAATTTAAAAAAACTGGTAGAGGAGTTCAAATCTTGATGGAACTTGACTAACCCATCAGGATGGCCTGTCCAAACGAGGAACAGGTCGCCCACAAATCTACAATAGATCAGGACATATTGATGAAAACTTGGTATTGAAAACATACACTCCTCTTCCCATTGAGCCATGACCATATTGGCGTGCCTATTGGCACTGGAGGTGCCCATAGCCACACCATCTCTTTGTTGGTAATAAACATCATCATCAAAGACAAAGATATTATTCTCGAGTACTATACTCATACAAAGATCTATCAGGTGACATACCAAAGGATCATATGCACTGTACTTGGATAAGTATCTACGCACATAAATCATGCCAGCCTGGTTAGGAATCATGGTAAACAATGACTATTCATCCATAGTGACCAGCAGGTACCTCAAATCTGTCAGTTGCATTTTAATATAGCCAGAAAGATCTCTTAAAAACTGTTTGGAGTCCCTCAACATTACCTCATTCCTATCTAAGATTGGACGTAGGTGCTTCTCAACACATATAGAAAAGGGCTCTGTGCTCCAACCACGGCCAGCAACAATGGGTCTCATCGGTGGTCTGTGGCTATCCTTATATCCATATGGGAGACCCTGTATGACAGGAATCAGTGGCTCACTTATCAAAAAATAAATATACAAGTCAAGACTGATTATTTTATCTTGTAACAATTACTCAAGGTACTCCTAATGACAATCTATGTCTTTCTTGGTGATAACAGTGTAATATCGATTATCACTTAACATTTCTTTATAGAATTAAAATAGTCTGACCTGTCCATCACTACTATGAAGTCACCATTATCAGCTGGTCAATGGATATGGTTGTGTCATTTCGTAATGGATGTAGAGCTGTCTTCTCATACTGAGTAAGGTTACTGTAATGATTAGTTCTGGAGCTCTCAAAGGCTTGATGCAAACCATTTTCTACTAATTTAACAAATGCATCTAGAAGAGGGTGTGGATTAGTCATAAACAGGCTCAGTTTCTTGAAAATATCAATATTAGCATCATCAGTATCCCTGCTTCCGCGGTGGTGGTGCTGCGGTAGCGTTGTCACCTCACAGTAAGACGCTGTCCAGTTTGATTCTCAGCGAGAGCGTCTTCTGCGTGGAGACATGCGTGAATGGGCGTACCTTCATTGAAGGTTACGCATCAGGGCTGGTAACTCAGCACGTAAAAATCAACTACCAATCATTAGCAGACCGGAGTTCCACTGTGGCGACCCCTAACCGGGAAAAGCCGAAAGACACAACAACAACAAAGCATCATCAGTATCCCTACCCCCAAACTGTATTTTCAGTGAAACATTCCGTGCAAACATCCTAGTATCTAGAACAGTATCCGTCACATCTCCATGTTGTGCAGGTCTAAAGGAAAGTCCATTCTCCAGTACATTTAACTCATGGGGTGGGTCAAACATCTCTTGGACAAGTTCCAAACAATGAAGGTGTGACTTATCTCCACATCCTCTTGAGTGATTGACTGGTATTCTGTTCCACTGGCAGTTTCCTCTTTGTCCTTCCCCTGGTCTTTGAGCAATTCCTGTTGGAACATAGGTCCTTGCCAATGGGTAAAGAGAAAGTGATAGAGCCATTGCTGGACCCGGCATTTCTGCCATCCATGCTGTTGTTAAGGCTCATCTGTGTTTTTTTATGTCCCAGATTCTTATATAAGAATAAGAAAAATCTAAAAAGATTATTATGTGATACAGATAATCAGAAACTTGGTGCGTCTGAATGTGGAGCCAGTACATTGGCATGTAGAACATGTAATTTTTGTAACTATGTAGAGAGTAGTGGTTGTTTTCAAAATCCTGATAATGGACGTAGGTTTAATTTTAAGGTGCATGCAACCTGTCTGACTCCACATGTGGTCTACCTTGCCAGCTGCATGGTCTGCCAAGCATTTTATGTAGGCAAGATGGATAGACCTCTGAAAGACAGAATTAGGGAGCATTTATACAGTATCCGTTGTGCTTTTGCCAACAATGCCTTGTCCAAACATGTTATGACCACTGATGCGAGACACTCTTCTAAGTTCATGGTGATTGATAAGATAAACCCCTGTGTCAGAGGTGGTTGATATTAGAAACCTTACTGAAACGAGGGAGGTCGATTGGATGATTAGGGAAGAGCAAATCAGGGCAGTGGTCTTAATGAAAAAGTACCATTAAGACCTATTCTAAAGGGACAAAAGCCTTAGAAAGTGATAACTGCTGATTGTTATTAAAACATATATAATGCCATTATATACATTTTTTTATTTATATACATTTCTCATATATATTATATGTATATTGTTGCATTATTTTATATTACTTTTTATAGTACTTGCTTCAAACCTATCAATGTTGGATCAGTACTGAAAGTGTATTGACACATTTATCAGGAATGTTTGAGTGATTATACTTCCTATACAGGTTGTTTTATCAGTATAATTGTTTTTTATTATGCACATGCTATATTTATGCTTGGTTTAATATAATGCTTCAAGTGATTGGTTCAACCTGTTTGCCTCACTTTGACTGATGTTTGCATATATAAGCATGATAGTTCCATCATTTTCTGTAGAAGGTCTGATGAAGCAGATGTGAAAGTGCTTACCTTTTTAATTTTATGAGCTAATAAACTTTTTTATAACTCCTGGTGCTGTTTTATTCCGCTGGTGTTTGCTGTTACACATTTTAAATTATACTTTTTCCTTTGACAGACCTTTAGACTTTCCTTTCTGTATTTCTGCAAGTTCCTATTTGATTCCAAGTAAGCAAATGCCAGAACTTGTCATTTTATAGTTATGCTGTTTTACAGTTATTTGTAATTATTGTTCATATCTTGTTCATATCTATCAGGCATTGCTTATAACTACATATCTGACCAGCATCCTCCATGTCATTTGAAAATGAATAAAAGTATTTGTAAATTAGTTATAGAAAAGAAGAAATTTGCTTATTTTGATGTTTAATGCTATAAGTTTTCTACACTTACGGTATTAACATATTTACCTAGCTAAACAAATGAGGCTGCTGTGATGTATGACAACGTCACTTACTGTTGTATCTACTGTCTGTTGCATGAAAGGTTTAAAAAGAATGCTATATTTAGCTAAAAAACAAGCAAACCAACAAAAAAAATAATAGTAAAAAGTGATTTTTTTTTTTATTTCATGCCACTTGCATATATTTATTAAAGTAAACGCAACATGCTTATTGACAGCAGCAGCCAAGCAGGCAAATTTTCAAAGCATATTTAATTTTTCTAAGTGCAGTTTGAAGTGACAATGCACTGACAATTCATAGATTGTCAGCTTACACATCACTTAGTAAAAATGTTCCTGGCACTAGATTTGCAGAGTCTGAAGTTTCAGAACTAGGAGGTGCTGTGCTAGTCAGCATGAGGAGCACTCCCTCTGGTGTGACAGTAGTTTACTTGCACATGCGGAAGTGTTATAATTGGAAGAGGGGGTGGGGGCAGCAAAGGTAACGGCAGGATGAGGTTACTAATCCTAGACCCTGAGCTGTTGATCTCAATCAGTTAAGTTATTATAAGCTTTAGTTAAGGGATACAAATTGACACTTAGGTTTTAATGCCCACCACAATCATGTGAGTAAAAACGTTAAACTGTATGATGATGGATCAAGCCACTAGGTAATCTTTGTTGACCTGTCAGTCACTGTGATGACACTGAAGAAAGTAAGCTACATAAGAATGGCCGAACTCCCCCCAAATAATACTGGATAGTACAACAAAGCTAGAAATACCAGCAAATAAGAAATGAGAGGGCATTCAGAGTTTAAAGACAAAAACTGCCTTTATGGAGTCAGCGACCACAATCCAGGCAAATGGGTAACAGGAAACTCAAACACCTATTTGCAAGCATTAGCAGATGGTAACAGTTATGCAAGCCAAACTGAAGGATGCTAAAATCAGTACAGGAGAAGCAAGCTCCCATTGGTAGATCTTAAAGATGGTACTGAAAAGAAGGACATAGTGGAGTACCTAGAGAGGCACATAATTAAAACTATGGAAGCACCAACCCTGGTGATTACTGAAAGGGTCTATCACACATCAATGAGCCATCTCCTATGCTGGCAGTCACCAAGGCAAATTGTATTTAAGGTATTAAATTACACTGATAAGATTATTACAAAAAGGTGAAAGGAGTCAGAGAGTTCCTGCTTGTTGGGCACCCGAGTAAACTTTATTAGGATTTCTGCAAGCAAATGATGCAATAATGTTAGTCCTTCTCAAACATATGGTCACTTTGTTTTGAAAATGGCATTCCAGATTTTGTGGCAAATGTAGTGATCCTAACAGTGAAATGGAAAGAGTGCTACTTTAGCTTTATCTCAGCTTGTGAGTTTCTGTCTTTGATCCAGCATAAGCTACCAGCTGTAGATTTACCTAACTTATCAATGAGAGATCCCAAGCCCACACCATCTACAGAAGGCAGGGAGCAATGATCATAAGTGAGCTGTGCATAGTCTGTAACCAAATGAGCTAAATAAGAGCTCTGAGTGTAGCAAACAGCCACTTTGCAAGATGCTCCAAGGAACTAGGAGAATCTCTTACACAAGAGTCAGCAATGTCATTTGTTTAATTCAGCTACTAGAAATAATTATGAAGCCCTGTAGAGTAGTGTAGAGGAAGATATAGATACCAGTCCAATGGAAGAATTGGAAGAGACAAAGAGTCTACAGCAGGATGAGATACTTATGTGAGAGCCATCATTATTTCTGTACATCTCAAACTTCTAGGAAAAGTGTCAATCCAAAAGACAAAGTAAGAAGTGACAGAGGTAGAGATAATGTAATCCAGTGACTGATTAAATAACGTTGATATTTCAGCTCAGGGTCTTAGACCCTCATGTGGCTGTGCAAATAGTGAGAGAAGTGGAAGTAGGCATAGTTTGTTGTGACTAAAACTCTAGAACTTGCAGGTTTATTAGCTGCCTAACATTCAATGACTGCACACTGACCTTTCATTTAATTTGTTTTAACATTAATTCAGTACTGCAGTGTTAGCCAATCAAATAGTTCACAACACTGTCTTTAAATGCAAAGGGCATACATTCTAGGATTAAGAAAAATACCAACTGTGATAAACTGAGGGGCTGCCAGCCCAGCTAGACAGAATTTTGTAAATAATTCTATATAATTATAAATATTAATATGATCCACAGGCTTGTTTGACAAATGTAAGAAAACTGTGTTATGTGCTGAACTTCAAAAAATGTAACCACAGTGCACCCTTCTGGAAGAAAGCAGAAATGTGTATAAACTCTATGCCTATGTAATGCATGTTTTCATGGTGGAAAACTGGGGCATACCGAGTTAACTTGCAAACTCTAAGAAAATAATCTGATAAAAAAAAGGAATTTTACAACTGTGTGTGATCTCAAGCTAAGATACAGGATGTCTGACCTAGGAGCTTTTTTTCTGTTGTCTTAAGACAGATATAATTACTAGGTTTCACATGTAAAGTGTCTTTTATTGCTGTGACTTCCTGGCAATTGCTAATCACAAAGAAATGTTAAATTGTAAGTTCTGTGAGCCTGGGAAACTTAAGCAGAAGTGACAAGAATGTTGTAATCTGAAATGACTCAGCAGTAATATGTATTATCAATTTAAGAACTATCTCAAGAGAAAGATATTGCATTTTGTATTTTGTTATGAAGCTGACAACAACTCACCAGCACTTGCTTTGCTCTGTAAGTTATTTAGGTACAGTGATTTCCCTTAGAGATAGATAGGAATATAGCCAGATTAGTGTAGATGTTTTCTATATTTATGTGAGACTGTCCTACAATGTTTTTTTAAGTATTTCCTGTGATTTCTGAACTCTCTAATGTCACCATGTTGAATTAATGAGTATTATCTTATGTTTTTATTATTTATTATTAAATATATTTAAACCTATTAATGGTGACTGATTTTGTGTAGAGATAATATAAGCTCTTAGCATACTTGAATGTATTTTGTGATACTGTACAAGCCACTTCAATAGCCTTGCTGTTCGTCACACTTACCAGTTGGATAATAATGACATTGCACAGTAGAATTGGACACCCTTTGGTAAGGGCCTTTATAGTAGCTGTTGGTAGTGGTTGGTGGCAATTGGTACTACCTTATGGTCTGGGCAGAAGGGGGCATAGGTAGTGAACCTGTGCCACTCTTCCCCCGGAGTGTCTGTGTGTTGTATATAACTCAAATCTCAAAGTGTGTGTGTGCCAGCTACTTGGACAGGGACACGAAGCACTGGTTGGACAGAGAGGGTGCTGGAGGTTTTGGACTGACCACTCAGCTGAGATCTGAACCCTGTAGCTGTGTCAGTGGGGAGTCTTATTGGGGATCTGGAAAGAAAGGGAGAAACCAGCTCCAGACTGACTGTGATCTCTTTGTGCTCTTAAGGGAAATTGTACTTTACTGTGTGTACTTGTTATCCCCCCAATGTGGACACCCCTCACTGGTGTTAGTGTTGAGGATTGAGGCTCCTTAATTACTGGGCCAGTGCATGGGCATCACATATTAATTGTTTGGCAGTGGTGGGATATCCACATCAAATATCACATAGTAATTGGCTTGTAGTGGTGTGGATAGTGAATTCCTGTAGCTTGTGTACAGTGATCACTGAAGGTGTTTTTGTACTCTAAATCAGCCACTCAGTGAACGTTCAGAGTTCAGATCACAATTGTTTTATTTCTTTTGTTAGCTTAGTTAGTCAGGGAGAGCAGGCAAGCATGTCATCAGAGGAGTATGGCAAGCTGACAAGGAGCCAGTTGGCTGAGATGTGCCAGTCTAAAGGACTGGTGCATGAAAACCTGACTAAAGCAGACATGCTTGCAGCTTTAGTTACAGCTGCATCTGAGACTAGCAACCAGGAGGATGGACTGGTTGTGGAGATGTGCAACACTCAGAGAATGGACAGCTCAACCTTTCTACAGAGGACTTAAAAATCCATCTGCAGCTAAAGAGACTTGAGTTGGAGGCCAAACATTTGGAAATAAAAGCAGCAGAGAGACTGAGGCATCTAGAGACTGAGGAAAATGAGAAACTGCAATGTGTGCAGGCTTAGGAGAATGAGAAACTGCTACACCTGGAAGCTGAGTAGAAGGAGAGGCAGAGGCAACATGAAAAGGAGATGCTGACTCTTCACCAGAATCATGGAGGTAATGAGGAAGGGAGTAACCGGACCCCAGAAGCACAAAAGGTTAGTAGATTTCTTCCACAGTTTACAGAGGGGGATAATTTTGATAGTTTCATTCATATGTTTGAGAAGGTATATAAACAGTATGATGTTGACCAAAGGCTCTGGGTACAGTTCCTGACTCTCTTATTCCATGGTAAAGCTGTAAATGTTCTGTCCAACCTATCTGATGCTGACTTTTTAAACTATAATTTTGTAAAGAACTGTTTGCTAGAATTTTTTAAGCTAAAACCTGAAGTTTGTAGGAAAAGATTTTGTGAGCATAGATGCAAGGCAGATGAAGGTGTCTGTGAATGTGTTGCTGAACTAAGCACTTATTTTCATAGGTGGGTGAGTGGATGTCAGGTCACCACTTTTGAAGGGCTGCAGACCTTTTGGTGAGGGAACAAGCCCTTAGCACTTTGCATGAGGACATGAAGATCTGGTTAGCTGATAGACAATGTTCTACTGTAGATGAGTTGGGGAAGAAGGGAGACCTATACCTAGCAAGCAGGGCATCCCTGCACAGGAAAGGGACACCCAGTGTTGCTCATGGGTCTAAGGGAGCCCATGGTGGGCAGCTCAGACTGCCCCAACAGAATCTGCCAGTAGCAGGGGAGAAGCCACTAGTCCAGGTACACGTCCAGGACCTAGAGTTAAATGTTTTAAATGCAACCAGTGGAACCATGTGGCATATAGATGTCCACAAAGGCAAGGTGGGGAACAAAAGGTGAGCAAGCCAGTAAGTGGGAATGACAAAATCCCAACAGTAGGTTGTCTTGAGACAACAAGAGTACCAAACTACCACAATAGGTTATATCCTATCTTAGTGAATGGCAAAGAGACCATTGCTAAGAGAGACACAGCCTCTGACATAATTGTGAAACCTGCAGTGATTACAGAGGAGCACTACTTGCCTGGGCAGTCTACTCCAGACAGAGCTTTAGGAGGGACCCCATTCCAAATACCTTTGGCTAGGGTTCACCTTGACTGGGAGGGTGGAAAAGGAAGCCAGCAAGTAGGTGTGTATGAGGATATCCCTGCAGATGTCCTGGTAGGGAATGATTTTGATAATGTAGTATTGTATGTATATGCAGTTACATGCAGTCCGGCTTGAAGACAAGCATGTGGGTCTGGTAGCTGGGGCAGACCCAGACAGACCGCATACTTGCAGCCAGGACTGGTGTGGTGGTTACTTTAGGGAGGGAGCTACCCTGTAGCAGTGAGACTGAAGGTGAGCCACAGCTGCTTGTGGGTGCTGATGTTCCCTTGGACAGAGTGACTGCAAGGGCAGAAGTGAGAAGTAATACCCAGGCTGGCAGTGAGGCACCACTTTCAGATGATACCAGACTTTCTGTGAAAGGGTTTCTGAGAAGTGTTACAAAGATAAAGTTGAAACAGAGTCAGCTCTCAAATCCTACATTACAAGGCCTGAGGCAGGTAGCTAGTGAGGCACCTGATTCTCAAGGGAAGGGGAATCTGTATACTGGGACAAAGGGTTACTGTATAGAGAGTGGACCCCTGAGGGAGGGCGAGAGAGTGAGAGAATACAGCAGTTGGTAGTGCCTAGAGCCTATTGTTTGGCACTTCTAGCCATAGCCCATGATATTCCCTTTGCAGGTCATACGGGCATAAAACTTACAAAGAGACATTTTATGCAGAACTTTCATTGGCTAGGGATTTCCAGAGATGCAACAGGGTACTGCAGGACCTGTGAGCAGTGCCAAAAGGTAGGCAAGGCAGGAGACAAGGTGAGAGCTCCTTTGATGCCCTTGCCTGTGATTGAGGAGCCATTTCAGAGGGTAGTTATGGATATTGTGGGGCCTCTGAGTACTTTAAGTTCCAAAGGGAAAAAGTATATCCTAGTGGTTGTAGATTATGCTACAAGATACCCTGAGGCAGTGGCTTTGTCCTCCATTGAGACGGAAGAGGTGGCAAATCCTTTGTTAGAGATTTTCAGCAGGGTAGGTTTCCCAAAAGAAATACTGACTGACAGAGGTGCCAATTTCATGTCAGATCTGCTGGCTTGTCTGTGGAAGTACTGTGGGGTGAAGCACCTTAACACCACCCCCTACCATCCCCAGACTAATGGTCTTGTTGAGAGGTTAAACTCTACACTCAAGTCCATGCTACGGGCATTTGCAGACCAGTTTAAAAGGGAGTGAGACACATATTTGCCCCATCTGTTGTTTGCTTACAGAGAGGTGACCCAGGAATCAACGAGTTTTTCACTCTTTGATTTGTTTTATGGGCATAGGGTGAGGGGACCTCTAGACTTAATTCGTGATGAGTGGGAGGGTGAGTGTGAATCTCACAAGCCGTCTGTTGTGGCATATGCCCAAAACCTCAGGACAAGGCTCAGGGAACTCATGGGCTTAGCCCAGGAGAACCTGGCAGAAGCCCAACAGCAGAAAAAGGTCTGGTATGACAGGAATGCACGAGCTAGAGAGTATGGTGTGGGGCAGCAGGTGATGGTGCTCATTTCTGACAGACACAACAAGATGCAGGCAGCCTGGGAGGGACCCTACAAGGTGGTAAGGAAGGTTAGTGATGTTAACTACGTGGTGGAACTGCTAGACAGGAGCACAAATTGTACCATGTTAACATGATGAAACCTTACCATGATAAGGAGGCCTTTGTGCTGAGTCTTTGCAGTGGATTGCAGGAGGAGTCTGAAGGAGATCTGGTGACTGATTTCCTTAGTGACGCTTGCACGGACACCTCAGTGGAAGGGGTCGCAATGTCCCAGCAGCTATCTCCTACCCAGGTTCGAGAAATCTGAGCAGCATTACAGGAGTTTGGGGACATGTTCACTGGGAAACCAGGGTGCATCCACCTGGTGCAGCACAAGGTAGATACAGATTTGCTGTATCCAGGACTGTTTGTAAGCTTCTGAGCCCCCAAGCCTTTTTGTGTTGGAGGGAAGCCTTCTAGCTTAATTTTCTTTCTTAGAACTAGCCAGTTTTCTAGTTTCAGCACTCAAATCTGTTTCTTTAAGCTCAGCACTTGTTCAAAACTTATTGTAAGCACTAAATAAGCTACAAATTACTACAGCACTCCACTTTCCTCACTTGTCTAGAGGAAAACAGTTTTTAGTACATAATAAATAAGCACCTATCCAGGCATGTCTAAGGGTCAGCTCCCGGTGTTTTCTCCTGTCTACTTAATGAATCTGGGCATCTTGGGGCAATGCAGCAATTGCCTCATGTACACAGACAGCCCTCTCCTCCTACCACCCAGCACTACAACCTGTGAGAGATGCACTTATATAGCCAAACTGGAAGCAAAGCTCTCTTCACCCAAGACTAGACTAGACAGTCAAGAGGAGAAGGTAAACACTTGCACCACACCACACTCATCACATAGTCCCTCAAAACCTACACCACCAAAACACACACATAGAAACACAAAACACACACCTACATTCGCGGAGGCTCTCATTAAAAATCTACCCAAGCAACATGGACCTCCAAAGCAGAAACGCAAACAACCTCCACCCACCCCCCCAACACAACCCAAATGACATATAGCCCACAAACTCAGTGTGCCACTCAACCACAGAACATAAAGCATAACAACGTATCCAACACTCTAGTCATAGGTGACTCTATAGTCAGGCACACTGATGTTCCACTCACCAGGCTAAACAAGGAGAAAGTTACTGTCAGCTGCCTGTCAGGTGCCAGGATCCGCCACATAACGCATGCACTCAGGTCACTCCACAACAAGTACAAATATGACTCTGTCATTGTCCATGTTGGTGTGAATGAACAGAGACGTACCTCCCTGGACTACATGAAAATTGACATGGAGGAGCTGTCTGATCTTTTAGCTCAGGCAGGTATGTCCCTAGCCCTGAGTAGCATCCTGCCATCACCCAGAATGATACCACAGTACAAGGACAAAATGAATGACTTCAACAACTGGCTAAGCTTTTGGTGTTATTCTAAGGGGATCCAGTATCTGTCTGCCTGGGATGACATGATCGATAACCACGATGCTTTGCTGGAGATGGCCTGCATCTGTCACCCTTGGGATTCCGGATACTGGCTAAGGCTCTTACCACCGTTATAGTGCCTTTTTTAGGCAAGGTTCAAATAACAAATTCACCACCGTAACAGGTACAAGCAAGCAAAATCTAAGGTTAATGCTACTCAATGCTAGAAGTCTAAACCTCAAAATGCACTCACTCGAGGCACTCCTTAAAATGGAGAACATCGACATCTGTGCAGTGACAGAGACCTGGTTCAAGGCTCCAGAGAGCACCCCTGCATTACCAGGCTATAATTCATACCACACCTTTCGACCACCTAACCTGGACCGAAATACTATAGGTGGAGGTGTGTCCATAGTCATTAAGGACATCCACAACTGTAGGCTAGTTGCTCAGCATAATGCATCTGAGATTATCCAAGTGCAACTAACTCTGGGCAAAACTGCAATCCAAATTGTAGCTTGCTACAGATCCCCCACCATGCCCCAGGATTCACACTCCTCATTTATTGATACACTGGAAAATGTTAGGGTACAACCTAACACCCTAATAATGGGTGATTTCAACTACCCCACCATTAACTGGGAAAACTACTCATGTACCGACTCTTGTGCTCAGTTTCTGGAATTCATAAATTCCAACGCCTTAGATCAACTTATCCACACCCCCACCAGGGGCAGCAATATCCTAGACCTGGTCATTACCAATATGGGCAACCGGTGTTCCACACCAGATGTCAATTCCTCGTTGGTCAGATCCGACCACAAGCTAATCACCCTAGAAATCCACATCCCACCCCCACCCCCCATTAGGGAAACCACTGTAAAAAAAATTTCTACAAAGCCAACTTCATGCTTCTTAAGACAGAAGTGGCAAACGTCATGACACCCATGCTGATGGACAATAGAGGTATGACTGCTGAATCCTATACACTTTATAAGCACTTACATGAGTACATGGATCGTGCAGTCCATAACAGAACCAAGATGCTATCCTCCAAATAAAAGGAAGCCAATCTGGTGGTCCCCTGCCATAAACAAACTCTACAATAGAAGAAAAAAACTGTTGCAAAAAAGAGTAAAATCCCATGATTGGAGGAAGCTGAGATCCCTCATAAAATCCTCCAAAGCTAGTTATGAAAACAAAATCGCCACTGGTTCTAAAGACAACCACAAAGCATTCTATAGCTATGTCAAAAATCTCAATGGCAACACTCAGATCTGCTCTCAGTTACAGCACAATGGCACGAAATATACAGAACCAACTGATATTGCCAACATCCAGGCAGATAGGTTCAGTGCTAACTTTACCCCACTCTCACCCCCTAAAGGGCCCATCTCTATACCGGAAGAATGCAAAGTTCCTGTAATCACGGCTGCACAGGTAAAAAAACACACTCTCCAATGCCTAGAACACAGCATCCATGGGACCTGACAACATCCCAAGCTGCATTCTACATGAACTATAGAATGAACTGGCACCGCACCTAAGTACCATGTTCAATCATAGCCTCACCTCAGGCTTTGTGCCCACTGAATGGCGCACATCAATGGTTATCCCACTCCACAAAGGGGGAGCCACCATGGACCCCAGGAACTACCACCCCATTAGCCTGACGAGCCTGGTCTGCAAGGCTATGGAACATATCATCATGGAACTTATAAACGATGACATTGGTAATCTCCAAACTCTGGACCCTACCCAGTTTAGATTTGTAAAAGGCAGATCATATGTCCTAAACCTGATAGACTTCTTTGAAGTGATCACCAAAGCCGTAGATGAGGGTAAGGTGGTCCACACAGCCTATTTAGATCTTGCCAAAGCTTTCAACACCATCCCCCACTCCAGAATTATAGATAAACTCACTAAACTAGGTATAAATCCCTATGTCACAAGATGGGTTGCCAACTGGCTCACTGACAGAACCAACACTGTGAAAGTAGCAGACTCTAAGTCCAACTTCAGACCAGTGACAAGTGGAGTACCACAGGGTTCAGTCCTAGGTCCTCTCCTGTTTAGTATCTACTTCTCTGAAGTACAGGCTAGCACAGAAGGTCTTTGGCTAACAAAGTTCGCAGATGACTGCAAACTAGGAGCTATAATCAAAACTCCTAACGATGTGGACATCCTACAAAAGGGCCTCACTGAGACAGATGACTGGTGTCAAAGCCATGGCCTCAAGCTCAATGCCAAAAAGTGCATTGTCATCCATTTTCGTAAAAACTTTGTACCCATGAACTACCACATAGGTGGAAGTCTACTTAACACCGAAAGTGTGATAAGAGACCTTGGGGCACAGATGGACAGTAGTCTCGTCTTTGATAATCACATCACCACAGTTGTCAGGAAATCCTTCTGCGTGGCACACCTCATCACAAAAGGTTTCTCATCCAGGATAAAAGAGGTCATTGTTCTCCTCTACTCATCACTCATTTGACCCATTATAGAATACAGCGCTCCTTTTGGTATGTACCTCACAAGACATCTACAACAACTAGAATGGCCGCAGAAATACCTCACAAAGAGGATTACCAGCCTCAAACAGATGCAGACCGTCTCAAAAAACTCCAGCTTTATTCTGTCACATATCACCTACTCAGAAGCGATCACTGCCTAACATACAAAGCTATGTCAAACCCATTGCTGTTGGACATGCTCCACTTAAAGAAATCCCAATCCCTCCGAGTTACACGCTCTATGGACATAAACTTTGTCACCACAATAAACAGAACATGCAGGAGGGATAGATACCTGTCCCAGAGACTTTCCATACTGTGGAACATACTACCTATCTATATCAAACAAAGCTCCGCATTAGCACTCTTCAAGAAAAATCTTGATGATTGGATGGGAGATAGGAAATTCACCCTGGGGATCACTTCTGTGGCTCTGCTTGACAGGGGCACAAGAAAATTATTTTTTTGGGTAGCAAAAGCCAGGGAACAGTTTGGCTAGGCTTATATAGGCCCTAGGGCCAATAGCCTAGTACCTACCTATGAACAGGACCCCAAAGGCATATTAAGCAGGCCCCTTATAGGGTGCCTGAGAGAGTTAAACAGATTCAGAGGGAGGAGATACAGGAAACATTGGAAATAGGGGTAATTTAAGATTCCAATAGTCCCTGGACTTCCCCAGCGGTGCTGGTGCCAAAGAAGGATGGCAGCACCAGGTTCTGTGTGTACTACAAGAAATTAAATAGTCACGCAGAGTCAGATGCTTACCCCATGCCTAGGACAGATTAAGCCCTAGAGCAGCTGGGTGGGGCTAAGTATCTTACCACCACTGATCTTACCAAGGGTTACTAGTAGTTGCCCTTGACTCCCAGTGCTAGAGAGAGGCCAGCCTTTGTGACTCCTTTTGGCTTGTATGAGATCACAAAGATGCCCTTTTGGATGAAAATGCTCAAGTGACTTTCCAGAGGCTGGTAGATCATATCCTTGCAGGAGCAAGAGATTTTGCCCTTGCTTACCTAGATAATATTGCCATCTATAGCCATTCCTGGCAAGAGCACCTTCAGCATGTCAGGGAGGTGCTAGGCAGACTACAGAGGGTAGGGTTGACGATTAAATCCAGCAAATGTCAGGTGGGTATGGCAGAGGTCTCCTACCTGGGACATAGAGTGGGGAGTGGTAAGATCAGGCCAGAACCTGCCACAGTGGAAGCCATTCAGGCATGGCCTGCACCTGTTACCAAAAAGCAGGTGAGGGCATTTTTAAGGACAGCGGGGTATTACAGAAAGTTTGTACCCAGTTATAGTACCATAGCTGCTCCCTCACAGACCTGACAAGGAAAAACAGGCCAGATAAGGTAGTGTGGACCATAGCATGTGAGCAGGCATTCCAGAAGCTTAAAGAAGTTTTGGGAGGACCCCCTGTGTTAGCCAGTCCAGATTACAGCAAAGAATTTGTTGTGCAGGTGGGTGTTTTGAGCCATGGGGTGGGGGCTGTACTTAACCAGATTTCTTCAGAGGGAGAAGAGCACCCAGTCGTTTATCTCAGTCCTAGGCTCCAACCCTGGGAGTAATGCTATGCAGCTGTAGAAAAGGAATGTCTAGCCATAGTGTGGGCACTACAGAAATTTTAGCCTTATCTGTATGGAAGGAAAGTCACTATAGTTACAGATCACAATCCCCTAATTTGGTTACATCGAGCCAGCCAGCAAAATGCCAAGTTACTAAGGTGGAGCCTATGGTTGCAAGCATATATGTCAGTGCAGCACCACAGTGGGATTAGCAATGCCAACACAGATGGCCTCTCAAGACAGGGAATGGGGTAAGGTATACTCAGATAAACTCAACCCTCTCAAACAACGTTTCTCAAGGGACACTTGAAAAACTAGCTTGATTTCTGTGGGGGGGGGGGGGGGGTTACCAGCCCAGCTAGTTAGAATTTTGTAAATAATTCTAAGTTATTGTAGATATTAGTTTGATCCACAGGCTTGTTTGACAAATGTAAGAAAACTGTGTTATGTGCTGAGCTTCAAAAATGTAACCACAGTGCACCTTGCTGGAAGAAAGCAGAAATGTATATAAACTCTATGCCTATATAATATATGTTTTCATGGTAGAAAACCGGGACATACAGAGTTAACTTGCAAACTCTTAAGAAAATAAGCTGATTAAAAAAAAAACGAATTTTATGACTGTGTGTGATCTCAAGATAAGGATCAGGATGTCTGGGCATGGTGCTTCTTTCTATTGATTAACTCTGAGATAATTACTAGGTTTCACATGTAAAGTGTCTTTTATTGCTGTGACTTCCTTGCAATTACAGATCCCAAAGAAACGTTACATTTTAAGTTCTTTGAGCCTGGGAAACTTAAGCAGAAGTGACAAGAATTATGTAATCTGAAATGACTCAGCAGTAATTTGTATTATCAATTTAAGAACTATCTCAAAAGAAAGAGATTGCATTTTGTATTTTGTTCTGAAGCTGACAACAACTCATCAGCACTTGCTTTACTTTGTAAATAAGTTATTTAGGTACAGTGATTTCTATTAGAGATAGATAGGAATATAGCCAGATTAGTGTGGATGTTTTCCATATTTATGTGAGACTATGTTACAATGTTGTTTTAAAGTATTTCCTGTGATTTCTGAACTCTGTGTCGTCACTGTGTTGAATTGAGTATTGTCTTATGTTTTTATTATTTATTATTAAATAAATTTAAACCTATTAATGGTGGCTGATTTTGTGTAGAGATAATATAAGGTCTTAGCGTACTTGCATGTATTTAGTGATACCGTACAAGCTACTCCAATAGCCTTGCTGTTCGTCACACTTACCAATTGGATAATAATGACATTGCACAGTAGAATTGGACACCCTTTGGTAAGGGCCTTTATAGTAGTTGATAGTAGTGTTTGGTGGCAGTTGGTACTACCTTATGGTCTGGGCAGAAGGGGCATAGCTTGTGAACCTGTGCCACTCTTCTCCAGGAGTGTCTGTGTGTTGTATATAACTCAAATCTCAAAGTGTGTGCGTGTCAACTACTTGGGCAGGGACACAAAGAACTGGCTGGACAGAGAGGGTACTGGAGGTTTTGGGTTGACCACTCAGCTGAGATATGAACCCAATAGCTTTGCCAGTGGGGAGTCTTATTAGAAATCTGGAGTGAAAAGGAGAAACCAAGCCCAGACTGACTGTGATCTCTGTGTGCTCTTAAGGGAAATTGTACTTTACCGTGTGTATACTTGTTATCCTCCCAATATGGACGCCCCTCACTGATGTTAGTGGTGAGGATTGAGGCTCCTTGATTACTGGGCCAGTGCACAGGCATCACACCATCCTGCCATCAAATGAGAGGGTTGGCACCTGATTTAGTTTACATGAATTGGGTGTTGTCAGATGGCATTTTGCATTGTTTAACAAATATTTATGGGACTTTAATGAGGTACAGTTTAGCAAAATCTGCAAAGTTGGGAGAAAAATGTTATTGAGCAGTAAAGTACACTTGCATGTGGTTATGACTGAATGTGACTGTAGGCAGAGTCAAACTAGGAAATTAAGAAATTGTAATAGCTAATGTGTATAGCTGCAGTCCGTATAGCTGGCTGTAGTGCAGATAGCCCCACAGTTTTTGTGCAAATAATGAGTGAGATGTGGGGCATTAGTGATGAGGCAATCCCTGTTAATGAAGAAGTGCAAGAAATCACTGTAAAACACACAACTTTATAGACTACTGTGTGATAAGCAGGATACTTTTGGAAATTTCTGTTATCTTTTTGTCGTAAATGTTAAGCTGTTCTTTCCTATTAAATATTAGTGGAATTCACATTGTAATTGCACCATCATACTTCATAGCTCATAGGTAAGTCCTAAGCTAGCTGCCTTTATGGGCCATTTTAAGCCGATCTAATTTCTCTTGGTGAGAATCCCACCCTGTACCTCCTGTCTGTGAGATAAACACATTAACCATTATGCTGCCATCTTTTCACCTCCAAAAAACAGTGTCCCGTTCCCATAGTGGGAGTCAAACTTGGGCCACCTGTGTGAAAACCAGGAATCCTGACCACTAGACCATATAGGTCATCTACAATCTGAGTGTTAGATTTGGGGATGAAATTTTGTGTAGTTGTCTTTACCTGACTGGTCCTACAGAGCGCTGTACCCTAAGCTTATTGTATATTTGCTTCAGTGGTTTGGGCTTCTGAATATTAACTCTAAGTGCAGCAGACAGTCACATTCTGCATTTCTGAGTTTAAGAATTGTCTCTGGACAGCCTCAGGTATTTATATTAGTTATAAGCCTGTATGTTTTCACATCTTATTTAATGGAATTAATTCTGCTTGGGTTTATTCTTCATTTGAGTTTACATACTATGCAGTAATCTTTTGATTGAGTTGACCCAAAATTGACTAGGTCAGGTTTGGATGTTTAACATGTACATGACTGACACTCTGTAGTCTATTCATTCGAGCATGACAGACCATACATGTAACCTTATGAAACTAATATAAATTTATTGATCTTGTTGTTGGGTATATTAGGGATAGCAAGGGTAATAATCTTGTCATGGTGGGTGACCCATTTTGTTGGCTGACTAGACCAAATGCATTTGACTTTGTTGTTGTAAACCATATTCAGATATTACATAAAGTTGCGGTGGTGGTGCTACGGTAGCGTTGTCGCCTCACAGTACGACGTCCTGTTCGATTCTCAGCTAGAGCGTCTTCTGTGTGGAGACTGCGTGAATGAACGTACCTTCGGTGAATGTTGTGCGTCAGGGCTGGCAACTCGGCACGTAAAAATCTACTGCCAATCATTAGCGGACCGGAGTTCCGCTGTGGCGACCCCTAACTGGGAAAAGCCTAAAGACACAAACAAACATAAAGTTTTCTTCACAGTACAGTTTCCTAGATAAATCATAGCCAGTAGAGCTGCTTTCCATAAATCCAGCTTATTAATCATTTTGTAGGACTTTGACTTGTAGACTACTTATATCATCCTGACGTATGTGATGAAATCTCTCTCCCTTCATCACCCCCCTCCATCATGCCTCCCTCCCACCCTTCCTTCCTCTGTCTCTATCTCTGTCTCTCTCTCTCTAATACATGCTTTCCAAGTCTTTACAAGTAAGTACAGGGAGGAAGAGAACCGCACCTGCCTGTATGTTACTGTTTATACTGACAAGGTGACAACCCTCCTGCATAAATTGTCTGGAATTTTGTAGTGGAAGACTGCCACCTGTCTCTCTGTTACAGTTTAAATACAAATATGGGATAAGACTACTATAGCGGACATGCAGGATACGTTTGGAAATTTCTATTATCTTTTTGTCGTAAATGTTAAGCTGTTCTTTCCTATTTTACCTCCATCCCTCAACACTGCAACTTTGTCACCCATTCTCCCATCACACATACAGCTGCCAGAGAACTTTCAGGGTGCAGATCCTGTGGCACTTTTCAGTTCATTCAGTATTCCACAGGCATACATTGAGTGTAAACTGAAATGTACAGCAAATTATAGAGTAACTTGCTAATACTTATATGGTCATAAAAATGGGCGCTGTTGATCGTGCATACCATAAAATGTCTTTGAATGAGGTAAAGCAATGTCATTATGTTCTGCTTGCTGCACTGTGTGGTGCTTTGCAAATGCAGTAATTATTATTTTATTTGTATTCCTCCTTTCCATTTTACTTATGTGTTACTTATGTATTTTACTGTGCTTTGAACCTTGAATGTCCATATTATGGACTATTCAGCATAGTTCCACAGTTTGTTACCAAACCCAAGCCAGTACTGTTCCAATTTAGATTCCACTCCCCCCCAGCCCATGTTTGAATTAAAAGTAATGGGCCTTTTCTTCTCTGAAACATGCAGCCTTACAGGCCATTAGAAACTTTCCTTTGCAGTTGTTCCCTATCCTGATAATAGAGTTGAGTTTAGGGTCCTGTAATTTCAAGGGAAGAGAGAGACAGAGAGAGAGTAGAGATAATGAACCATACAACCCGGAGATAATTTTTATGTGACCCCAGTGCAGTGAAAAAGTAATTAATTCTTCAGTAGCAGTTCCTTCTCTGTCCTCCCGTGGCATAAAGTCTGTGTTTAGTTAATAAATAAAGTAACTTGTATGTGTCATTATAGGCTTAACCACTGTAAAACCAACCAGACAAACAAACTGAGAAAATACGATGAACCACGGCCACAAATGGACTATTCAGCTTGTAAAATAAATGCCAAAGCATGTTTTATTCAAAATGCACAATAAAACAGCAATAAAATATGCGCTTTCGTCTCTTTCTAGCTTACAAAGAAACTTAATCAGATGATGTTTCTTTATATGTTATAAAGAGCTTCAGCATTTATTTTACGAGCTGAGTAGTCCATTTGTGGCCGTGGTTCATCATTGTAGGCTTAACATTGACTCCACTACACACAGAGTCTCATAAACCCAGGCCAGCAGTATCACAAATGCGGAGATAGATATTTACTTGTGCACCTGATAATGAGTCGATAGTCATGTATTTATTATATTTCTGTCCTCTGTCTTCTACATATGTGGGTTTACATTGTTATTATAGGATTTTATAGGACAGCACTGGAAAGTTGTAACAGCTTTAAAAGATGCAATGTACTTTGTGCTGCTATACCAAAAAAATGTGGAAGTGTGAAGTGTCTAACAGCTTTTTAAAGCTGTTGGTTCACTTCTCAACACTTTCTGTGTGACAGCTGTAAGTATGTTACAGCTTTAAAAACTGCAAAATACTTTGAATCCCTACACATTTAACTAGTAGCTCATCAGAACATCTAGAATTATGATTGGATTTCTCTAATCATAACCTACTAGTTATGTTTTCTTGAAAGTTATACCAAGATTCACTTCTCAAGTTTCTTTTGGAGATGAATTTCTTGGCATTCAGACACACAGTGTGTTACAATTGAAGATCCAGTCATAATGATCTTTGTGTTACAATAGTTAGCATATCTTTAATGTGACGATGACAAAATTGAACAGCAGCTTTTTCTGCAGCTCCACTGCAGCTTGTTGATGGAACTAGTGATATTTTTGAAAAAACAGGAAAGAAAAGCATGATTTCCTGATTTTTTTTTTTAATTTGTAAGCTGTTGCTTGAAAGATACATTTGAATCAGACTGTAAAAACAGATGCACATATGTTAATAATGAAAGTTGCTTACTGGAAGTTTACAGCAAAAACACATCATAGTTTTTGTTTTCTGAAACTGAATTGATACAGTACAGTTATTTATCGTTGTACGGCTCACTAAACATTTTAAATAAGCAGTTTACATGAAACTATGTCAGTTGGCTTGGAGTTTTATTAAAACATGTAACATCATGAGTTGCATTCTACAGTGGGTCTGGGATGCAAACAAAAGAGACTGTGTCTACACTAATTATGCCTTGTGTATATATAAAAAGATGTTTTATAGACTGGTAATATGAACTTGAAATCATTGTAAATTAACTTAGTTTATTAAATGGTCTGTCACTTTTTAATCCAACTGTGAAAAGGAAGGCAAATACATCTGGCAATTGCCCCTTGACCCACCATATGATTTTTCTTGGGAGTTTGGTTTAATGGCTCCTCAGATTGCAGTTTAACTGAAAGTGGTCTGTGCCTGTCTCCATTATGAATCATTCATCTGCATTGCTGAAGTCAGTTGAATGGGTATGTATTTTAAATTTATGCACCTGACATGGCTGAGTCTTTTAACACCTTTTTATTTAATTAAATTATACAGTTTTATTGGCAACATAACACTCAAAGCCCTAGGTATTTGAAAATAGTTATAAACAAAGCTGTAGTATAGGTTGGAGTTTGATTTATTTTACTGACCTTTTGATGATTTGGAGATATTTATGAAAAAGTATTAAGAAATGGAAAAGATTATCTAAGGAAAAACATATATATATATATATATAGTGCATACAACGTGCTGAATGTAAAGAAACAAATGTAGTTATTTAGCTTCTGGTTTCATGTTGCTTTAGTTTGCATATCATTACTCCAGAAAAATAATGATAGCTTGAGTAACAGTCTTGTATATCTTGGTGGGATAATGTCCTGCCAAGTTCGTGCTTAGAAATCACAGTGTAGAATTATATTTTATATAAAACAAAGTATAAGACATTTAAGACATTAAATTACTGTTGGTTTTACTGTAACTTGCAAAAAAGCCTTGTGGGAAAGCATTCTTTAGAAACATTGCATTAAGTTAAATGCCAAACAATTGAAGAAAAGCTCTTTTAACAAATTCTTTTCATGCTGGTTGTCTAGGTAATAAGCCTGTTACTTACCAAGGAGTGACATTTCTGGGCTATTAAAAGATTAGCTGTTTTAAAAATCATGAGTACGGAAAGAGGTCATATTAAAGGGCTAATATATGTTCCATGGGAATTTGGCCATGTATTGGAGCCCAGCTGAGAACTACAGTAATTCAACACCACTAAGAGGGGTAAATTACATTAGTCTTGTTCCTGTTTCATGACCTGTGAAGAGTATCCAATCCAGCGGAAGTATTTCATGACCCTTTTTATACATTTCCTCTTAGAGTTGCTGAATGGTATTTTATTTCTTCTTTTAGGAAACGCAAAGAAGAAGCTGGTCTGCTCAGTATGTTGTAAGAAGTGTTCCTCATCGGCAAATCTAATAGAGCATCGGAAGGTCAGTTGTCTGTAGTTGCCACACAACGGGCAGCCTCTTACTAGCACAGTTGGAAGTCATAGGTTGGGTCACTGACACTGATACCAAACATGTCCATTTTTATTGGTATTTCCCTGTCAGAATTATACAGCATGCCTTTCTGTTGAATCACTATCAGCAGCCAACCCAGAGAGATAATATGAAGCAGGTATGCTTTTGGGTATGTTTTTGTGTGAAACGAGACTTCATGAAATTCTAAGGAAAATGTCAGGGTCCAGAAAGAATTCTGCTACTGTGTAGTGTAATAATGTCATTTGAAACATTAATGTCATGCTACTTAGCACTACAAAGAAAGACCAACAGTAAATATGTGGAAAAATGAGCTGACAGTCAATGTGGTAAGTAGTAAATGCTTCCTTTCCACAGAAACGTAAAAGTTTGAAATCCATGATTAAAATCTCAACAGTGCGACATTTTCTTCCTTGAGCCTTCTGAATGATTTGCTGGTATATGTTGTTATATTTAATGTAGACTTTTTAGTCACAATGTGCTGCTGTATTTTCAGATGACATCTTATCTGCAGTTGACCTTAGTTCTGTGCTGTTTGTCCTTGAGCTAACAAATGTTATTTGCTAGCTGAGAGGTAGACTGTCTACTAAACTTTTTTTCTGTTACTGAAAAAGCCTTTTGCTGCATTTTTCCTTCCTTCCCTTCATTTAAATTTTTCTTCATTTTAGCACTTCATTCTAAGTTTTTTTCATGAACTAGAATTTTCAGTCCATTTTATAGCTTTATACATAACTGTAATGTTCAGTTTTGCATGTCATCCTTTCCTATTGATTTTGCTCTATTATTTACTTTATTTTCCCTTTCACCCACATAAATTTCCCATTGAAGATAGAGCAGCAAAAGACAGCTGTCCTACTGGGTTTGCTATCATATCCTGGAAACGCAGTTGGTGGAGTAGTGGAACATCGAAAGTACATTTTTCAAAGAGGCTGAAAATCTAAATTTACCATACAGAAGCTTGAATATCAATGTCCGGATGGCAGATGCAGGTCAATTGGCACATTTTCAAAATGGCGAATATTGAACACACAACATTAACATGGTGGCTGAAAAACGTTTTCATTTTCACTATTTAATGACGACCTGATGACTTGACCAAGTGCATTTCCAGATTATGATCGTAAATCATCCTACTGTTGTATGCTGTCATTTGTGCCTCAGAGTCTACTGTTCTGATTGTGACTGCAGTAACTTTGGTTGAAGGACAGAGTTATTTGATGAAGTGCTGCCCTGGGAGAAAGATATTGAACCTCGTGGTTTCAGCCTTCTTGTTTAGTGGTGGCTCTAGTGTATTGGCTGAATTTCAGGACTAAACTTAGGATACTCTTGGTTTTAATACAGGAGTAGTTGGCACAAGTACAACAGCAACAAACAGTTTGGTGTGACATGACAACAGGAGCCCAAATGTATACAGTTGGACAGAAGATAATGGTGCTTACCCCTGTTCAACACAATAAGTTACATGTAGCATGAGAGAGACCTTTTACTGTTGTGAGACATTTAAGTGGTGTTTCATGTGTGGTGTAGTTGCCAGCTGGAAGCAGAAAGCATAGACTTTACTATATCAATATGATGAATCCCCTTAATAGAGAGCGAGAGAGAGAGAAGTAATTAATATATGCATTGGACTGCAAAAGGAATCAGAGGGTGATCTAGTGGTGGTAGATCTCCTCTGTGAGATTCAAACTTACACTAGCCTATACCCCTAATACAGGTTAATGAAATCCGAGCAGTATTGCAAACATTTGAGGACATGTTCAGTGCTAAGACAGAGTGTATGTATGCAAGTAATGGAGCAACTTTGGGGCACAGGACCCAAAAGGTAAAACAAACAAGTGCCTTACATGGTTCCTAAGCAAGTCAAGCAAACTATATGGGAAGAACTGCATGAGATCTTGATTCTGTGGTAGTATAAGAATGCAGCAGTCCCTGGGCCTTACAATTGCTGTTATTGCCAAATAAAAGGGGTATGAGCACCATGCCACAGACTGTAGGACATTAAATAGTTGCATGAAAGCATATGCATACCCCATGCCCAGGACATATGATGCATTTCAGCATCTTGGAGGGGCTAAGTGTCTTACCACTTCTGACTTTACTAAGGGTCACTAACAAGTACCCTTGAATTCTGCTGTGAGTAAAAGGCCATCATTGGTCACCCATCTTGGGTTGTTTGAGTTCACCAGTATGCTCATTGGGATGAAGAATGCCCTAGCAACATTCCAGAGGCTGGTAGAGTACATCCCAACAGGAGCTGGAGTCTGTACTCTTGCATACATGTACAACACTTCATTCTTTAGTCAGTCCTGTTAACATGTCAGACAGTTATTGAGTAGATTAAGAATGGTTAGATTGACTATTAAGGTAAACCGATGTCAGGTAAGAATGGCAGAATTAGTTTATGTTAGTCATCAGATGGGAGGTGACAAAAATTCATTCAGAACATGGTAAAGTGAAGGCCACATGGACATGGCCAACACCAGTTATCAAAAAGCAGGTAAAAGCATTCTTCAGGATAACTGGGTGTTACAGAAGGTGTGTTCCTTGTTACAGTCTTGTAGCCACTTCTCTTGTACACCTCACCCAAAAGAATGAAATGACTTCTTCGAAACAGTCACCAAGGCCATTGATGAGGGAAAGGCAGTCCATACAGCCTACCTTGACCTTGCAAAGGCTTTCGACACAATACCCCACTCGGGTATTGTAGAAAAACTTACCAGCTTAAATGTAAACCCATATGTCACAAGATGGGTTGCAAACTGGCTTAAGGACAGAACCCACAGGGTTAGAGTTGCTGGCGCTATGTCAGACTCCAAGCCGGTCACAAGTGGTGTCCCACAGGGCTTGATCCTTGGCCCCCTATTGTTCGGCATCTACTTCTCAGAAGTACAGGCCAACATGGGAGGACTTTGGCTGACAAAGTTTGCAGACGACTGCAAATTGGGCGCCATAGTGGAAAGTGCATCGGACACGGATATCCTTCAGAAGGGACTCACGGAAACAGATAGCTGGTGCCAGAGCCATGGCCTGAAGTTAAACGCCAAAAAATGTATAGTCATACCCTTCGGGAAAAACAAGGTGACCCCAAGCTACCATATAGGTGGCAATCCACTAAGCACAGAAGAGGTTATCAGGGACCTGGGGACCCAGGTTGACAGTGGCCTTTCTTTTGACACTCACGTTGCTAAAGTGGTTAGAAAGACCTTCTACATTGCCCACCTGATCATGAAGGGATTCACATCCAGATCTAGTGAGGTCATTGTTCCCTGTACTCTTCACTTATCAGACCAATGATCGAGTACAATGCCCCATTCGGGATGTATCTCACCCAACATCTGCAGCAATTGGAGAGACCCCAAAAGTTCCTCACCAAAAGGATAAAGGACTCCAAAATCTGTCATATGCTGCCAGATTGAAGAAACTCCAGCTCTATTCAGTCGCATACCGTCTGCTCAGAGGTGACATGTGCCTGACATACAAGGCCATGTCCAACCCGAATTAATGGACATGCTCCACCTCAAAAAATCCAAATCCACCAAAACCACTAGAGCAAGCGACTTAAACCTTAGCACGGATATAAATAGGACGTGCTGAAGGGATAGATTTATCACTCAGAGACTCCCTATGCTGTGGAATAAAATCCTGGTCCATGTGAGGCAGAGCACCTCGCTGGCTCTGTTCAAGAGAAATCTTGACCTGTGGATGGGAGATCGTAGGTTTACCCCGGGAATCATCTCTGTGTCACTGCTGGACAGAGGCACAACAAATTAATGGGTACAGTATTTTTTCATATAAGGGGTGGCGTAAGCCACAAAACTTTGGGCTAGGCTTATAAATGCCTTAGGGCAGATAGCCTAGTATAAACCTATGAACCTATGAATAGGACAGATAAAGTTTTCCAAATAACAGTGTGTGAGCAAACTTTCCAGAAACTCACTGAGTCCTTGAACTGAATACCCCCCCACTCCCGATGCACTAACTAGTCCTAGTTGTATCCAGGAGTTATGCTGGTAGATACCTCATGCCATGCACTGGGAGCTGTACTTAGATTTCCTGGAAGGGAGAAGACCATCCAGCAGTATACCTTAGTTATAGACTTCTGCCAAGGGGACAGTCTAATACAACTGTGAAAAGAAGGGGTTGGGAATAGTGTGGTCTGCCCAAAAGCTTCAGCCTTAACTATGTTGTAGAAAATGCAGTTGTTACAGACTATAGTTCTTTGAACTGATTACCCACAGTGAGTGGACAAAACTGGAAACATGTTAGATGAAGTTTGGGATTATAGTCCTGCAGTATGATAGTGCAGCATTGCAGTGGTGCCAGTAATGCAAATGTAGATGATTTATCAAGACTGGACTGGATAGAATAACTTAAAATGCATTTATACCCTTAAGCATTGTGTTTTGGTGGCGTGGCAACAAAACTTGCTTGAGGTCTACAAGGGGTGATGTAGAAAAGTATTACTGTGCTAGAACAAATTTAGTTGTTTTCAGAGAAGAAATGTGATAAGCTAAGTAAAGCTTACAGTTTTTTCAGTGAAACTGTATTATGCTGAATTTAAATGTAAAAGTGTAATTATACTTTTCATAAAACTTTTATAAGTCTTGCAGCATGTAGTTTGTATAGAATATATAGAATGGAAAAATGTAACTTTACTAAGTGTGAATCTTTAATGTAGAAAAATGCAAATGCTAATTCATTTATTGACATACTTTTGTAGTGTGAATAGGCACTAGCATTCTTAAAACAGTGCTCAAGCGGAATCATTTGGCTTGTGGAACTGTTTGGATTTAGAAATCAGAGAAAGGTGGGGATTTCTGTGTCTCTTTAGCTACTGGCAGTAATAGGTCCAGATAAGTTGTTAGTCATATTTCATCTTTATGCCATTTTCTACAATGCCCATATTTCCACTTCCTAATAATTCTGTTTTAAAATAAGTAAGTAAATAATTGCTATCTGAGGCATACTTTTGTATATTTATTTTTTGTGCCTGATCAACCATCGAGGAGGAAGAGACCTCTTTTCTACCTGAGGAAGGTCCATGAAAGTCGTGCAATTGGGAGGATGGCCTAATGGTTAAGGTGTTTGCCTTACAAACACAAGGTACAGGGTTTGAATCTCACAGGGGATAACTGGCTAGGCTTAAAATGTCTCGCAAGGGCAATTAGCCTAGTACTAATCTATGAACCTATGAACCAGTCTGGTCAGCTCCATCTAAATCACACGAGAGAATGCTTCCATTGGCTGCCTTGCTGCAGTCCTGAGTCTTTTGTCTGTATTCACAGATGGGCATGGAGGTTGTACTTTGAGATCACCCTCTGCTGGAGAACCATCATGAAGGACCAGTATGTACAAAATGGGATCACTCTCAGTTATGTGCTAAAGCTCACTACTCCTGCCCATAAAGAGATCAACTAATGGATCATTTCATTTCAGAATTCTTAGAACAACTTCAAAATGTACTTCTGTTAGGGACCTTAGAGGCAGTGTAGCATCAAAGGAAGGTCAGGAGTTTTGCTTTCAGCTCTTCTTGATCTTAAAGAGGACACATTTTTCATTCTGTTCTGGACTCCGTCTACTTCAAGCAGCACATTTATTACCTGTAGTTCTGCATTCTTTCCCATCATGATTTGGTCTCCCAGGGCAGATGGATTGCATCATTAGACATCAGTGATACTTTTGGGCGCATCAGTGTTTGTGGTCCACAGAAGAAACTGCTGTAATTTATCCTGGGTGAACATCCCTTTGAGTGTAAAGTGTTTCCATTTGGGCGTCCCTTTATACCCGTGTTCACCATTTTAGTGTAAGGATAAGGAGTGCACACTGATCCTGTACCTGTCGGTCCTAACCAGGGACTGTCTTGACACAGTTCTGCTGTGAACATTCCCATTGTTGCAATCAGAAGGACTGACTATAAAGTGGTGTAAACCCCCTCTGATTCCTGCTCAGAAGAAGGCCTTTATAAGCCTGTACTTGGGCATTGTTTTACATTGGTCACTCCCTCCCTTGGAGGCAGTTTAAAAGGTCATGGCCCTGGCTGCCTCCATAAAGATGCAGAGCAAGGTCCAGTGTTAGACAGTGTTATAATTCCATGACTTAATGAGTGATATGGTTCTCATGTTTCCATTTGCATGCATGTGGCCAAAAGTGGTATAATAGATTATGTAGTGTCAATGCCTTCAGAGCTCCATGTGCTTACACATTTGCTTCTGATGTTAGATACATGTCTTTGTGTGCTGAAATGCTAGACAATTCCTGCTAACCTTGTGATGGGCCTTCCATTTCTGCAACTAAACCTGTTGCAGACTTTGATGGTCACTTATGCTGCAGGCTTGGGAGCTTACCTGTTTTTCAGTAGATGAAGAGAATTTGATTTTTGCAGGAGAAGGGGTATGTATTAGCCAAGTGAAACTGAGGACAGTATGTCTGGACCTAAAACCCTGGTAAAGAAACTGATTTCTTGGCTTCCCTTTATTTGGTCAGACAAACTATCCATCATATAATACATAAATAAACAGGGAGAGTGAACTGGGTCAAACCCCACTCTTCTGGCAGTGAAAAAGAAATAGGAATATAACTCGCAACAACTTGGATTCCTGGGAAATGGATGAACTGATTGACTGTCACAGTCGCACTTCCATTTTTTAGCTGGAGACATAGATTAAAAGGCCTTGTTTGGTTTGGGTCTACTGGAAGTAGGGTTTGTAAGAGATTGACATATATGTCACTTGGGAGAAGATAGTCCTCCTCCACTTTTGCTCAGTTCACAGGGTATGGAGAATTTGTAGACAACACATCATATTTTGTGACAAGAAGTCCTTGTATATATTGCCATAATTCCTCCTAATTCCATGTTTCATCACAAAGATCACTGAAAAAGCAAAAAAAAATACATTCTCAACATATGCTGGTGGCTTGTAGTGGCATGGTTTTAGACAATAATGTCTCTGATAATGTAAGAAACAGTCCATGTTCTCCCTATTGATCACTGCTGCAATAGCCTTAGCTGTATAGGTGATATTCCCACCTAAGATATAACAGATGACTGTCTTCCAAAGCTTCAGGGCACCGTCCTCATACCCAAACTGTCAAGCAGCTCGAGCTGATCTTACTAAAGGACAAGTTTGGGCATGAAGCCCTTATAGCTTTACTGCCATGGAAGAGCACACTCCTGTTAGACTTTGAGGATGGACAGTTGGCCTGTGCTTTCCTTAAATGGGCAGATAACTTCCCTTTGGGGAAAAAAAACTTCCATTTTCTTATTTATTTACTAATATTGTAGTACTTTCTTCTTCTGGAAAGTTGTTTTAAACATAGGAGTGTTGTATTTTAACAGATTGCCTCAAGACTGTAACATGCATTTTAAACGGAGCACTGTCAGTTTAAAAGTAGTATTATCTAACTGATAAACTATTTTCCGTGGAGAAATTGACTTTAGTTTAATGTTGTGGGGATGCTGTAGTACTTGAAAGTGTTTTTTACTTCTCTTCTGTTAAAAAAGTAAATTTTGTGGACTTGTAGTTTTACTGGCATTGTTTCTTGTTTTCCCCAGAATAGAGGAACCATTTTCGGCTTGAACATGGAGCAGATTGTCACTCCTTTGGTCAGTCCTTCTTCCAGGCAGAAAAAGAAAAAGTTAAGCAAACACCCTATACCACCAGAACAGGCTAGCAATCTGCCTCAACTGCAGGTGGGTGCCTCTGCTGTGGCTATTTGTTGTACCTCAGACCACTCATTTTTTTACCCTGGAACCCCCTTGGTGTAGTACCTACGGCCACTATGGACAGGGGGTTCTCCTCAGTGGGCAAGGGAGAACTACTCTTGTTGGTCCTGGGAGTGGCAACAGAAAAGATTTCCTTGTTGTGTCAGAATGTTGTGCCCATCCGTGGGGAAGCAGTTGTTTTCATTAGTAACACAGTTGGCCCTGTTTTACCTGTCAAAAATAAACAGAAAACCAAGCATATAGTAACTCCATCTCAAATTTCTTTGGATAGGAGTAGTTTACTAGAACTGGCTCAGGGTTTGTTTCAAACTATTGAGCCTTCTTGTAGAGTAGATTCCAGTAAAAGAAAGAGGAGTGTCTCCTTTCCTGAAGAAATTCAATATTCTGAATCTGAATATGGAAGATGTAGGGATGGACTCAGGGTTTTGACCCCAGATTTCTGAGTCAGACTCAGAGGTTAGCTGTCTTTCTGATTCTCCCTGTGGGCATTTCTGTTTCTCTGGGACTATTGCTAGAATGGCCCAGTGTTTTCAGTGGGAAAAGTACTATGATTTGTTACAGAAAACATTTCCAGAACCTACACCCATTCCTCCTGTCCTGTATGCTTTAGAGGATGTGTGTCTTTCTGCCCACAATTTTCCTGACATTTAACAGAAAGCACAGTCTCCGTAAAGATTAACAGTGCAGTAAACACAAAACAGCTACAAGATGAAAAGGGATGAACCTGCACTGAAACAATTCAATAAATAATGGCTCACCAAGATAGAACCAACAAATAATTTATTGTAAATGTAAGCGCTTTCACGAACAAGTTGCTTCAGAAAAAAATCACTTCATTACACCATATAATTTAAACTCATTAACAATTCAAATGGACCAATCACAAACTTCTAATCAAAGCCGTTAATATAAAAATACATATAAAAATATATATAACAATGTTGACATTAAAAATACAATAAACTGAAATTAACATTGCACCCTCCCAATACATTTCAGCCTACGTTTCTTCAAAACTGGTTTCAGTGATAAATAATCATTCAGGCCATTACCTTGATGCGATCTAAGCTTAAGTACCCATTTGAATTCATATCTTCAGTCATATTAACCATGTCACCCATATGTTCCTTAATATCAATCTTATCTATAACCATAAACTTAAAACAATGTGCACTTCCTTCTACTAAAACAATTTTGGCTATGGCACTAAATCACTGCAGTTTACGAATATAATATAAATGGTCCCGTATTCTTTCTCTTAGTCTTCTGTTAGTTTTCCCAATATAAAACGCATGGCATGACACAAGCATGCTAGATAAACTAAATTCTTGCTATTGCAATCTGCTTGTATATTAAAACTAAATACTTTTCCAGTCTCTGGATGTATGAACTTATTGCTAGTATCCACATATTCACAGTAGACACACTTAAACATTTCCTAGTGCTCATTCTAGTACTAACTGTTGAAACTTTATCAGTTTCACAACCTTTAGGGTAGCACAATAACCTTTTTAAAGAGATATTATTCTTGTAGTAAAACTTGGGACATTTACCTACAGTATCTACTATACTTGAATCACTACTTATGTCAGAAATTTAAGCATAGAGGGTATAGGTCGAAAGAAATAGTTGATGCCATTACTAAGACTCAGGCTGAGCATAAAGGGAAAGGGAGACCGTACTTTTCAGCTAACGTTGTATTACATGATACCCCTAGAATGAAGCAGGATACATTATTTGTTCCACTAGTTTATAGTTCAGATTCAATAGCTATAAGGGATATTAGAGCTAGAAACTGGAATGTACCAAGTAGTGATCCATGTATAGTAGATATTGTAGGTAAATGTCCTAAGTTTTACTGCAAGAATAATATCTCTTTAAAAAGGTTGTCGTGCTACCCTAAAGGTCGTCAAACTGATAAATTTTCCACAGTTGGTACTAGAATGGGCACTAGGAAATGTTTTGTGTGTGCCTACTGTGCATATGTGGATACTAGCAGTAAAATCATATATCCAGAGACTGGAAAAGTATTTAGTTTTAATATACAAGCAGATTGCAATAGTAAGAATTTAGTTTATCTGGCATGCTGTGTGTCATGCCATACGTTTTATATTGGGAAAACTAACAGAAGATTAAGAGAAAGAATATGGGACCATTTATACTGTATTCGTAAGGGGCAGAGATTTAGTGCTATAGCCAAACATGTAGTAGAAGAAGTGCACATTGTTTTAAGTTTATGGTTATAGATATGATTTATATTTTTGAATGTGTGGGTGACGTGGTTAATATGACTGAAGATCATGAGTTAAAATGGATACTTAAGCTTAGATCGCATCAAGGTAATGGCTTGAATGATTATCATTGAAACTAGTTTTGAAGAAACGTAGGCTGAAACATATTGGGAGGGTGCAATGTTAATTTGAGTTTATTGTATTTTTAATATGTCAAAATGTTTATATATATTTTTATATGTATTTTTAGGTTTACTATGGTAAGGTTGAAGTGGGCTCGGTTGAATCCACTTCAGTCGAAGTCCGGATGCCGAACTGTGACAATGTTGAAACCGACATTGTCAAAGTATGAATCTCATCCCTATCTCGACCCATGTTAAAGCCTGTTCGGAGGTCGAAGTCGAGTCGTATTTCGACAGTGTCATGATTTGACATTGTATTGTCGCTTTCACGGATGTGGGTCGATGATCCCATCATTCAATGGGGTTCAGTTCGACCTTGCCATAGTAAACCATATTTTTATACTAATGGCTTTGATTAGATGAAGTTTGTGATTGGTCCATTTGAATTGTTAATGAGTATGAATTATATGATGTAATGAAGTGATTTTGTTTGATGAAGCGACTTGTTTATGAAAGCGCTTACATTTACAATAAATTATTTGTTGGGTCTGTCTTGGTGGGCCATTATTTATTGAATACTACAGCCGTGTTTCAGTGCAGGTTCATCCCTTTTCAAATTGTTTCCTGATAGTTAGCCAGCTGTCCCTAAAATGGCAAACAGGATGTATGAAGTTCCTGAGTCTTACACATTTTTATACACTATTCCCAAACCTGACCCAGCAGCTATAGCTTTACACCTCTATTACAAAGCACTTAGTTAATTCCAATCCTACTCTTTCGTATGAGAATGCAAAATTATTGATAGGTATGGGGGGAAAAGTGTATATTTCTTCAACTTTGAATTTTAGAATTTTAAACTGTCAGACTCGTATGTTGTAGTCTAGCATATTGTGAAAATATGAGGAAGGTTTTATCTACAGTTTCGTCTTGTGAAGAAACATCTGCTTTAAATCATTTAGTTTCTTGCATTGCACAGATCACTACTCGTTGTCTGCAGTGTGTGTATGAATCTGTTGTTACTTCTACCAGGGTTAGGGACACTGGTACAGTTTTAAGGAGGTTTGCTTGGCTGCATTCTCAGAACATTCCAGATGATGTTAAAAATGAGATTTTAAATTCTTCCTTGGATAGAGATTTAGTTTCACCCCTCTGCTGAAAAGGTGATCAAAAATGTGATGAAAGGGTCAAGCTAATCCAGGGAACCTCTAAGATTTTTCAGCTCTCGTTTTCTAAATTGTCCAAGGGATTTTCTTTCTCCTCAACTAATTTTGGCAAAAAAACCCCCCAGAATAAACCGATTTAACAGAATCCAGTTAAACAGATGTTTAAGAAGAAGTGGCAAGGAGGTTCCAAAAAGAAGTCTCAAACCTTCCAAAACTCGAGACAATCCAACAAGTCGGAATGAATGTTCAATAAACCTTGTGACCTCCTCCCACTCTGGCCCTTTTTTTCTCTTCCAGAAGGTCTGAATTTCATTTTTATTCTCTTTGGCAACAGATTGTTTCAAACAAATGTGTTCTGAAAACCGTTCATCAAGGTTACTGAATGGCAGTGGCAGGAAATTTCTCCTTTCCATGGGTAATTCCTCATCCTGCAGATCAGACCATTTTGTGTCCACCTGTTCTACATCAGATGCTGTTCCAAGGAGTGATAGGACCAGTTCCTCCTTCCCAAGTGGGGAAGAGGTTTTATTCAAGGATGTTTCTAGTCCCAAAGAAAGAAAGAAAGAAAACACTTGGAGACCAGTTCTGGATCTTTCTTTCATAAACTTGTTTGTGATCATGCCCAAATTCAGAATGATGTCACTTCACAACCTGTTGCCTCTTCTTCCTCTGTCAAATTTCCTGGTAACATTAGACTTAAAAGATGCTCATCATCACATTCCTATTCAGCCAGACTTCAGGTGTTTCCTAAGGATTTGTGTGTCTGTATCGCATTAACAGATGTTCTTCGTGTTTCACTGTTGCAGTCATTACATTTGGTTTATCTGCCTGCAGGTAGCCCTCAGTCAGCCTGAATATCAAAGTTTTGGATACCTGCGTCGGATGCTGTCTCTTCTTCCATGACATCAGGTCATCAGGGGTATAAAACATGCAGCTGACGCCATTACATCAGTCTTTCTTGCTGTGCGGTGCCCGAAGCAGAAGCAGTTCGCAAGTGCCGGTCGGCCGACAACTGAAATTTTCGTTTTCGAGTTTCAGAACTGAAGTCTTCAAAAAAGCTAAGTACCCTGTTGGGGATCCTTTTTCTTGCTCTTAACCAATGTCAGTAAAAGTTAACAATTGTATTACCTGTGGGAAGCAAATACCTCATAAAGATTTTTATTTTTACTGCATTCCCTGCTTAGGCCCAGACCACTACGTCCCTTGCTGGCGGTTTTGTGCCTTATTCAACCCCTGTGCTATTTGTTGTCGGTTTATTTTTGCAGCAAATTATTTTGGTATTCAGTTTAACTATCCAGAAATGGCTTCAGTAAGCCATCCGACTACCGACATTCTGAAAAAACATAAAGATAAATACAGTGACAGACCCCATAAGTCCAAAGCTGCCACCGATGCTTTCGTTAAGCTAGTTGCCAGTTCGCCGGTACTGAATGAGGCGCTTTTGCAGCCCCTTATACGTGCTACTTCAGATTCACAGGCCTCTACTGAGACCCATTCGGAGTCTGGTATGCTGCAAGATGTTTCTTCGACTATGGAACCTGCGGATGTCTCTACCTTGGATGGGTCCAGAGCCGCTGTGCAGGTACCGGCTTCTGAGGGTGTTTTCAGGCCTACAGACTTGCATTTCAAACCAATGCCATCTTCTTCTTCAAGGCCTATAACTCGACCCATGCCTAGAAAACTGATGTCCAAACCACATGGTCAGGCCCATATGCCTAAAAAACAAATTATAAGAATGGCTGAAGACCTTATTACTTTAATTAGGGGAAGCCAGCCTTCACCCTCTAAGAAACCTAGAACTGATTTTCCTTCTGATTCTTCTGATCAGGATTCTGAAATTTCTGTTCTTCTGATTACCAGGATTTGCCCTTATCTACCTATGAGGATTCTGATGCAGAGGATTCCGTTCCCTCTGCTTCCTCTCCAGAAGATTTTTCTTTTGGTGAAACGTTGTACACTCTTGGGGAGCATTTCCACTGGGAAAGCCAGGATTTCCCTGACTCTAAAAAGAGGCTTAGGGAATTCTTACTCCTCCCTCAACACAGACCTTTAGCTATCCCTCCTCTCCTGGACATTGTAGATGATGCCTTCTTGCAATCTAGCCTGGCTCCAGACACTTTATCTCCAGCTCCCAGGAAGCCTGACAGGTATTACAGAGTACCTGACTCTCACAAGTTCCTCTTCAAGAATCCTACTGCGGACCCAGAGACCATTTCCCAAGGACCTAAAGGCATTAACGCTACTACAGCCAAAAACCCTACCCCCTCTGATAGAGATTCCAAAGCCTTGGACAGATGGGGTAAGAAGGTATACACCTCTGCTACTTTGGCCATTAGGGCCTTAAACTGCCAGTTTCATGTGTTAAAGTATCAGCAGCATATTATGGGACTACTTAAACAGAAAATGATGTTGATTCCTGACTGTGCTGAAAATAAAGAATTACAGGATTTAATGCATTCTGCTGAACAAGTTGGTAAACATACTTTGCAATGTGGTTTTGACTCATTAGAAGCATCTTGCAGGGCTGCTGTCACTGGGTCTGTACTTAGAAGGCATGCTTGGCTTAAGGAGCAAAATTTGCCAGATCATGTTAAAGCTAAATTACTGGATGCTCCCTTAAACCAAGACCGCCTGTTTGGCAACAAAGCAGAAGAAGTCCTTAAAACGATGGAGTAAAAAGCTAAATCTATGCAAACAGTTAAACATTTCCTGCAAGTACAGCCTCCCAGATTTCATAGGCATTGGCCTTCTAAGAAATGGTCCTTTCCTGTCTCTCCCAGGCCTTCTCAGTCCAAATCCAGGAACAGCAGACCACCTAGGCTACAGTCTCAAGGTACCCACAGGCCTAAGCAGTGGGGGGCTCCCACTTCCAAAGCTGGAAGTAGTAAGGCATCCCCCTGTGGAAAAATGTCACAATGACTTAACCTTAAACCTTCCAAGCCCTGCTGAACTGCCTGCTCCCTTAGGGGGAAGGTTCGCCCTGCATGCAAAAAACTGGGAACTCATTACCCAGGACAAATGGGTTATAATATAGTTTTCCAAGGATACAGATTCTACTTCCACACCTTACCAACCCCAAACAGTTGGCCAGACCTACTCCCAAATCAGTGGGCAGAGGCTCATAGGTTCATAAGTAGGTACTAGACTATCTGCCCGAGGGCATTTATAAGCCTAGCCAGAGTGTGTCAGCTTTTGCCAGCCCATTGATTAACTGATCCTCTGTAAAGCAGAGCCAATGAAGTGATCCCAGGAGTGTATTTTCTGTTACCCATCCACTCATCAAGCTTTCTCTTGAAGAGTGTTAGTGAGGGGCTCTGCCTGATGTAATTTGGAATTTTGTTCCAAAGCATGGGAAGTCTCTGTGACAGGAATCTATCCCTCCAGCATGTTCTATTTATTGTTGTGGCGAGGTTTAGCTCACTAGAGCATGTGGCTCACAGTGACTAGGATTTCTTTAGGTGGAGCATGTCCTTCAATTCTGAGTTGGACATGGCTTTGTAAGTCAGGCCACCTCTGAGTAAGCGATATGCCACTGAGTACAACCAGTGTTTTTTCAGTCGGGCTGCATAGGACATATGTTTGAGGCCAGTAATCCTCTTGGTGAGGTACTTTTATGGTCTTTCCAGCTGTTGGAAGTGTCTTGTGAGGTACATCCCAAATGGGGCATTGTACTCTATGATGTGTCTGAGTGACGAGTAGAGGGGCACTATAACCTCTTTATTTCTAGATGCGAACCCTTTAGTAATTAGATGAGCCACATAGAAGGATTTCCTAACTACTTTGACAATATGATTGTCAAAGGAGAGATTACTATCTACCTGGGTCCCCAGATCTCTTATTACCTCTTCTGTATTAAGGGGGCTGCCACCTATGTGGTAATTCGTGGGTGTTTTGTTTTTCCCAAATGGGATGACTGTGCATTTTTTGGCATTTAGCTTGAGGCCATGACTTTGACAGCAGGTGTCCGTCTCAGTTTTGGAGGATGTCTGTGTCAGCCGGAGAGTCAATTATGGCTCCCAGTTTGCAGTCATCGGCGAACTTGGTTAGCCATAGTCCTCCTGTGTTTGCCTGTACTTCTGAGAAGTATATGCTGAACAGTAGGGGTCCCAGGACTGAGCCTTGCGGGACTCCACTTGTAACTGGTTTAGAGTCAGACCTGGAGCCCGCTATTCTTACCGTGTGAGTTATGTCTGTTAGCCAGTTGGCAACCCATCTCGTGACGTAGGGGTTTATGTACAGGCTGGTGAGTTTTTCTGTAATACCCGAGTGGAGAATGGTGTTGAAAGCCTTGGCAAGGTCAAGGTAGGCTGTGTGAACCACCTTTCCCTCGTCTATGGCCTTGGTGACTGTCTCAAAGAAGTCAACCAGGTTTATAGGTTCATAGGTTCGTACTAGGCTATCTGCCCTAAGGCATTTATAAGCCTAGCCAGAGTGTATGTGGCTTACACCACCCCTTAGGATGAGAATACTACGCCCTTTTAGGGTTTAGTTTACTATGCCTCTGTCTAGTAGTGACACAGAGATGACCCCCGGGGTAAACCTACGATCTCCCATCCACTCGTCGAGATTTCTCTTGAATAGAGTCAGTGAGGGGCCCTGCCTAACATGGACTGGGATTCTGTTCCAGAGTGTAGGGAGCCTCTGGGTTATGAATCTGTCCCTCCAGCACGTTCTATTTATTTCTGTGTTGAGGTTTAAGTCACTTGTTCTCGTGGCTCTGATGGATTTGGATTTTCTGAGGTGGAGCATGTCCATTAATTCAGGATTGGACATGGCCTTGTACGTCAGGCACAGATCACCTCTGAGTAGGCGGTATGCGACTGAATAGAGTTGGAGTTTTTTCAGTCGGGCAGCATATGACATATGTTTAAGACCCTTTATCCTCTTGGTGAGGAACTTTTGGGGTCTTTCCAACTGCTGCAGGTGTCGGGTGAGATACATCCCAAATGGGGCATTGTACTCAATCATTGGCCTGATAAGAGAAGAGTATAGGGGCACAATGACCTCTCTTGATCTAGATGTGAAACCCTTCATGATAAGGTGGGCAATATAGAAGGTCTTCCTAACCACTTTGGCAATGTGAGTGTCAAATGAGAGGTTACTGTCAACCTGGGTCCCTAGGTCCCTGATTACCTCTTCCGTACTTAATGGATTACCGCCTATGTGGTAATTTGTCGGTACCTTCTTTTTCCCAAAGGGTATGACTATACATTTTTTGGCGTTCAGCTTAAGGCTATGGCTCTGGCACCAATTATCTGTTTCTATGAGGCCTCTCTGAAGGATGTTTGTGTCTGCTGGAGTATCAATTATGGCGCCCAGTTTGCAGTCATCTGCGAACTTTGTCAGCCACAATCCTCCTATGTTTGCCTGTACCTCGGAAAAATAAATGCCGAACAAGAGGGGTCCCAGGACTGAGCCCTGTGGGACAATGCTTGTGACTGGCTTAGAGTCTGACATAGCTCCAGCAACTTTGACCCTGTGGGTTCTGTCCTTGAGCCAGTTTGCAACCCATCTTGTGACATATGGGTTTACATTTAAGCTGGTGAGTTTGTCTATGATGCCCGAGTGGGGTATTGTGTCAAAGGCTTTTGCAAGGTCAAGGTAGGCTGTGTGAACTGCCTTACCCTCATCAATGGCCTTAGTGACTGTTTCAAAAAAGTCGACCAAGTTCAAAAGGCAGGATCTGCCCTTGACAAAGCCAAATTGGGTAGGATCCAATGTCTGTAGGTCCCTAATGTCTTTGTTTATGAGTTCCATAATGATCCTCTCCATAGCTTTGCAGACCAGGCTCGTCAAGCTTATGGGGCGGTAATTTCCAGGGTCCGTAGAAGCACCGCTTTTGTGAAGTGGGACCACTGTTGCCGTACGCCACTCTTTGGGTACGTATCCTGTAGTAAGGCTAAGATTAAACAGCAGCCTTATGTGTGGGTTTAGTTCCTCTTGGAGTTCATGTAGTACATAGCCCGGGACACCATCCAGTCCCATTGATGCTGTGTTTTTAGCTTTAGAGAGGGCGGCTCTCACCTGGGCATCTGAGATGTTAGGGAGGCTACACTCTACTGGGATAGTTATTTCTCCTTTTGGGGAGGAGGGGGAGGAGAAATTTGCACTGAACCTGTCTGCCAGAATGTTGGCAATGTCAGTGGGTTCAGTGTATTTTGTGTCATTTTGGACTAACTCTGAGCATATCTGGGAGTTTCCACCCAGGTTTCTAACATAGCTAAAGAAGGCCTTGTGATTGTCTTTTGTGTCTTTTGCGATTTTTCTCTCAAAGTTGGCCTTGGATGATTTTATGAGTGATCGTAGTTTTTGCTAGTACTGATCAGAGACGCCTTCCCTTTTAGGGATTTTGCTCTGTCATGTAGTAGCTTCCTCCTCCTGTTGTAAAGTTTGTTTATGGCTGGGGTCCACCAGACCGGGCGCCTGCCTTTAGGGGAATGGGTCTTGGTTTTATTTGGGATTGCATGATCCATGCATTCTTGAAGGTGCCCATAGAAGGCATTTGCAAAGGATTCAGCAGTGTGGGTTGTGGTTTCCACTGGCCCAGGGGCCTTGAAGGATACCACTTCAGTCTTAAGAAGTGTGAAGTTTGCTTTTGAGAAGTTCTTCACTGCGGTCTTTTGTGCAGGGGGTGGGGCCGGGATGTGGATTTCCAGTGAGATTAATTTATGGTCTGATCTTACCAAAGAGGGATATACTTCCGGTGTGGAGCATTTTGTCCCCATGTTTGTGATGATCAGGTCTAGTATATTGTCTCCTCTTGTGGGAATGGTGACTAGTTCCATTGCATTTGAGTTTATGAATTCTAGGAACCTTTGGGCTAGGGTGTTGGGGCTTGAGTAATGTTCCCAGTCTATGTTTGGGTAGTTGAAGTCTCCCAAAATGATGGTATTTGGAGAGACATTCATACTCTCCAGTGTCTTCAGGAAGGCTGTGTGGGGTTCCTGAGTTTGAGAGGGTGGTCTGTAGCATGCTACAAACTGTAAGGCAGTTTTGCCTATGGTTAGTTGCACCTGGATAGTCTCCGATGCTTCGTGCGTTGCCTCTAACCTGGAGGTGTGGGTATCTTTGATGAAAATGGATACTCCCTCTCCTTTTCTGGTTCGGTCCAAGTTTTGGGGCCGGAAAGCATGATATGAGGTAAAACCTGATAGTGCTGGGGTGCTCTCAGGAGCCTTGAACCAGGTTTCAGTCACTGCACAGGCATTAATGTTCTCCATACTGAGGAGGGCTTCGAGGGCGTGCATCTTGAGGTTTAGACTTCTGGCATTGAGCAGCATTACCCTAAGTTTTTTTCCACTTGTGTTTTCTAGGGAGGTAGGTTTGTCATTTGAGCCTTGCCTAAAAAAGGCACTATGGGGGTGGCAAGAGCCTTGGCCAATATCCGGAAGCCCAGGGGTGACAGGTGCAAGCCATCCCTTGCGAAGCAGCGTGGCTTGTCAAGCATGTCATCCCAAGCAGACAGACATTGGATCCCCTTAGAATGACACCAGTAATTAAGCCAATTGTTAAAACTGATCATTTTGTCTTTGTACTGTGGCATCATTCTTGGTGAGGGTAAGATGCTGCTCAGGGTCAGGGTCATACCGGCCTGGGCTACATAATCAGAGAGCTCCTCTATGTCTCTTTTCATGTAGTCCAGGGAGGTACGTCTCAGGTCGTTCACACCGGCATGTACAATGACTGAGTCATATTTGTACTTGCTGTGGAGTGACCTAAGTGCTTGTGTTATGTGGCGGATTCTAGCTCCCGACAGGCAGCTTACTGTGACCCTTTCCTTGTTCAGTCTGGTGAGCGGGACGTCAGTGTGTCTGACTATGGAGTCACCTATTATGAGTGTGTGTGGCATGTTGTTTGGCCTTAAGGGCTGTGACTGTTTAGCACACTGACTTTGTGAACTATGTGTTGCATGTGCTATGTCTTGAGGTGGTGGTTGCTTGGGTGTCTGCTTTGGAGGCCTCTGTTGTTTTGGTAGATTTTTAATCAGCCTCCAGTATGTTTTTGTGTGTTTATGTGTTTGGTTTGCTGTTGTGATAGTTCTATGTGAGACTGGGTTTGTGGTGTGCGTGGTTACCTTCTCCTCCTGACTGGTCTTGCCAGTTCTGAATTGAGAGAGCTCAGCCTCCAGTTTGGCTATATAGTTGCATCTCTCGCATATATTTGTATTTGTTGGGAGGAGGAGAGGGTTGTCTGTGTACTTGAGGCAATTGTAACATTGCCTCAAGATTCCCAGATTCACCAGCTGAACAGGAGAGGACGCCAGCAACTGACCCTTCGACATGCTAGAAATAGTGAAAAAGATTGCTGTGTAACTGAGTCAGAAAGGACCTATAGGGAGATGTGTACTCAACAGAATTTAGGTGAATGAAGTACTTTCTTTTGTTTAAGAGTGCTTTACCTGTATAAAAATGCTTTAGGAGCAAGTGCTGAGCTTTTCAGATAGAGTATAGGCTGTTTAGATTGCAAGTAGAACAGTTCTAAGGGAAAAATTGAAGAGCAGACTTGGCAGAGCCAGAAAAAGTTTAACCGGCGCTGCGCTATGCGATCACAAGAAAGCCGCAAAGGCGGATTTTAAGCAGTGAACTACAAAAGAGCTAGGAATGGTCCCAAACAACCAATTACTACAGCTTCTTGTGCTGAGGTCACTTCCCCCAAGGACAGGTAGGCTGCTCAAGGCTCCCCACTCCCACTGGTGAGCAAAGAAACTTCCTTCTATCCAAGTAAGGTAATGGACAACACAGGAACTACACCACAGCCCAGAATACAGCAATGCCTGTATACTGGTCTAAACTAGTCGAGAAAGGCGGGAAAACAAGAATTATTTTTTTGTTTTTTTGTTTTTTTTGTAGAAATACACAGAAAATGCAGAGACAGTGATAAATTAGTTACACAGGCTAGCACACTTTAGTGGGCAGCCTCCACAGTTAAATTAAATAAACAAACAAGCAAACTTGGTTTTGCTAGGGGCGTGAACAGCCCTTAACAAAGCCTAACTGGGTTGGGGTCAAGTGTTTGGAGGTTCCCAATGTCTTTGTTAATGAGTTCCATGATGATGCGCTCCATAGACTTGAAAACCAGGCTAGTCAGGCTTATGGGGCGATAGTTACCAGGGTCAGTTGTGGCCCTTCCTTTGAGGAGAGGAATAACTGTTGCTATGCGCCATTCTATGGGCACGTAGCCTGTGGAGAGGCTGAGGTTGAACAGCATGTTTAGGTGGGGGGTTAGTTCGTTCTGTAGTTCGTGCAAGACGCAGCCTGGGACACCATCTGGTCCCATTGACGCTGTGTTTTTGGCTTTTGAAAGGGTTGTTTTCACCTGTGCGTCTGTGATTTTTGGGACACTACACTTTTCCGATATTGTTTTGGGACCTTTTGGAGGTGAGGGGGGGTGAAGTTTGCACTGAATCTATCTGCCAGGATGTTGGCAATATCAGTAGGTTCAGTATATTTTGTGCTATTTTTCACTAGTTCAGTGCATATCTGCGAGTTGCCACTTAGATTCTTAACTTAGCTAAAGAAGGCTTTGTGGTTATCTTTTGAATCCTTGGCTATTTTTCTTTCGAAGTTAGCCTCGGATGATATCATGAGGGACCTTAGTTTCTTATTGATACTGAACAGGGATGTCTTTCCTTCTTGGGATTTTCTTTTTTTCTGAACTAGTTTCCTCCTCCTATTGTACAGCCTATTTATTGCAGGGGTCCACCAAACTGGTTTCCTTCTCTTAGAGGAGTGAGTCTTGGTTTTGCTAGGGATGGCACAATCCATGCATCCTCGTAGGTGCTCATAGAGTGCATTTGAAAAGGTTTCTGCATCTTGGGCAGCATTATCCTTCAGGGTGGGGACTGTGAAACTTACCATCTCTGTGTTAAGTAAGGTGAAGTTTGCTTTAGAAAAGTTTTTTTACTGTGGTTTCCTTAGTTGGGGTGGTGGTGGGGTGTGGACATCCAGAGTGATTAGTTTATGGTCTGATCTAACCAGTGATGGGCTGATCTCTGGTGTGGAACTCCTGTCGCCCATGTTGGTGATGACCAGGTCCAATATGTTTTCACCTCTGGTAGGGGAGTTTACCAGTTGATCGAGGGCGTTTGAGTTGATGAATTCCAGGAAGCGCTGGGTCTGGGAATTTGTACTCGAATAGTTTTCCCAGTGAATGGTAGGGTAATTGAAATCGCCCAGTATCAAGGTGTTGGGTAGGACCTTCATGTTTTCCAGTGTCTCCAGAAAGGTAGAGTGGTGGTCCTGGGTCATGGAGGGTGATTTGTATCAGGCCACAATTTGCATTGCAGATTTGCCCGATGTTAGTTGCACATGGATGATCTCAGAGGTATCATGCTGTGCCACTAACCTGGAGGTGTAGGTATCCTTGATGAATATGGATACACCCCCTCCTTTTGTGTTTTGGTCCGTGTTCTGTGGCCGAAATGTGTGGTATGAGTTGTAGCCCGGTAGTGCTGGGGTGCTGTCTGGAGACTTGAACCAGGTTTCAGTTACTGCACAGATGTTGACGTTCTCCATACTGAGGAGTGCTTCGAGCGCATGCATTCTGAGATTTAAACTCCTGGCGTTGAGTAGCATAACTCTCATTTGTTTGTTAATTGTGCTGTTTACAGAGGTGGGTTTGACTTTTGAGCCTTGCCTAAAAAAGGCACTATGTAGGCAGCAAACGCCTTGGCCAGTATTCGAAAGCCTAGGGGTGACAGGTACAAGCCGTCTCTTGCGAAGCAACACGGCTTGTCGAGCATGTTGTCCCAGGCTGACAGACACTGGATCCCCCTTTGAATGACACCAGAAGCTTAGCCAGTTGTTTAAATTGATCATTTTTTTTCTTTATACTGAGGTATCATTCTTGGTGAGGGCAGGATGCTACTCAGGATCAGGGTCATACCAGCCTGGGCTGCATGATCAAAGAGCTCTTCCATGTCTCTTTTCATGTAGTCCAGGGAGGTATGTCTCAGGTCATTCACACCAACATGAACAATGACAGAGTCATATTTGTACTTGTTCTGGAGTGACCTGAGTGCTTGTGTTATATGGCGGATTCTGGCTCCCGACAGGCAGCTAACAGTAACCTTCTGCTTGTCCAGCCTAGTGAGTGGGACATCAGTGTGCCTGACTATAGAGTCACCTATTACTAGTGTGTTAGGTATGTTATTTCGCCTTAAGGGCTGTGATTGTGTGGCACACTGATTTTGTGTTTTATGTGTTGTCTGGTTTGTGATGGGAAGTGCAGGTTGTTTGGATGTCTGCTTTGGAGGTCTCTGATGCGTTTGCAGGTTTTTATTTAGAGCCTCCAAGTATGATTTTGTGTATTTATGTGTATTTTTTGCCAGTGCTGTTTTAGTATATCTGTATGCAGCTGGAGGTGTGATGCAAGTGTTATCCTTCTCTTGACTGTCTGTTCCAGTCTTGGGTGGAGACAGCTTATCTTCCAGTTTGGCTGTATAATTGCATCTCTCACATATGTTAGTGTTTTGTGGTAGGAGGAGAGGGTTGTCTGTGTACATGAGGCAGTTGTAACATTGCCTCAGGATACCCAGATTCACCAGCTGGACTGGAGAGTGCACCTGAAGTTGCCCTTTGGTCATGCTTGAATTGTAGGGTGAGCTGCTTAGTTGCTTGGTTGGTGAGGGGTGAATAAAAAGCCTTGCCCTGCTGGGCAATCAGTGTCAGGGTATATTAGTGCTTGCTATTAGGTTTGAGCAAGTGCTGGGCTGTAAGATGCTTTCTGAGTGCTTAGGTTGAGAGATAGAGTAGTTTCAAGGGAAAAACTGAAGAGGAGACTTAGTAGAGCCGGGAATAATTTAACCGTTGCTAACCAGCACTGCCCGGTACGCAAAACCGTGCAAACACAGTTTTTATAGTAGGGAAATGAAAGAGATAGAAATTAGCCCAAAATGGGCAATAAACTACTAACTTCTGGGCTGGAACCACTCCTCCAGGGACAGATAGGTTGCTCAAAGCTCTCATCTCTCACAGGTGAACAGAGAAACTTCCTTCTATCCAAGTAAGGTATGGGCAACTCAGAAACTAGTATCACAGCCCTGAATTCAGCACTAGCCTGAAAACTGGACTATACTAGCTTAGAAAGGTGGAAAACAAGGAATTTATTTATTTTTTTTTTTTTAAAGATAAGGCAAAAACAGTAAAAAATTACACTTAAAACAGCTTTAAACGACTACAAACGATCAGAAAAGGCTATTGCACTTTACTGTGTAGCCTACAACAGTTAAATAAATTATTTAAACAAAAAGCAACTTTTTAAAAGTGCAGGCAGTCAAATAAGTACAATATGTGAAAAAAACAAGCTTTTAAATCGCAATAAATGCTGGAAAATCTGTGTTTAGGCAGAAAAATAGTTAAGTACAGCAATAAAGTACAGAAAATTAATACTTAATTACTCCAAAGTCTCTCTTCTAAGCTAGAAGGCTTGTATCAGTTTAAGGCTTTCTGGTGCTACTCAGTAGTTTAGTTACAGGAAAGATGGGAAACAAGCGCAGATGTGGCCTTTTAAACCAGAAAGTTGAAAGAGATGGACAAACTGTCCAAATGGTCAATAAACTACAATTTCTGGGCCAAGAACCTCTCCTCTCATGGTAGACATGCTACCTAGTGGTTACCACTCCCACTGATATGCTAGAATGCTTTCTTCCAACACAGAAGGGCTTGCGAGGCTCAGAAGCTTACCAACAGTCCTGGATACAGCAACTCTGTATCTGGACTAGGCTAGTTGTAGGAAAGGTGGGAAACAAGCGCAAGTGCAGCTTTTAAACCAGAATGTTGAAAGAGATGGAAAAAAAAAACTGCCCAAACGGCCAATAGCTACAATTCCTGGGCTAGGAACCACTCCTCTTGTGGTAGATAGGCTACCTAATGCTTACCACTCCCACTGATAAGCTAGAAGGCTTCCCTCTAACACAGAAAGGCTTGGGGGGGCTCAGACGCTTACAAAGAGTCCTGGATACAGGAAATCTGTACCTGGACTAGACTAGTAACAGGAAAGGCAGGAAACAAGCGCAAACACAGAGTTTTAAATCAGAAGGTTGAAAGAGATGGAAAAGCTTCCCAAACGGCCAATAAACTATCATTTCTGGGCCGGAAACCACTCCTCCTGTGGTAGATAGGTTACCTAGTGCTTACCTCTCCCACTGATAAGCTAGAAGGCTTCTCTCCAACACAGAAGGGCTTGGGGGGGGGGGGCTCAGAAGCTTAACAACAGTCCTGGATACAGCAAATCTGTACCTGGCCTGCACTAGTTATAGGAAAGGCAGGGACCAAATGCAAAACAGGCTTTTAACCAGAAAGTAGAAAGAGATGAAAAAACTATCCAAATGACCAATGAACTACAATTTCAGGGCCAAAACCCACTCCTTCCATGGTTGATAGGCTACATAGTGCTTACCACTCCCACTGATAAGCTAGAAGGCTTCCCTGCAACACAGACAGGCTTGTGGGGCTCAGAAGCTTACCAACAGCCCTGGATACAGCAAGTCTGTATCTGGACTTGACTAGTTACAGGAAAGGCAGGAAACAAGCTTAGAATTTTTTTTTGTTACAGAAAAGCAGCTAAAACAGCAGTAAATACAATTCAAATTGTAGTACAGGCCAGCACACCTGAGTGTGTAGCAACACTACGCCAAGTACAGTTCAAATAAATGCAATTAAATCGACAAATGACTAAAAAAACAAGTGCAGAAGGCAGTAAATTAGAAGGCTACTAACAAGCAGTAATAAGTGCAGAGTAAGAGCAACTGAACAGATAACAGCATGCAGAAGAGCAACTAAGACAGTTACAGTAATAGCTGAATAAAATATATATATATATATATATATATATATTTTTTTTTTTTTTTTTGAGGGAGGGAACAGAGCAGGATTAAGATGCTACAGGGGTTATCCTTCCCAAATGCTCTCTCTGTACACAGTAGGAGTGCCTGAAATCAGAATATGATCTCACTGCACTCAGTTGAGAGAGCAAATGAGATGGGCCCAGAAGGAGTATCCAAATACAAATCTACAAGAGGGGAAGGCAATTTCAAAGCCACCAACATTAACACCAAAACAAGAACAAGGAGGGTGGGTGGGGAACTAACTGTAGGGAGACAGCCAAAACTTCAGCTGAGTTAATATTCAGTGAAAAACACAAATAAATAAATTAACTACAGTACTATATGTAAAAGAGCAGATAAAAGTGTACTTAAATTCACTTATACGTCCAGCTGATTTCAGGTAGATGTTAGCTGGCTAAAGCTCTGATATTAAGCAGAGATAGCTCAAAATGTACCACTTATATAAGGCAAGAATGTCAGTGATGAGCTGAAACTACCTCCCACTGATATTAATGGCTACACAGAAATTCTAAAAAGTACTCTGTAGAGAGACAGCCACAACTTCAGTTGAGTTAATATTCAGTGAAAAACACAAATAAATAAATTAAATACAGTACTATATGCAAAAGAGCAGATAAAAGTGTACTTAAATTCACTTACACATCCAGCTGATTTCAGGTAGATGTTAGCCGGCCAAAGCTCTGATATTAAGCAGAGATAACTCAAAATGTACCACTTATATAAGGCAAGAATGTCAGTGATGAGCTGAAACTATCCCCACTGCTATCAATGGCTACACATAAATTCTAAAAAGTACTCTGTAGAGAGACAACCACAACTTCAGTTGAGTTAATATTCAGTGAAAAACACAAACAAATAAATTAAATACAGTACTATATGCAAAAGAGCAGATAAAAGTTTACTTAAATTCACTTATACATCCAGCTGATTTCAGGTAGATGTTAGCCAGCCAAAGCTCTGATATTAAGCAGAGATAACTCAAAATGTACCACTTATATAAGGCAAGAATGTCAGTGATGAGCTGAAACTTCCCCCCACTGCTATCAGTGGCTACACAGAAATTCTAAAAAGTACTCTGTAGAGAGACAGCCACAACTTCAGTTGAGTTAATATTCAGTGAATAGAACAAATAAATAAATTAAATACAGTACTATATGCAAAAGAGCAGTTAACAGTGTACTTAAATTCACTTGTATGTCCAGCTTATTTCAGGTAGATGTTAGCCGGCCAAAGCTCTGATATTAAGCAGAGATAACTTAAAATGTACCATTTATATAAGGCAAGAATGTCAGTGATGAGCTGAAACTACGCCCACTGCTATCAATGGCTACAATGAAATTCTAAAAAGTACTCTGTAGAGAGACAGCCACAACTTCAGTTGAGTTAATATTCAGTGAAAAACACAAATAAATAAATTAAATACAGTACTATATGCAAAAGAGCAGATAAAAGTTTACTTAATTTCACTTATACATCCAGCTGATTTCAGGTAGATGTTAGCCGGCCAAAGCTCTGATATTAAGCAGAGATAACTCAAAATATACCACTTATATAAGGCAAGAATGTCAGTGATGAGTTGAAACTACCCCCCACTGCTATCAATGGCTACACAGAAATTCTAAAAAGTACTCTGTAGAGAGACAGCCGCAACTTCAGTTGAGTTAATATTCAGTGAAAAACACAAATAAATAAATTAAATACAGTACTATATGCAAAAGAGCAAATAAAAGTGTACTTAAATTCAGTTATACATCCAGCTGATTTCAGGTAGATGTTAGCCAGCTAAAGCTCTGATATTAAGCAGAGATAACTCAAAATGTATCACTTATATAAGGCAAGAATGTCAGTGATGAGCTGAAACTACCCCCACTGCTATCAATGGCTACACAGAAATTCTAAAAAGTACACTGTAGAGAGACAGCCACAACTTCAGTTGAGTTAATATTCAGTGAAAAACACAAATAAATAAATTAAATACAGCACTATATGCAAAAGAGCAGATAAAAGTGTACTTAAATTCACTTAAACGTCCAGCTGATTTCAGGTAGATGTTAGCCGGCCAAAGCTTTGATATTAAGCAGAGATAACTCAAAATGTACCACTTATATAAGGCAAGAATGTCAGTGATGAGCTGAAACTACCCCCACTGCTATCAATGGCTACACAGAAATTCTAAAAAGTACTCTGTAGAGAGACAGCCACAACTTCACTTGAGTTAATATTCCGTGAAAAACACAAATAAGCAGTGGCGGCTGGTGACTTCAAATCACAGGGGGGCTGCAGGAGGACTGAATGAATGGCGGGGGAAGGGGAAGGTGTGGTCAAAACCAAAAGAGGAGCAAATGCACAAAAAACAACAAAAACTAACTTTAATTAAATCCGCTGTGCCCTGGGTGGCAAAATCAATGAAAAATAAGTCAAGACAAATAAAATAGTGAAGAAATAAAAAATATTTCAATGCATTGGCTGCATGACAGCTTACTTAATATCTAGATGGAAACAAAAAATTGTGAGGCATGAAAAAAAATTACTTTTTTAAATACATTACTGAATGCCAGTCAAAAATCAGTATAAGAAAAACCAAGCACTCAACTCCTTAACTACTTCTCCTGCACTAATTCAGTTCTATATATAATATATAGCACTATAGTAAAGTGTACAAAGTGTGAAAGTATCAATGAACCCATGTGCCCCCAATTGTAAAAATGTTTTTCTTACAAAGACCTGCTGCCTGCTTCATGGGGAATGGGGAAAAAAAAATAAAAAAAAAAATGAAAAAAAAAAACAACAAACAAGCTTAAAGATACATTAAGGAAAGCGGTACAGGACATTACAGGACCACACATGATTATCATGTTTTAGCTTCTGTTGGTATGATTGGGTAGAGTGAACAAGAAGTGGACAAGTGTGTAAAGTGTAATTAAATAATTAAAATAATGGAATCCTGTCCTTTATTACCTAAGGCTTATACATTATCTAGTCAGCATTGGCAACAACAGAAAGGCTTTAATGTTGGCACAATGTTGGCAATTCTTTTTATTTAAGCTTGCTTACTTACCTTATGGTCATTAAAAGCTCATACTTAGCTTACAGGCACAGGCACTTTGAGCACAGAACAGGGAATCAACAGCAACAAAATTAATAGTACAAAATCAAAAGAACAAAATAAACACAGAATGAAAAGCAAAAACAAGGACAGATGAAAAGTGTCTCCTAGTATGTCCTCCCATCCATACCCATCCAAACTACCTTACACACATCCCTTGTCTCCACATATTGGAGTGACAGGCACAGTCACTGGGGAGTGGGGTGCAACAAATTGATCTGTTCTTGAAACTGTGCTGGCTGACTGACCTGTGCTGCCCTCTCACAATCTGGACAAAGCAAAAACAACAGAAGCAACAAAAGTGGGACAAAAGATTTTCAAGAAAAAACAAAATTTTAATAAACAGACAGGATAATATAGAATAATATTGGCAGTAATAATGATTTTATAAATATAGAACTGGTCAATTATCAAATTTTTTTTGAAGGGTATAAAATTTCTAACTACTTTAATGTCTGTCATTTCTAAATTCAAAAATTAGTGATTTGTCACTAATTTGCCAAAACAACAAAATACAGAAAATACACAATAAAGAAGGACAAAAATATAAAAATAGACACACACACAGCTTCTACAAAAATAAAAGAATCTACATTAATTTCAAGTAATCTTACATGCATTTTGACACAATTATTTCTAGTTACATTACATTCTTGTAAAATCCAAAACCTCCATATTATTTTCCAATTTATTATGGATAGTTATTATTTTCTGGTTTTCTTATTAAATTATAGAGGTGGGTTTTGGAGCAAAATTGGAAGAGCAATTTGGAGATTTAAATTTCTGTTAATGCAGTAAATCTGAACAAGGCCAAAATTTGATAGGCACATATAATCATATATAAAAAAATAAATGTGAACAAATAAATAAAACTTGTTGCAAATATGCATTTTTGACATATATTTTTAAGTAAAAAATTGCAGACAGTTGATTATGAGACAACTTCTGAGGAATGCAAATACTTTAAAAATGAAAAACTATAAATTATGAAAAAAAATAAAATAAATTAATTAGAAAAAAAATCTGAAAGTTGAATTAAAAATAAAAGCTGGGAGTATCTGAAACCCAAATAAAACAGTTTGCAAAATCTTCCCTGACAAAATAATGGCAGCTGGGGAGCTATCCCTTAGCATTCAATTTCATCTTACTTGGCTATTTCAATTTGTGCATACTGTTTTAACTTCGCATACTGATTTACTTCAAATGATTGACTTTATTTTTTTCAACATTTTTTATTTTTTTACCAGCAACATAAAATTTCACTTCAAACAGCAATATTAACTTACAATCATTACTACTGCCCTTTTAAACTGAACATTACATTGAAACATCAATCAAAGCAATGAAAGTAGAAAATAAAAATAATAAATTTAAATTTTGGAATTTCGAAACACTTGAAAATGTTACCATTGTAAATTCATTGCATAATAAAATACATGTACTTAAATTATACACCTTGGTAAATATACATTGTCCTTGTATGATACAATGTTGATTTGTTGTGATACATTGTTTTGAAGATACCAAAAAATCCAGTAATTTGTATTATACAAACCAAACAATTACAAAAATTTTATTGGTACATTAAAAAGTAAACTCAGACTTCCACAGTCCACCATTATTAGTAATATAAACAATACTACACAAAACCAAGATTACAATTAATAGTAAATATGCACAATTCCAGTCCACCATATTATATGCACAATTATTACATTCCCACACACACCATTATATGCAAAATAATACACCCACAATCCACCAAGTTTATATGCACAATATGCACAATTCTATTCAGCACCTTTATCAGTAAATAATATAAATACAATTCAACATTAAGTGTTTATCAGTAAACAATCATGGGGAATAGTCCATATTCAAAATAATGGGGAATAATTATAAACTTATACTCTTAAAAAAAAAATAGAAAAAAAGCCAATAATGGGGAATACAGTCAAAAAAAAATTTAAAAAATTCATATTGGCAACTTAAAAACTTAAGAAAAAAAAACAAAAAAACAATTTATTCTAGAGACGCATGAAGATAAAGAATTTTTTCAATTGAGAATCAAATAATTGGGCAGGAGACAGAACAAACAAGCACAAAGGCAGGCAGGAGCTCCACCAAACCAGAACCCAACACAACCAAGAAAAGCAGCAAACCACAAATCCACACAAACATCAATAGGAGATGCAGACTCCAAACAAGGCAACCCACAAACATTCAGAAAACCAAAAAAACCAAAGCAAAATAATTATAAACCACACGAATCAGAAGTTAAACAATTTAAAATGAATTTAAATAAAACTGCAGGACAGAACAAAACCAATTTTCAAACTGGATAAAAACACACAACAAATGCACAAAAACAGATGCAGGAGATTACCAAACAGACAGAAACCAGAAAAACCAGAGAGCACCACAGAACAGCCACACAAACACCATGAAACCCCCAAGAGATCCAACACGCAAGCCAATCAACACAGAGAAAAACCAATAAACTGCAACAAATGAAAAACAGAATTTTCAAACTCGAATCAAGAAAATGCCATCTGTTCAAAGCATTCAGGGATTAAATTGCAACGCTTTGCAAAAAATCAAACACAGAGAAGAAAGAATACTGAAACCAAATCCAAGAGGACAGCAAATTGCCACCCCACCAAAAAATAAAGGGAAGAATGAGGCACCCACACCAAAATCCAACACAACCACAAAACAGAAGAAACCCCAACAAAAAAAACCAACAAAAAACCCAACTCTGAACCAAAAATGCCTCAAAATTAGACAAATCTAAAAACAAACAAATTTTCAGCAGGACAAAGGGATTAAAACTGAAGAATGAAAACAAAATTTCAGTCAAATGAGAGGGGCACCACACAAAAACACATTCCAAGTGCAGAGACACACACAGACAGCATAAATGGCAAGAATCCAACCAGAAAACACACAAAAACACACAGGCAAAAAAACAGGCAGGACACAGCTTCAAACCACAAAAGAGACCCACAAATGAATCAAACAAGAAACAAAACAAAATGCCTGCAAAATTTTCAAACATGCAATGCAAAAAACAATGAACAAAGAATTCAAAATTTAACATGACAACACAAAAAAATAAACAGAGAAGCCAAACACATCAAATAAAAAACACAGGATGGAGATGCACAGACACAACAAGCCATCACAGAATCAAAGAAGAGGAACCCAAAACCAGAGGGAATTAAAAACACAACACACAGAAGCCACCCCACACCAGAAAAAAAACCAGAATTACTATAGCTGTGAGGCAACAATACTACCACTGCACCATCAAAATTATAGGGCAATTTCAATTCAAATGCCTTTAACATTTAAATACAAATTTTTTAATTTTTCAAAACAAATAATTAAAACATTTAAATAAATTTGACACAAAGAAACAAAAACAAATAACACAAACAGGAACGGAAGATACACCCCAGCAAGATGGAACCCACACAAAGACAAAACCCCAAGAAAAGGCACACACAAGGCAACACAGGGAGAGAACACAAAGCTACAGAGAAGGCAACAAAAGCCAAGAAACAAAACATATTTACCAACAACAGGACTACTACCACAGAGCACTGACCCAATTATAACATCAACAAAAATTTACAGATTTTATGACCACAATCAGATACAGGGAACAGATAAAATCTCTGATGCACACACACACACACACCTGCATACACTCAACACACACACCACAACACACACACACAAACTCACACACAGCACACAACTCACACACACACACTCCAACACACAACACCCACCATACACACAGCAGGGTAAAACACACACACACACACACACACACACAAGCACCATAACAAGCACCATACAAAAACACAGCAAACCATACATGCACACAAAACCAAATAAACCATATCACAAATAAACAAACTACCATAATCCACAGAAAAATACACAAAATCACCGAAGGAACCCTTAGGCTGACACCTGAATACTCCCGTCCATACATCCTTCCCATGTGCACTGCCCTCTGCGCACTGACCCCATGCTTGGCTTCCACCTGCCCTGCGTTCCTGGTGGCCCCTGACCCTGCTCCTGCGGGTGCGCAGACGCCCCGCTGGCCCCTCTGTGGACTGACACTGGTGCACGCTAAAGACCGATAAGCCGGTCCTTTTAGGGGGCTGCCCTTAGACTGCCCTTTTTTTGAAAACCGCGACCTGCATTTAACATGCCTTTTTTATCTATGCTTTGCGGCCGTTTTTTTTATTTAAAAATATTTTTTTTTTTTTTGCAAATAAGTAAATTAAATACAGTACTATATGCAAAAGAGCAGATAAAAGTGTACTTAAATTCACTTATACGTCCAGCTGATTTCAGGTAGATGTTAGTCGGCCAAAGCTCTGATATCAACAGCAGGTTCTCTCTCTTCTAAGTATCAGAGCTATTCAGCCTGTCCCAGCATAAGAAAGGGGACAAGGTTTTTTTGCTCAAGACTTTTCCTTGTACCCAGAAAAGACAGCTCCTGGCATCCTATCCTGGACCTCTCTATTCTCAACACCTTTTTGGTAATCCCAAATTTCAAAATTCTAACACTTCAACAGCTGCTTCCTATGCTAGGCAAAGATGCCTGGTTGGCAACCTTAGACTTAAAGGAAGCTTACCTGCACATTCTAATAAGGGAATCTTGCAGGAAATACCTACGCTTCAGAGCAGGCTCCATGCACTATCAGTTCTCTGCACTTCCCTTTGGCTTATCTACTGCACCAAGGGTATTCACAAAGTGTCTAGCTCCAGTCATTGCATTTTGCAGGCAAAGAAATATTCAAATATATCCATACCTGGACGATTGTCTAATTCAGGCAGAAAGCCAGGGCATGCTACTAAAACATCTGGCATTTGTAAAGAAACTTCTAACCTCACTGGGGTACACCATAAATAAAAAGAAATCTCATCTAGTACCCTGCCAACAAACTGTATTCCTGGGAGCAAGCTTGAACACAACTTCCCAGATGGCTTACCTCACACCAGCGAAACAAGTTTATTTGACAGCCTACTTCAAACTATTAAGCCACAAAGACCCAGCTATCTGCAAGGAAAATCCTGCAAGCCCTGGGTTCATGGCCTGTTGCATTCTACTAATTCCATATGCAAGACTGCATATGAGGAAACTACAGTGGTATCTAAAAAGCCTATGGTGTCAACATTCTCAGGACCTGGAATCAATGATTCCTATCATTCCTTGTATAAAGACAGAGTTCCTTTGGGGGGCAGAGGCCTGCTACCACAACAAGGGGCTCCCATTCACTCTTCCCCCTGCCACCCAAACCCTAACAACAGATGCATCAGACTATGCAGGGGGGGGAGTTCACTTGGCAGGGCAAGTGCATTCAGGGCAAATGGAACCCTAGTCAAATGCACCTGTATATCAATCAAAAAGAAATGTTAGCTGTACAGAATTCCCTGACAGCCTTCAAGGACCACATTCTTCCAGGACAATTATTGGTAAAAACAGACAACACCACTGTTATGTGGTACATAAACAAGCAGAGGGGAACCCACTTGTACCCTCTCTGCAGACTAGCCATGGCTCTGTGGAACACAGCCTTGAGCTACCAAGTTTTCCTACAAGCTCAATTCCTGCCAGGCAAGCTAAATTCACTGGCAGATGACCTAAGCAGAAATCTCATGGACCCACACGAGGGGAAACTGGAACCAAAGATATTCATCCTTTTGAGAAACAAATGGGGGAATCCAGAGATAGACCTGTTTGCCTCCCTTCAGAACTACCAATTGGACAAATTCTGCACAAGTACTTCCAACAGGCAAGGTTGGAAAGTGGATGCTCTGCCCTTCACCTGGGAAAGCCTCTCAGTTTATGCCTTTCCTCCTCAGCCTCTCCTCTCGAAAGTTTTGCTAAAGATCAAACAGGACTAACCAAGGACAATACTGATTGCACCAGACTGGCCACGCCAGCACTGGTACCCCCTCTTGCACAGTATGTCACTGCTGGAACTATGGCACCTGCCTCAGACGCCTTCCCTGCTGTCCCAGCAGGAGGGCCAAATTCTGCACCCTCAGCTTCAAACCCTGAGCCTTGCAGCCTGGCTAATTCCTTGAGCTCTCCAATAGCATCCCTCAGTAAGCAGGTGCTAGATGTCATTCTGGAGGCAAGGAGGCCTAGTACTAGAAAATCCTATGCTGAAAAGTGGAAAAGATACTGTTCCTGGAGCCAGACTCAGGGGATGGGCACAATGGTGCCAGCTTCAGTACTTAACAGAGATGCTCCACAAGGGCCTTTTCTTCTCGTCAATTAAAATTCATGCCTCTGCCATTTCAGCACATTATAATACTGAACCACTCCTCTTCTCTCTCCCCCCCTGCTAAAGCAATTCCTCAAAGGGGCCACAAATTTAAGACCTCCCAGGAGAGCCCCTACTCCAGCCTGGGACCTTAACTTTGTATTGGAAAAGCTCACTCTACCTCCTATTGAGCCAGCTGCAACTGCAGAGTTGAAATTCCTTTCTTGGAAAACAGCCTTCCTTCTAGCCATCACTTCAGCATGAAGAGTGTCTGAATTACAGGCCCTCATGGCAGTGGAGCCCTTCATCATCTTCCATGCAGACAGGGTGTCCCTCATGACCAACCCTTCCTTTATGCTCAAGGTGGTGTCTAGTGTGGCCCTTAATCAGTCCATTCATTTGCCTACTTTTTTCCCAGTTCCACAAAACAAAGGAGAACGAATACTGCACTCTTTGGATGTGCACAGACAACTTAGATTTTATTTGGACAGGACTAAAACTCTCAAAAAATCTGAACAGCTGCTAGATGGCTCTGCTGCAGGGGCAGAGGGTAAGGCCATTTCAAAGCAAACCATTTCTAAGTGGATAGCCCATTGCATTCATTTCTGCTACAAGGACCATGGAAAACCTACCCCACAGGGGATAAGATCACATCCCACCAGGGCTGCATCTACCTCTACAGCCTTTCTCAGAGGTGTCCCTAGCAGGGGCATCCTAGAAGCTGCTACCTGGAGCTCTGTATGTACCCTCACCAAGCATTACCACATGCCTATTTTTTCTAAATCCAGATCTGGTTTTGCCACTGCAGTTTTGCAGGGCTTAATAGCTGGTCCTAATGCTCTCTAACTTCCTCCTCCCTTACTTAGCTTTGGGAATCAACCCAAATGTAATGACTGCAACAGTGAAACACAAAGAACATAGTACAGTTGTGTACACTTACCATAAATGTTAATGCTCGAGTGTATTTACTGTTGCAGTCCTGGTTACCCTCCCTCCAGCCCCCTGACTTCTCTTGGCTATACTTTTCTTCTTGTTTAGTGTATTTCAGCTTTCTGGTGTATTTGCTTTTTGTTGGAGGTGTAATCTAACATATAATTGCTTTCCATTATGGGGGCACCTGACATCTGGGGCAAGAAAAACTGATGTAATTGCGTCGGCTGTATGTTTTATACCCCTGATGACCTGACGTCATGGAAGAAGAGACAGCATCCGACGAAGGAATCCAAGACTTTGATATTCAGTCCGGCTGAGGGCTACCTGCAGGCAGATATCCCAAATGTAATGACTGCAACAATGAATACACTTGAGCATCTACATTTATGGTAAGTGTACACAACTGTACTTTCTCTGCCTTACCCTTTGGACTATAATTTGCACCAACAGTGTACACAAAGTGTCTAGCTCCAGTTCTAGCTCATTGCAGGCTACAGGGTATCCCCATTTGTCCATATTTAGACAACATGTTTATCTTTTCAGAGCTTTTTTCAAAATGTCAGGAATATCTTTCTCGGGCTCAAGATCTCTTGCACAAGCTGGGATTCCAAGAGAACCTTCAAAGGGCTTTCTTGACTCATTCACACAGGATTTTGTTCCTGAGATGCCAACTAGACACCCCAGTTTAAAGAGGAAAAAAATAGATGTTTGTTTTAGATCTGTTTCTAAGTCTTTCCACTCTGGCTTCAGTCATTGAGAGGGAATACCTCATGAGTTTGGGTCTCGAGAACCTGTGTTTCTCATGATACCTCTGGCAAGACTACAGATGAGAAAAAAACACTGATATCTGAAATGTCTTTGGTCCCAGCTTCAACACCCTTTATCTTTTCAGACCCCAGTACTGAAGTTTGTCAGAAGAGAAATTGCTTGGTGGAGACAGTAGATATCCTTATATCAAGGTCTCCCCTTCTCCCTCCCTGCTACAAAACAGTCAGTCATCACAGATGTTTCAGACTTTACTTCAGGAGCAGTTTCAGGAGAGATAAAAGTGCAGAAGGCATGAAACACCAAGGACAGATGCAAGCACATAAGTATCAAGGAGATGCTTACCCTGATCAAGGCACTCAATTCTGTTAATCATCTTTGGTTCCTGAGACTTAAAACAATACCACAGGGATGTGGTACCTCGACAAGCAAGGGGAAACCAGGTTGTACCCCCCTTTACTATAGTTTCACAGCACAATCTCACCATACAGGCATCTTGCATTATGTTAGAGGAAAATTGTGCGGCAGACAAACTGAGCACGACCAGGGGAGACCCTCACAAATGGAAACTAGATCCGTGAGTCTTCCAATATTTGATCCATCTCTGGGGAATTCCTGAAGCAGCCCTCTTTGCCTCCTCTCTGTACAAACAACTAACTGTCAAAATTCTGTTCCAGGACTCCATGCAGGAAGGCCTGGAAGACAGATGCCTTTTCTTCTCTTTGGACAGGAATGTTTGTTTATGTACACATTAACACTAATATCCAGGGTACTTCTGAAGATTCATAAATAATCTCTCAAGATCATTGTGGTGACTGCTTTCGGGCCCAGGCAACTGTGGTTCATACTTCTTTTAGAAAAGGCCAGGGGCAATTACCACAAGCTTCTTCACAGCATGGATCTACTCACACAAGAACAGGGGTGTTTGATGCACCCCAACATCAATCATCTTCATTTGACTGCCTGTATGATGGGGTCTGAATTGTTTTTAGGCACCTGTTTCCTAAGAACATGCAGCAGGTACCAACTGAAGCAAGAAAGTCTGCTGCAAGAAAGTCATATATTAGCAAACGGAAAAGGTCTTCTAGTTGATGCCAACATAACTAACACCCATTCAGGTCAATTTGCTGCCTAATTATACAATATTTGTGTGAATTACTACTCTGTGGCCTTTCATATTCCTCTAAGTTCATTTATTGGCCATTTTAGCATGCCTACCCTTGGATCCTCCTTTGTCTAGGCAGTTGCATGTCAAAATGTTCTTGAAAGTGGTTTTGCCTAAGAGTCTTCCAAGTAAACTGGTGGCCCCTCCATGGGATCTTAATTTTGTGTTAGAGAAACCAACAATTGCTCCATTTGAACCAGCTGATTTGGCTGACTTGTGGTTCTTTTCATGGAAAAGAGTATTATTGATTGCTCTGACCTCTGACCTCATTTTCCACAAGGGCAGGGTTTCTTTGAGAACTAATCCTCCTTTTTTTACCTAAATGGTATCTGAGTTTACTTTAAGTCAAACTATTCATGTCACTGGTTTCCTCCCTGAAACTAAAAATGTGGGGGAGGGGGAGCATACTCCATACCTCGGATGCCCACAAAGCAGCTCAGGTACTATTTTGATAGAATTAAATCTTTCCGACTATCGGATCACTTGTTCATTTCTTGTGAACATAAGGGACAACCGGTATCAAAACAGACTATTTCCAAATAGTTTTCTAAGGCTATTACCTTTTGCCATACTCACCATGACAAATCTATTCCAGGCAGGATCAAGGCCCACTGTACAGGGATCCTGGCTTCTACTATGACTTTTTGGAAAGAGTTGGATTCTAGAAGTATTCTAGAAGCTGCTGTTTGGTCCTCTGTACATGTTTTTAGAAAGCACTGTAAGCTAGATTCCTTCTCTAGGTCTAGATCATGCTTTGCTAAGACCATTCTTCAGGTGTTTCTGGACCCTTCTCCTTCCACCTCCCAAATATAGTTATCTGTGGTAATCTACTCATATAGCTTAGGCTACTGTAGCAGTGATCAATATGAAGAACATAGTACAGTTGTGTAAGTTGAACTTACCATAACAATAGGTGTTTGAATTATTACTGCTACAGTAGCCACTCCCTCCCTCCATCCCCTTGTTTTTTTATGTGTTTTTTTATGCCAGGGTGTGGTTTTATATATATATATATATATATATATATATATATATATATATATATATATATATATATATTATTCCTAGCCTTGTCCTTTCAGAGCTCAGCCTCCATCTCTCTCTGCTGGCAGGAAAGCTCTGAAGAGCTTTGCACCCAAACGTGTCTTTCAGTTAGCTCAGCTCAAGCTGCTTGACAGTTTGGGTGCATGAAAGGAAACTGGCCGTCTGTTATATCCTTGGCAGAATATAACATATATAGCTAAGGCTACCACAGTGATCATTCGAACATCTGCTGTCATGGTAAGTTCAGCTTATGCAACTGTACTTTGTCTAACCCAAGTGACAACCGGCTCCACCTAAGGGCATTGATGCTTACTAGACCCTCATCATACCACCAGATTTGGTAGCTAGGTTATGAGAGGTTATTGAAGCTGCTAGAAAGCCTTCTGCTTAGCAAGCCTTTGTTTCTTTTTAGGAGTCATTCTTATTCTGGGTGTAGCAATACTTTGTAGCCCCCTAGTCTGACTCATTATAATTTAAGACTTCTGACCTTCAGGCCCTTGTATGTAGAAAACACATAACTGTCCTTTCACAAGGACAGGGTATCCCTTAGGAGAGACAAGACATTTCCTTCCAAATAGAGTTTTGGAGTTGTCCCCTAGCCAATCTATTCATCTTTGTTTTCTTAATAAATGCAGAAAGTGGGTTTTTAAACTTCCTAGACATACACCTACACTCAAATAGTATCCAAACTGGTATGTCAGTTTAAGAAGACAGACCAGTCAGACCATATTCATCTCCTTTATACAAGGGAAGGAGTGGGTTGCTGTTGCCAAATATATAGTTTTTGCAATCAGTAATTGCTCATTGGTAAATGCTCTGGTCAAAGGTCAGTCCACCAGAGGAATGGCAACCTTCAGTACTTGTTTCAAAAATGTATCCATCACAAATACTTGAGCCATGTCAACTCCGCCTCTGGTGTACACCTTCAACAAGAGTATTGTCATGACAGTTTGTAGGGAAGGCATACAGACATAAAGCCCTCAGAAAATTCCGGGTGACCTGGGTTTGAGTAGCTGCATGAGCATTTGACATTGCGTGATGGGAAGATACACATGCACATTGTAAGGAAGAGGGAACTCACGCTTAGGTGCTCATGGATATGAGTCAATTTCTGTGTTGGAGACTTGGGAAACAGCCGTATGGTACCTTCTATAGATGAGTGGGGCAGTTCTGTTGATGTTACCCTGTTGCAGAAGTGACGGACAGAAAAATGATGATGCCCATTGCTTGTCCAGCCCATGGTTTGTCATTTAGAATCTGGGTGGGTGCAAGGAAGGGCAGGGACAAAAACAAAATCTTAAACCATCTCTGCTGACTGCCTGTATGATGGCCATTCTTAGCAGATCCTCACACAAAGTAATGGGGAACAAAGGGACAGAAGAATGAGTATGTCATCCTGTGTAGTTTCCCAAACTAGCTCTCCATCAACTTTTGAGTTGAAACCCAAAGAAAAAAGCTTTCCTACTCCGAAACTGTAGCAAACAGCTTGCTAGACTGCTACAGATGTAACAAGCAGCTTGCTTCGGTCAGTTTTACCACACACAGAGCACTTCAGTGCTTCTGTTCTAACTGCAGGTGCAGTATTGGTACTCATTTCTGAAGCTCCAGTGTTATCCTGGCTTTTTCATGCCATCAACACCAGATGATCATGCCTCCTAATAACTTGATGTTCATTGTGTTACCCTGCTGCAGTCATCACACTTGGGTTATCCTGTTGTCAGGCGGTCCCGCAGTCGGCCGGATTTCCAAAGTCTTGGTCAGACGTCGGTTGCTGTCACCTCATCCCTGACGTCAGTGCGCCAGGGGTATATATATTGCAACCGACGCAATTTTCTTCAGTCTTTCTTGCCGCACGGTGCCCGAAGCAGAAGCAGTTCGCAAGTGCCGGTCGGCTGACTCCTGAGATTTTCGAATTCGAATTTCAGACCGAAGTCTTCTATAAAGCTAAGTACCCCGTTGGGGAAACTTTTCTTGCCTCAGACCGATGTCAGAAAAAGTTAATAATTGTATTTCTTGTGGGAAGCAAATACCTCATAAGGATTTTCATTCTTATTGCATACCTTGACTAGGCCCTGATCACGACGTCACTTCTTGTCGTTTTTGTGCTAGATTTAATAAACGTACTATTAAAAGACGATTTGATTTCGCACGACACTTTTTTGGTAGAAAATTTAATTATACCATGCTGTCGGAGCTACCGACTACCGGCGTGCACAAAAAGCGCAGGGACAAGGACCGACAGCCCAGGCCTAAGCCCGATTCCGAGGCCTCGGTTGATCCGGTCTCCGGTTCTCCGGTTATCAGTGAGGCTCTGACGCAGCCTCTGACTACCGCAGTTCTGGAATCCGAGACCGCTACAGATATTTTGACGGAATGTACTAGGCCGACGCAGCCTTTTACTTCAGGCCCTTCCGACGATTTACCTTCCAAGGACGTCGGTGCTTCTGAAACGCCATCGGTTTCTGAAGGCGTTTTCAGTCCGACGACTCTTACAGTCAAAGCGTTTTCCAAGTCGAAGACTCCTTCTAAATCAAAAAAGGCTTCACTTCAGTCTCCTGTTCAAGGCCCTATGCCTAAGAAACAGATGCTCAAGATGGCTGAAGATTTGATTTCTCTTATCAGGGGTTCTCAGCCTCCCCCTGACAAAAGGCCTAGACAAGAGGAGGATTCTGCTTCCTCTGAACAACTGTCTATTTCTTCAGATTCCTCTGAGGACCAAGACTATTCCTTCTCTCCTTATGAAGATTCTGATGCTGAGGACTCTATTCCCTCAGATTCCCCTCCAGAAGATTACTCTTTTGGGGAAACTTTACACACCATGAGGGAACATTTTTCACTGGGAAGGTCAGGATTACTCTGATTCCAAGAAAAGGCTCAGAGAGTTTCTTTTACTCCCCCAACACAGACCCCTAGCCATCCCTCCTGTTTTGGACATTGTGGATGATGTCTATTTAGAATCCAGTTTCAACCCTGACTCTCTACCTCCTGCCCCGGCCAAGCCTGACAGATACTACAGAGTACCTGATTCCCACAAATTCCTTTACAAAAGCCCAGTAGCTGACCCAGAGACTATCTCCCAGGGTCCCAAGGGGGCTAAGGCTTCCATGGATAAAAATCCAGTACCTTCTGAAAGGGATTCAAGAGCACTAGACAGATGGGGGGAAAAGGTTTACACCTCTGCCACTTTAGCTATGAGAGCACTAAATTGTCAATTCCATATGGTTAAGTATCAGCAATTTCTGATCTCTCAGTTAAAACAAAAGATAATCACCCTCCCTCAACAATCTGAATTGAAAGAAGTACAGGATTTGTTGCACGCCACCGAGCAGGTGGGCAAACATACCTTACAATGTGGGTTTGATTCTTTAGAGGCCTCCTGCAGAGCAGCTGTCACTGGATCAGTTATACATAGGCATGCCTGGTTAAAGGAACAAAGTCTGCCTGATCATGTTAAAGCAAAAATACTAGATGCTCCCTTACAACAGGATGTTCTTTTTGGTGTTAAAGCAGAAGGAGTTTTAAAGAAAATGGAAGATAAGGCAAAATCAATGCAGACAGTTAAAAATTTCCTACAAGTACAACCCCCTCGCTTCAGCAGAAGCTGGCCAACAAAAAATTGGTCCTTTCCAGCCACTGACAGGCCTCAGAGGGGTAAATACAGGCGCCCAAGGGGCAGAGGACAACCACAAGCTCAGTATAAACCTTGCCAATGGGGCACTCCAACCCAGAAGGGAGGAGAAGACAGGTCTCAATCCACCAGAAGGCAAACTCAATGACTTGCACCTCAGCTGGCCAAACAAAGCTCTTTTGTCAGCCCCCCTGGGGGGAAAACTAGCACTATTTGCAGACAACTGGAACATGGTCACAAAGGACAAATGGGTCCTAGACATAATTTTACGAGGATACAGATTCCACTTTCACACCTTGCCAATAAAAAGAGGAATGCCAAACCTGCCACAAAATCAAAGGGCAGGGGCTCAAAAACAAATTACAGGTCTAATGGCCATGAGGGCCATTCAAAGGGTACCAACTCAAGAGCAAGGCCAAGGATTTTACTCAAGACTCTTCCTAGTACCCAGAAAAGAAAATGCTTGGAGACCAATTCTGGACCTTTCAATTCTAAACACGTACCTACAAGTTCCCAAATTCAAGATGCTAACACTATAGCAGCTACTTCCCATGTTGGGCAAGGAAGCATGGCTGGTAACGTTGGACCTCAAGGAGGCATACCTGCATGTCCCTATCAGACAAAATTGCAGAAGATACCTCCGTTTCATTGCAGGTTGAACCCATTATCAATTCTCTGCACTGCCCTTTGGCTTATCTACTGCGCCCAGAGTATTCACAAAATGCCTGGCACCAGTAATTGCATACTGCAGACAAAGAGGAATTCAAATATATCCATACCTGGACGACTGCCTCATCCAAGCAGAAAGAAAAGACATTCTCCTACAACATCTGGCTTTTGTGAAGCATCTACTAAATTGTCTGGGGTACACAGTAAACGAAAAGAAGTCAAAACTAGTACCCTCACAAAAAATGACATTCCTGGGTGCCAGCTTGGACACAACGGCCCAGAAGGCTTATCTTACACCAGACAAGCAATTACAACTGACTCAATATTTCAAGACAGTGGCAACAAAGACCCAATTAACTGCAAGAAAAATTCTGCAGGCTTTGGGCTTCATGGCATCTTGCATTCTGATAATACCATTTGCAAAACTGCATATGAGGAAATTACAGTGGTACCTAAAAAGTGTATGGTCTCAACACAGCCACAGCTTGGACACAGTGTTATCTCTCATTCCCTGCCTTCAACAGGAATTTCTATGGTGGGCACAGACATGTCACCTCAACAAGGGTCAGCCTTTCACCTTGCCCCCACCCAGGCAAACTATCACAACAGATGCTTCAGACTATGCCTGGGGGGCACACATGGCAGGGCAATGCATTCAAGGCCTATGGACTGCAGAACAAAGAAAACTGCACATAAACCAAAAAGAGATGCTAGCTGTACAGAAAGCTCTGACAGCCTTCAAGGATATACTACAGCCAGGACAACTTGCAATAAAGACGGACAACACCACAGTAATGTGGTACATAAACAAACAAGGGGGCACACATTCCTACCCTCTTTGCAGGCAAGCAATAATCTTATGCAACACAGCTCTGGCCTACCAAGTTCAGTTACAAGCTCAATTCCTGCCAGGACAGAAAAACACATTGGCAGACGACCTAAGCAGAAACATCAAAGATCCCCACGAGTGGAAGCTAGACCCACAAATATTTACAATGATAACTCAAAGATGGGGCCTACCAAATATAGACCTGTTTGCCAGTCCTCAAAACTACCAGCTGACAAAATTTTGTACAAGGACATTCCACCATCAAGCTTGGAAAGTGGACGCTCTCTCCTTCAGTTGGAAAAACCTGACAACATATGCCTTTCCTCCATTACCTCTTCTCACAAAGGTACTTTTGAAGGTCAAAAAGGGGAATGATTCTCATAGCCCCAGACTGGCCACGCCAGCACTGGTACCCGCTACTGAAGAATATGGCTCACAGTCCACCATGGATATTGCCTCAAATACCTCATTTTCTCACGCAGCAGAACAAGCAGATTCTACACAGTCAGATCAAAACCTTAAACCTGGCTGCATGGCAAATCAATTAAGTATCCAACCTGCACCTCTTTCACAAGCAGTACTGGATGTTATTGTAGAAGCCAGGAGGCCAAGCACCAGGAAGGCTTACTCGGACAAATGGAAAAGGTTTTCTGCTTGGAACCAAGCTAAAGGCCAAGACACAACTCAGCCTCATATGCCTCACATTCTGCAGTATTTAGCTGAGATGTTGCATAAAGGACTTTCCTTCTCCTCAATTAAGATCCATGCATCAGCTATTTCAGCTCACTACGACACAAATCCACCTTTATTTTCAAATCCTCTCCTAAGGCAGTTCCTCAGAGGGGCAAAAAACATTAGACCACCTAGAAGAGCTCCTACACCAACATGGGACCTCAACGTTGTTCTGGAAAAACTAACGCTACCTCCCTTTGAACCAGCTTTTTCTGCAGACCTTCAGTTCCTATCTTGGAAGACTGCCCTGCTCCTGGCAATAACTTCTGCTAGGAGAGTCTCAGAATTACAGGCACTTATGGCAGTGGAACCTTTCCTCATTTTTCATCAAGACAGAGTTTTTCTACGAACTAACCCTTCCTTCATGCCTAAGGTGGTTTCCAGTGTAGCTTTAAATCAAACCATCCACCTACCCACTTTCTTCCCCAATCCACAGAACAAAGGTGAGAGACTCCTGCACTCCTTGGACATTCACAGGCAGCTTCGTTACTACTTGGATAAAACTAAGGCTTTCAGAAAAACTGACCAGCTCTTTGTTTCCTATGCTACAGCTTCTCAAGGGAGGGCCATATCCAAGCAAACCATTTCTAAATGGATAGGCCATTGCATACGATTCTGCTATACCCATCATGGGAAACCAGTTCCTCCTACCATTAGATTCCACTCTACCAGGGCAACAGCTACCTCTACAGCCTTTCTCAGGGGGGTTCCTACCAAGGACATTTTAGAAGCTGCAACTTGGAGTTCTGTACATACCTTCACCAAACACTATCACTTACCTCTTTACTCTAAGTCCAGGGCAGGCTTCCCTGTGGAGGCAGTTCTGCAGGGCCTCATTGCCTCCACTAACCCTCTATGATGCCTCCACCCTACCTTAGCTTTGGGACTCAACCCAAGTGTGATGACTGCAGCAGGGTAACACGATGAACATAGTACAGTTTTGTACCTACCATAAATGTAGATGTTTGAGTGTTCACCCTGCTGCAGTCCAGGTTACCCTCCCTCCAACCCCTATGATCTACTGGCTAAATCTTTGCTATGCCTTACTGATGTATTTGCTTACAGCTGAAGGGGTTTTTGTGTCTGTACAGTGTTCACACCTTTTGGTACTAATTTGGATCACCTTTTTGGGGGCACCTGACATCTGGGGCAAGAAAAACTGAAGAAAATGGTGTTGGTTGCAATATATATACCCCTGGCGCACTGACGTCAGGGATGAGGTGACAGCAACCGACGTCGGACCAAGACTTTGGAAATCCGGCCGACTGCGGGACCGCCTGACGACAGGATAACCCAAGTGTGATGACTGCAGCAGGGTGAACACTCGAACATCTACATTTATGGTAGGTACAAAACTGTACTTTCTGAGACCACCCACCCCCCTTTGCCCTACCATAGTTACAGCTATGCAGATTGACCATTTAGCCAAGAGAGGGCTGATAATTGCAATATAGCAGTAGAAAAGAGATAAAAAAAGGAGTTTTGCCCTTACCATAACCAGAAGAGTCTGGAAATGGTTACCTCAGGGCTTAGCTAATAGAGCTGTGTCTTTGTGCAGTAATCTAGCACCTTTCTGTATGATAGTTACTTCTTAAGAGTTCTGCCAATCACTGAGGATCATCAAGTTAGATATAAAAGTTGTATTCTTATTGTATCAGTGGATCTATGAAAGGACTCTCCTCAGTGGGTCCGTCCATCTATCTGGGGATGAATGTCTCTTTTGACAGCTTCAGCTGTTGATGTTCCCTATAATTTAGGCAGGGATGTGCTTTTATATCACTTGTTTAAATATCATAGTGTCAAATCTGTGTTATTATTTTATGATTTTTAGAAAGGTGATAACTAGTGACACAATGGAGAAATGGTGGGTTCTCAGAACATACCTGCTTATATAGTCAGTGTGTTACACTATGGCATGCACTGATGCAGACACATGGACATCTGCAAATGTGGCTGTTTATAGTAAAATTGATGATTGGGGGAATAAACACTGAACCAACCAAGAAATGATGAATGAAGACCTTCCCATAGATAATCTGATATAGCAAGAACATATCTGTTATTTACTGTACTCAAAGTTTTCATTATGCATGGTGATGTACTGTGATAAGGTGGCCTGACAGATAAAATTAAAGGCTGACTAGGGAGTAAACCTAGTCAGAAATAACACAGAAAAGAATAGGATACACATGCTGCCTGTGTGATAGGACACCATGTTATTTATTTACATTGCATTTACCACATGCTATGTGGACATGATAACAATGATTCCTACATTTTTGCTCTTGGCTAAGGCAGTATTGTTCTTGATAAGACCATTGGCCATGCTTTTGAAGAATATAGACTGAGCTGTGTGGCTTGGGGCTTGTACAGGTTCAATGTGATGCATTACAGAGTGATTCTGTATACAATATAAAATGAGTTCTGGCAGTCACTTGAGATGCTGTGTCTTATAAAGTAGTAAGCAGTCCTGAGAAACCATGTACTGGTTGCTGTGTCCAGATATCTGCGGAAAACTTGCTGCATTTTGTGACACAGGCATAGCATAGGGCCTCTGTTGCACATGCCATTTGATAATCGCTTCTGGTATAACGTGCACATTGACATGTAAAGTAGCCATTCTGTGTACTGTTTTATATGATGCACATCTGAACAACTTGAAATGAGGCATGCAACTTAGCAAATCATTTATTCGTGTGCAGATTGACATATATTCAGCATAATTATATGTTTTTCTGTTGTAAATGCTGCTGATGTGACCCTCTTGATCCACCTTTGTATTATTTTCCTAACAAAAAGCACTATTCCTCTGCTATTTAGCACCACCAAAGGGTCCTCATGAAGATCTTTCTCCTGAAAAGAGTAGCTATAGCAAGTACCACACATATAGAATTATCAATGGTGGGCTTCTGGATCTCTTCGCAAACCATTTTTAGAATGTTTATTACAATACTGCCCTCACTGGCATCATCGATACACATCAGTCTAAAAACTTCAACCCTCCTTGTCTTGTTTTTTTTCTTCCCAGCATTTCTCACTTCTTGCAGGATCTAAACAGTGAGACAGTTGTCGATGTTATTTTCTTTTTGATCAGTAGTTTTCCGTTTAAAGCCTATGTGCATGCTTGAAACCATTTTTTTCTTCACTGTTTGTTCATATCCTTACTTAGAGCTGCTAAGTTTGCTTCTAAATCTCATATCCTGAAACATGATCTCCACTTTGGCCATTCCGCCAAGTTTATAAGAAGCATGACTCCGTAATGTGTCTTCTTTGTTACTGTTTTAATCAAGTAATCACTGCAGGTGTTAGAATGTGGTTAGAGTTATGTCTGTTAGCAAGAAATGTAAAACAGAAAGGTGGTTTGAGTCAGATCAAAATATGCTTCCTCGCTGCAGTGAGCTTCTTATGCCACAAATTCATCCTCCAGCGAGAAAAGCAGAATTAGATAAACTCACAGTAGGATGCTAAACATAAAGAGAAATGGGCCTGGCTGTCTTAGAGTACCAGCAGCAGGCATAGCTTCAATAGGTCTTACCTTGATCTCAGAATGACTTAATGCTATTAGCCAAAAGAATGCAGGATACAGTCCTGACTTCAAAGAAGCATTTACTGTTAACTTAAGTATTTGTTTGGAAACCCCATTCTTCCACTGAGCATAAACATTTATTCCTTTGCTTTTTACTCCACAGTATCCTCCCATGTGTATCTCATTGGGGCTGTAAGAGCTGGAGCAGTAAAACGTGAGCTGTCATGTATTGTGAGTGGCGGCTTTCTTTTTCATTAAACCCAGGGTGCACAAGCTACTATGATATTAAAGTCCCCGCATGTTCATGGTATCACACACACACACACACACACACACACACACACACACACACACACACACACACACACACACACACACACACACACAGATATTCTGTTAATGCCTGTTTGTAAGAATGCCCCCATTTTGCTGCATCTCAGCCTTTCCACTGGGGACATTTTTCAGAAGGGGGAGGACGGCCATGCCCTTAGTCCTCCAATGGGGACAGCCAAGCAGTGCAGTTGTTCCTGACCATTTTTCTGAAGGAGAGCACTGGCCATGCCCTTAGTCCTGTGTGTTCTGGGGTAACATATGCACCCCATGCGAGTAGCCTAGCTTGGTACATTGGTTACATAGGCAGCACAGTGGTAGCAGACTAGCTCTAATATCAGTATGTGATGTCACAGAGTATCTCCTCTGTTTGGTGCACTGAAATGCAGCAAAGCCATCAGTAGGGATATCACTCCTGAGCTATACTAGGCCAGTGCTTCTGCTCTATGTTACACTACACTTTATGACTTAGGAGTTAGTCCTAAATGATAGCAGTTTGTCACGAGCAGGTCCCATTTGCACTGCTGCCAAGTTTTTATTTTTTGCTTTGACTGCTAACATTGGATCAGTCTTATAAGTGCTGTTGGCTTTTATTTATTTATTGACATTTGATTACCAGGAAAGTCCGACTGGGTGCAAGCCCATTTTCAGAGTTGGCCCAGGAAGAAAAGCTCCAAATTATTAGAAGACATTATAAGAACAATAATTTTACAATCTTCAAAAATAAAACATCTGCAGTTTAAATAATTGTAACAGATTATGAAAACATTGGTTAAGAACCGATACAGATTTTATGACAATCATTTAATATTTAGAAAAATTCTAAACAGTTTGTAGAGCGATTAAAGGTAGGTTAGTTTAATACAAACAGGAATTGCTGTTTGTAGAGAAATGAAAGGTAGTTTACTCTAATACAAATAGGAATTGCAATATGAAGTGAGGGGAAACAGACTTATAGTATATTTAGAGAGAAAGTCAGGGAAGAGAATTTGATAGAAGTAAGGAAGTAAGTGAAGAAGGGAGAGTAAGGAGGTATAAGGAATGAAAATGTACTTTTTCACATTTAGGGATATAGTTTATCCTGGTTTTGAGCAAGAGCATAGTTAAATTTTAGATAGGAAGTCATTCACAGTAGTTTTGAAAGATGGGAGGGTATTAACCTGATGGATACAAGTAAGGAGTTCAAGGCCTTAGCAACTTTGTATGAGTACAAACAATACCCAGAAGGTTTGATAGGTTTTAGACAGACAGGAGCTTTTGGGCACTCGATAACAATGACAGATTGGGAATATAGTTCTGTAGAATGTAGTGCTGGACAGGCAGATGGATGCTGGATAATTTTATAGGTGGTAAGAATTCATGTATATATTAGTTGATGAGGCAGTTCTAACCAATTTATGCTTTTTAGTGTTATACATTGGTGGTGGGCGGCCACTGTGGTGCAGCGGTTAGCGTTGCTGCCTCACAGCAAGAGGCACTCTGGTTCGATCCTTGGCTGGGATGCCTTCTGTGCGGTGTCTACATGTCCTCCCTGTGGTCGCGTGGGTTTCTTCCGGGTGCTCCGGTTTCCTTCCACATCTCAAAGACATGCTGTAGGTGGATTGGACACTTTAAATTGGCCCTAGGTGTAAGTGTGTGCATGTATGTGCCTTCTGTGGAAGGTTGGGCACCAGGCTGGCAACTCGACACCGTAAAACTCCACTGCCAATCATGAGCGGACAGGTGATCCGCTGTGGCGACCTCTAACCGGGAAAAGCCGAAAGAAGAAGAAGAAGAAGTGTTATACAGTAGTGGGTTCTGAAAGGGGTATTTGCTGCAAATTTAGCAACTTTGTTATAGTATTGTTCATTGTTTAACTTTTGTGAAGTGCCTGGAGGTTAGTAAGGATGGGAGCACCATTAAGAAGCATGGGGAGGAAATGTAGGGACAAGTGTAGTTTCAGTTGTGTTCGTGAGAAAGTATTTGGCTCTTTAAAGCATCCGTAGTTTTTGATGAGTTTTTCTTATGCATTTTTGTATATGCAGGTCGAATGTAAATTTATCATCCACTGTCACCTCTAATAATTTGCTATGAAAAGTGATTTCATTGGTTGTATTATCAAAAGAGAGGATTTTAAATTTTGTTTTTCTTTTCATGAGAGAGGGATTTGGGTATTGATGTCTGTTGAATTTCCTCTTTTGTGCAGAGGGACAATGTGTGACTTTTTCCAGAGAGAGGAAATGTGGGATTCATGGATTGAAGTATTTATAAGGACTGAGAGAGGATAGGCAGTGGTGTTGGCTGCTGTTTTTAGGTACTTGCTTGGAAGGTTATTAGCTAAACAAGAGCATGGTTTAACTTTGTTTGAGTAGTCTTATATAGGATGTTGCCACAGGTTTGAAGGTGAAAGTGGATGTGATGATATGTGGCTGTTGGGCAGGATTGGGATTAGATGTTGATGAATCATTGGTTAGAGATGCTAACCTATCTATAAAATAATAGTTGAACTGTATTGCAGTTTCGAGTGGTGAATTCCTCCAGAATTTGAAATGAGATCTATAGTACCTTAGTTGATCTGCCAGATCCTGGAATGGAACTTATTTATGTTCAATATCCACTCCATTTTTCAAGTCAAGACAAAAAAAATCGTATCAGTTTTCATATCTTAAGGTACTTTATATGTAAACAGAGATAGGTAGATGTGTTTTTGTATACAGTGCTTGACTGGTAGTGAAGTAACTGAATTTATGGAAGCAATCAGTATGAACATCTTGACTACCATATACCTTAGAAGTTGAATGCATTAACTTTCTGTGAAGGATGCTAGCTAGACCCCACTGAAATTTCCCTTCCCATTTCTTAATAAGGCCTTAGATTATTTGACTTTCACCTGGGCACTCAGAATGGCAGCATCAGCAAGGCAGGCAGTCTGTTTCCAGTTGAAAATCCTTTATTAAGTACATAGCTGGAAACAGACTGCCTGCCTTGCTTGGATTACTTTTGAATACTTAGTAATTCTGTACAATTGTATATTTTTTATTATTATTATTTTTTTTTTACTTAAGACAAGTTTAAGTTCGCTACTTCTACTACTATTGTCTGATCTGATTAATATATAGTGATTAACTAGAGATATATGGACTGAAAAATCTTCCACACAGAGAAGTTTCTTACACTATTTTGTTTTTGGACCCACTATACTTGTTTATTGGGTTGTTTTGAGACTTCGGGGATACCATGGAGATTACTTTTTTTTTGGAAATATTAATCTTCTAGCATCTCTGTCCTTTAATAATTTTCTTAACATCATAGGGCTTTCTAGCTGCTAACTATAATTGAAGAGTCAGTCTAAGTACCACAGGAAAGGGTCCCATCTCTTAAGAAATTGATATGTCTTACCTTGGTGTAAAACACGTTCTTCCTCGTGCAGTTTGTCAGTTAAGCTTTTTTTATGACCAAAACTATCAAGAAGAATAGCTCCAAAGCCAGTATGAGGATATTTGGTCTTTCAATCTCAAAAAAATAATTCTCTTTACTCACTACCATCTGGTTCTTACAAATAACTTTTATCAAGCCAACTACAGCATGACCTGAAGCTGCTACATCTCCAAATCATATGGCGCCATTCTCCCATTTCTTCAGTTTGACATCTCCAAGAATGTGAGCTGGCTCCAGGTAAAAGTTTGCCTAGTATTGTGGATGTATAAAATGCTTATGCAAACACATTCAGGCAAAAATATTGAACTCTCATAATTTGTTGGGTGTGCTTGGGTATTGCAGAACCATTTTCCATCTAATCTCATCTCTGTTTATATTAAGGAGTCTCTTTCAGCTTTGTCAGTGTCATTCCCCCACTGGGGCCCTGATAAACACTATTGCCCTTAACAACTTTGATACTAAAGCCTTAGAGTGAAAGGAGGAATGACTCACTTTGGTTAATATCCAAACTAAATCCCATCCATTTGGATTGATTTTATGTTTGTGTATGCAGAAAGCATAAAACCAGGGATAACATGTATCCTGATTTACTCTTTAAAAGGAGTTTGGTAACCTAATCCCATTCACTCCCATTCCCAGTAAAAGGACTGTGTATCCAGGTCTACCACATTATCCCCTAATTCATCATAATCCAAGGAACAATTACCGTATTTATTAATTCCTGAATATACTTTTTTAAGGTATCAAGTTGATTAGCTGCTGGGTTTGCCAGTGCCTTCTACAAAACTGACCCAACCAGTTCATGACCTTAACAAGCTTCTTTTCAGCTTTTCTACATCTGTTAATAGTTATGCAGTCAGTGTTAGACTGTCTTTGTAACACAAAAGAGCAAATTATTTACTTTAATTAAGTAAACATAAGAGTAATAAGACTGAAAACGATTTTAAAAAGTTGACAAGCATTGTCTGGTCAAATTCTGATAGTTACAGAAGTCAGAGCTGAAGCCAAGTCATCTGGTTATGTAGACAGTTCTCCAGACTGTTGTCCCCTCAACCCAAACTTAGGACTACATCCCACTCCCAAAATAAATAAGTAAAGGTCTTCCCAAAATTGAGGACCATTTACTTTAATGAAATAAATATGTGATTAATAGGACTAAAAAAGACAGAAAAACTAAAGAAGCATACTGTGGTCTGGTCAAATTCTGATATTTTTAGAAGTCAGAAACAAAGCTACATCATCTGGTGCTTTAGACAGTTCCCCAGACTAGTGCCCCCTTAGCCCAGAGTTAAGACCAACCCAAATTAAACAAGTAAATAAAATAAAATAAAATAAAGGTATTTTCATCATTGAGGATCAAACAAAAACACTCTTTGCAACAGTTGCTAACAACAATGACAACTGCAAATGCAGCATCAGCATTCATTTAAGAAGTTGTAATATCATCCATAGTTTCTTAACTAAATGCTGGCACTCCACTCACACCCTACTGGGAACTGTCCAATGCAACTGCCTCCTTTACCCTACCCTAGTTAGTGGTCTGACAGAAGTAAAAAAGATGGCAAAAAGCAGGCTAACATCATGGCAAATTCTGATAGTTTCAGATGGGTTCCTATCATGTAGTTGAACTTAAGTTCGAACCTCATGTGGTCGAGACCATAAGTTCAAATTTGTAAAAGTTCGAGCGTTTGAATGGAAATCTCCATAAGCAGAGGTTTCCATTTTGTTCAATGGGGTGCGATCTCGGAGTTGGTATATTTAGTGGGGGGGTATGGGGTGTGCAGGGGGGCTTGCCCCCTGCTTAAAACAGTTTATTTTGTTTTCTGTTGTTTTTTTTTTTTTTTTTTATCCATAGTCGAAGTTTTGTAATTTCGAACATAATGGTTCGAACATTACGTGTTCAAAGTTATAAGACTTCGACTATGTGATATAGACCCGTTTCAGACATGGTAAGTAAGAATATCAATTACTTTTCCTTAGATTATGTTATTTATATTTTTGGAGAAAAGCTTAAATAGGAAGTAAAATAATATTTATTATCCCTGTTTAAGTATACAGTTCTGTTTATATTCTGCTTTTAGGTGGCCAAAAAACCTTCATCTCAATGCTGGGTAGTCTGTCAAAGGTCTTAGCCCAGTTGGAACAATGTTAGAAAAGGACTTTTCACCTAGGGTTTTACTGAAGGGTGGATGAACTAATAAGACAGCATTTTCAGTAGTAGATATGAGTGAGTGTGGACTGTCCCTGGTATGCAGTTTAGAAGCAAGGTAATGGTACTGTCTACTAAAAGAGTAGTTTAAATGCTAGCGAATTAAGGTGAAGTGATGTGTAGCTGTGAGGGATGACTAGTTTGCCACCTGCAAAGTGGTGTTCTGTAATGTTGTTGTCATCTGCAAAACAATGTCCTGTAATATCTGAAAGTGTAGTAAAGTAACATAATTTATTTGCAGTGGTTTGCAGGCTTTTTTGTTATAAAAAGAGTTATGGGTTAGCCATAGTCTTATATGCAGGTAAACACGCTGATTCCTGTTGCTTTTCTAGCTTCATTGTTAAGAGATGGTCGAATTTGCAAGCATATTTGAGTTATTTTAGTATTTTACCCACTGTGTGGTCAGTATTCAGTGGACAGCTGCTGATTAAATGTGACTGTAATGTACTTCTGTTTATGTGTTCCAGACATCATTGTGGAGGACTTGCTGCAGATATTGACAAGCTTATGATCAATAAACCAGTATAAAAGAAGATTGTTTTTTTCTCATTTTAACTCTGTCCATAGAAGTGAAGTATGTCTGTTATTTTTGTTACTATCCAAAAATGCAGTACCTCAGAGGAAGGGCAAAACATTTTTTAAGCATCTCTTTTTCTCTGAGTTGCACAAATTTCAGAGTAAGACTATAAAAGAGGGTGCAGGGGACTTACCTCTTTGCAGCAAACACGTATTAAGGTTTTGCTGGATGCTAGTGCACAGGAGCAGTTCAGGTGAGTGTATATGTGTTTACATGCTTTGTGTACTCAGGTTTGCATTCGTGCAGTTGCAGCTGAGCAGTGTAGTTTAGAGACTTTAGTTTCAGTCGTACATTGTAGACCCCAATAACTGTGCTCTGTGCTTGTCACTTGTGAAGATAAAACACAGACTTTGATTTTGTATGTATGTGACACCGAATGGCTAGCTTTGATTGGCAGAGAGCAGATAAGAAATCAGGCTAAACAGGTGATGAATTGAGAAGTCACAGATGGCAGCCAAGGTCACTAGCAACATTTTCATAGCTAAGAAGCTGCTGTGATCATTGGCAGATATCAAACAGGCCATTGTGAAGAGGTGGGAAAATTTAAGGGAATAAAGACAGAGAAGTGCCTTATGCTGTTAGAACTAAGGTGGAAATGAAAATATAGATGTTGGAATGTGTTGGGATATTGTCTAATTTGAAGAAGAATGAAACATAGGACCTGTGCTTAAGTGATGTACAGCAACGAGTGTTCCTCATGTGCACGAATTTCAAAGTCAGCTTTAACCTAGCATTTAGGATAGTAAGGAATTGAAAATGTTTGAGGCTAGAAATGCAAGTGTATTCCAAGACATCCTTAACAAGTAATATATGTAAAGTGCTGTTACAGTGTAACTGCCTGTTTTTTTTTTTTTTTTTTTTTTAGAGTGGTGTATGTATCTGACATTTTTTTGCAGGTGATACTCCTGTTTGGAGGAATTCTGAATATGTATGGGCCACCATGGCTGATATCCTTGTAAATGGGAAGAATAACAAATCATAAAACCAAAAAAAACTCCAAGAAATGGAAAGGCAGAGTGCAGTGGTAAATCCAAGAAGTCCAAAAAACCAAGCAACAATATCAGATAGCAAGCAGTTTTATTTAAATAACGAAGCTTTCATGACTCGCCCTTCTTCAGTGTGTATGCAGGAAAACTCAATAGACAATCACATATACTCTAAAAAGAAGTCACATGACACACCCCTAATCAAAACAAGCAAAGCAATTAAAAATAAAATACCATAAGGTATTAACAACTATATCATAAATGAAATGCAGTAAAATGTATCAACATCTACACAAAAAAAAAAAATATATATATATATAAATATATATATATATATATATATATATATATATATATATATATATATATATATATAGTGACCTAAGTGTGATTAGTAGCTCAGGTGTCTACTGTAGTGGGGAGTATATGTGTGTGTATCCTAAGGATGGTGGATTCGGACCTGTCCATTGCCACAGTCCCTCAGAGGCAAAGAAGCAGTAATGCACAGGATGCCCCACAGCTGGACATTTGACCACCAAGACACAGACATGGTGGCCCTCATCATGGGTGCATGGCAGCATGCACTTGTATGGTGTCATCTTACTGACTCACACCATACTGGCTACCACAATGACACAGGCCACTTGTCTCCTGCCCAGTGATGGGATTAGAGCCATACCAAATATGCTGGTGAGGGCGCAAGCCACTACTGAAGCTGCCTGGATGATAACCTTCCCGGACCAGCTCTCACTGTCATTGGGGAATACCCAGGACAGTGAAACAAATGGGTCTGACAGATGAGAATTGATGATCATCAGGTGCAGCAGCAAAAAATGTATATAATAACACACATCACATCACTTTTTGTGCAGTTTCCAAGACAAATATTATTTCACAGAGAGAGAGAGAGAGAGAAACCAGGAGTGATTCATTAGTTCTAGAAGTGCACAGAGTAGTTGTAAAAGAACAGGCTAAAGATGACAGCTTATTACATTCTTCACTTTCTGTAAGGAAATACCATTTATCTGTATTCCAGTTAATTTTGCTTTTTGCGTCTGCAATACATTCATCATACTTGTTCAGCTGATCAAATGGCATTGTGCTGAACACAGAATGCTGAAATTCTAAAGGCCGAAAAACTCTACACATGATGTTCATCGTGCATACAGCTGCAGTCATTACAGATGGGATATCCTGCCGTCAGGCGGGTCCTCGGTCGGCCAAATTCCAAAGTCTAGGTCTGGCGTCAGTTGTCGTTGCTTCTTCCCTGACGTCAGTGCGGCAGGGGTATAAAAGAGGCAGCCGGCGCCATTTTCTTCAGTCTTTCTTGCCGTGCGGTGCCCGAAGCAGAAGCAGTTCGCAAGTGCCGGTCGGCCAGCTCCTGAAATTTACGAAAGTATTTCAGCCGAAGTCTTCTTTAAAGCTAAGTACCCCGTTGGGGAAACTTTTCTTGCCTCAGACCGATGTCAGACAAAGTTAATAATTACATTTCTTGTGGGAAGCAAATACCGCATAAGGATTTCCACTCTTTCTGTATCCCTTGCTTAGGCCCAGACCACGACGTCTCGGCCTGCCGTTTTTTTGTGCTAGGTTCAACAAGCGCACTATTAAGCGCCGGGCGGAGTTCGCCCAACATTATTTTGGCAAAAAATGTAATTACATCATGTCGTCGGATACTCCGACACCAGTTTTAGGCAAAAGACGCAAAGATAAGGACCGACATCCGAGGTCCGCACCGAGTACTGAGACCACGCTTAGGCTGACTACCGGTTCTCTGGTTCTCAGCGAGGCGCCTACGCAGCCCCTGACTACCGATGAATCTATTTTACCGGTGACTTCAGTACCCGAGGTCGCAGGATCCTCGGTCTCCATTCCTACTACAGATACCGACGCCACTCTTGGCGGGGAAACTCAAAATTTAGTCAGGCCTGCCATTTCTGAAGGCGTCTTCAGGCCTTCCACCTTCTCTATTAAATCCTTCACCAAATCTAAAGCAGCCATGAAAACTAAAAAACAGGGTCCTCAGACCTCCTCCCAAGGCCCCATGCCTAAAAAACAGATGCTTAAAATGGCTGAGGATTTGATATCTCTCATCAGGGGTTCCCAACCCCCCTTTGACAAAAGACCCAGATTGGAGGAAGACTACCCTTCCTCAGACCAGGCTTCCATTACCTCAGAGCATTCTGAGGACCAGGATTATGCCTATTCTCCTTTTGAAGACTCTGATGCTGAGGAGTCTATTCCCTCGGTCTCCCCCCCTGAGGACTACTCTTTTGGGGAAACCCTGCATACTTTGAGGGAACACTTTCACCTGGAAGGTCAAGATTACTCAGATTCCAAGAAAAGGCTCAGGGAATTTCTACTGCTCCCCCAGCATAGGCCCCTGGCTATCCCTCTTGTTTTAGATATTTTGGAGGATGTGTACGCAGAAGCCAGCCTTAATCCAGATTCTTTACCTCCAGCCCCTGTTAAACCAGACCGGTATTACCGGGTCCCTGATTCTCACCAGTTCCTTTATAAAAGCCATACTGCTGACCCAGAAACTATTTCAAAGGGTCCCAAGGGAATAAAGGCCTCTACTGCTAAAAACCTTTACCTTCAGAGAGAGATTCCAGAGCATTAGAAAGGTGGGGGAAAAAGGTGTATACATCTGCCACTTTAACCACGAGGGCATTAAACTGTCAATTCCATATGTTAAAGTACCAACAGTTTTTGTTATCCCAGTTAAAAAGCAAAATGACACAAACAGAACAACCAGATTTGAAAGAGTTGCAGGATTTGTTGCATGGTGCAGAGCAAGTGGGTAAACATACCTTGCAGTGTGGTTTTGATGCTTTAGAGGCCTCATGTAGAGCTGCTGTCATGGGGTCTGTTATACGTAGACATGCCTGGCTCAAAGAGCAAACCTTACCAGATCATGTCAAAGCAAAGTTATTAGATGCACCACTTCAAAAAGATGTATTGTTTGGTGTTAAAGCTGAGGAGGTACTAAGGAAAATGGAGGAAAAAGCGAAATCTATGCAAACAGTGAAAGATTTCCTGCAGGTACAACCTCCACTCTTCAGCAGAAACTGGCCTTCAAAAAATTGGTCCTTTCCAAGCCACGGATAGACCTCAAAGGGGCAGATACAGATGCCCAAGTGGTAGAGGACAACCTCAAGGATCTTACAGAGCAAGACAGTGGCAAGCACCAACCCCAAGAGGTGGAGAAGATAGATCACAGTCATTTAGAAAACAGACACAATGACTTCCCCCTATGCCTGCCAAGCAAAGCTTTGATGGCAGCACCTTTGGGCGGAAAACTGGCATTTTCAAAAAACTGGCATATTGTTACAAAAGACAAATGGATTCTGGACATTATAGACAGAGGCTACAGGTTCCACTTTCACACCCTACCAAAAATGAGAGGCATGCCAAACCTGCCACAAAATCAAAGGGCAGAGGCACAAAGACAAATTTCCGCTCTCATGGATATGAAAGCGATTCAAGAGGTACCTGCAAAAGAACAAGGCCAAGGTTTTTATTCCAGGCTATTCCTGGTACCAAGGAAAGACGAAGATTGGAGACCTATCTTAGACCTATCCATCCTAAACACATATCTACAGGTGCCAAAATTCAAGATGCTCACATTACAGCAGCTTCTTCCCATGCTGGACAAGGAGTCTTGGCTGGTAACATTGGACCTCAAGGAGGAATACCTGCATGTCCCTATCAGACAAGATTGCAGAAGATACCTCAGATGTCTTGCAGGTTCAACCCATTACCAATTCTCTGCATTGCCCTTTGGCTTATCTACTGCGCTCAGAGTGTTTACAAAATGCCTGGCATCAGTAATTGCCTTCTGCAGACTACAAGGAATACAAATATACCCATATCTGGACGACTGCCTGATCCAAGCGGACAGCAAGGACATACTACTGCAGCACCTGGCATTTGTAATAAAACTGTTAAACTTCCTGGGATACACAGTGAACAAAAAGAAATCAAAACTAATACCTTCTCAACAGATAATTTTCCTGGGGGCCAGCTTAAATACAACCACCTAGATGGCCTACCTCACGCCAGACAAACAAGGGCAACTGTCTCTATACTTCAGCAAAATGGCAACTCTCACCAGAATAACTGCAAGGAAAGCCCTGCAGGCTCTGGGATTCATGGCATCTTGCATCCTACTAATCCCATGTGCAAAGCTGCATATGAGGAAACTACAATGGTACCTAAAAAACTTATGGTCTCAACACAGCCACAGCTTGGAAAGAATTATACCACTCATTCCATGCCTTCAAAAGGAATTTTTGTGGTGGGCTCAAGCATGCCAAAGGAACACAGGTCTACCTTTCTGTGTACCTCAGGCAACTCAAATCATCACAACGGATGCCTCAGACTATGCCTGGGGAGCACACATGGCAGATCAGTGCATTCAGGGAAAATGGTCCCAAAAAGAGAAGCACCTACACATCAACCAAAAGGAGATGCTAGCCGTGCAAAATGCTCTTATGACTTTCAAAGACCTACTGCATCCAGGCCAGCTATTGATAAGGACAGACAACATCACAGTCATGTGGCACATCAACAAACAAGGGGGAACTCATTCATACCCCCTGTGCAGGCAAGCCATGACCCTATGGAACACAGCACTGGAACTGCAAATTCAACTGCAGGCACAATTCCTGCCAGGGAAGGAAAATACACTGGCAGACAGCCTAAGCAGAAATATAACAGATCCACACGAATGGAAGTTGCATCCTCAAGTGTTCTCAAAGATATCTCAGGCATGGGAACAGCCAGACATAGATCTATTTGCTACCCACAGAAATTACCAGTTGAAAAAATTTTGCTCAAGGACCTATCATCCACGGGCCTGGAAAGTGGACGCTCTCTCTTTCAATTGGACAACATTGACAGTCTATGCCTTCCCACCTCTTCCTCTACTGACCAAAGTTCTATTAAAAGCCAGAGCAGAGAGGCCACAAATGATTCTCATTGCTCCAGACTGGCCACGCCAACACTGGTATCCGCTCCTAAAGAGCCTGACACACTCCCCACCATGGATCCTACCTCTAGTTCCTCTTCTGTTATCCCAGCACAACAACAAAACCCTGCACAGCCAGCTCAAAACCCTAAGCTGCATGGAGAATTCCTTAATTGCACAACAGACTCTCCTCTCCAAGGAGGTGCAGGATGTCATCTTGGAGGCCAGAAGACCTTCTACTAGAAAAGCCTACAACGCCAAATGGAAACGATTTTGTTCCTGGAATCAAGAAAAGGGACAGAATCCTTGGGTAATAAATATACCTCAAATTTTACAGTACCTAGCTGAGATGTTAAACAGTGGCCTTTCCTTCTCCTCCATCAAGATCCACGCCTCAGCCATTTCTGCACAATACAACACAGACCCTCCTCTATTCTCACATCCTCTATTAAGGCAGTTCCTCAGAGGGGCAAAAAAATATAAAACCCCCAAGGAAACCACCAGTTCCAGCTTGAGACCTCAACTTCGTATTGGAAAAGCTAACCCTGCCTCCATTTGAGCCGGCTTCTTCAGCAGAGCTACAATACTTGTCATGGAAAACAGCCTTCCTTCTGGCTATCACCTCAGCATGCAGGGTTTCGGAACTGCAGGCACTCATGGCTGTGCAACCTTTCATCATTTTCCATCAGGACAGAGTTTCCTTACGAACCAACCCTACCTTCATGCCAAAGGTAGTATCCAGTGTAGCTTTGAATCAGACTATCCACTTACCTACTTTTTATCCAAATCCACAGAACAAAGGGGAGAGACTACTACATTCCTTGGACATTCACAGACAACTTCGTTATTACTTGGACAGAACCAAGCCATTCAGGAAATCTGAGCAACTCTTTGTGTCCTATGCTACAGGTGCTCAAGGAAAGGCTATTTCCAAACAGACAATTTCAAAATGGATAGCCCACTGCATACACTTTTGTTATTCATTTCATGGAAAATCTGTGCCTGCATGCATCAGATCCCACTCCACCAGGGCCACAGCTACCTCTGCAGCTTTCCTCAGGGAGGTCCCTACCAAGGACATTTTGGAAGCAGCTACTTGGAGTTCATTGCACGCTTTCTCCAGGCACTACCACCTACCACTATACTCTAAATCTAGAGCGGGCTTTGCCACAGCAGTCCTGCAGGGCATCCTCGCTCCTCCTAGTTCCACCTAGTGCCTACCACCCTTACTTAGCTTTGAGATTCTACCCATCTGTAATGACTGCAGCTGTATGCACGATGAACATAGTACAGTTTTGTACCTACCATAAATGTAGATGTTCGAGTGCTCATACAGCTGCAGTCCAGGTTACCCCCCCTCTGTCCCCTCTTAGGACAGGCCTTATGACAAACACCTTTATCATACAACCTTTTTGGGGTATTCTTTTATGGTGTATTTGCTTGTAACTACTGTTTTTTGATTTATCTATATTGCATGTTTGCATAACATTATGTTTTGCCTTCCTTCTGGGGGCACCTGACATGTGGGGCAAGAAAAACTGAAGAAAATGGGGTCGGCTGCCTCTTTTGTACCCCTGCCGCACTGACGTCAGGGAAGAAGCGACGACAACCGACACCGGACCTAGACTTTGTAATTCGGCCGACCGAGGACCCACCTGACGGCAGGATAACCCATCTGTAATGACTGCAGCTGTATGAGCACTCGAACATCTACATTTATGGTAGGTACAAAACTGTACTTTCTATGTTGTGGTGGAAGCCCCTCCGACTCCCCACTCACTAAATTTATATGCCAACACTGAGATTGTTCTATAATGAGGAAAGGGCAAATTCCCAGACTCAGCTGTATAGCAGTCTCTTCAAATTCTTGGGTTTGTATTTTTTTGTTCGGCATAATGCTATTTGGTGTTTCGGATGTTAGGCATTAGAAATCTCTCCTGTGAGTCCTCATGGTTAATTCTAGCCACACTTTATTCTACTAAATATGAGAAGCATGAAGGGGTGGAAAAATGAAGTTTATGTGATGGCTTGGTATTGATAAGGTGACTGAAGACTTTGTTCTATGCTGTCTTGGATACCAAACGGTCCAGCATACACAGCTACCAGCAGCATAATATCCACAGAAATGGCCATGTGCTATATAGTAACATACCAGTGCTGACTTTTGTGGTGTAATTATGGATGATGTCATTCCTAATTACAGTTGATGTACAGTATACTCAGTAGGGACAGAAAGTCTTCAGCATACAGTCAACAACTTCTGAAATTAAAATTTCATTGTTAAGGATAACATTTGCAGGAAATTGCTTACCTGAGCAAATTGTTAGTGATGATGGTTCACAGCTCTTGCCTGAAAATTCAAACATTAAACAGTTTGTGTGGGCAGTTCACCTCTCTACTATGAATGGGTTGGCCAAAAGATTTAGTTAAATATTCAAAAAGGCTGTTAAAGTCCTGATGGTAAGCTTCTGCAAAGAGACAGATGATTATTTGTTCACTTACTACAGTGTGACATACACAGGTATCAACACTACACCAACCAAATTTTTACGGAACAGAAACTAGCTATAAAGTGGACTTAGTCAAGTCAAAAGCATGCAGATGTGTGAGTAGCACACATTTTAAAATATGAATGAGAGGTCATTGGGGTGGTTTCATTTCAGAACAACTGAAGGCCAGAGACTACAGAACTAATACTTGGCAAACACGTCAAATTGTTTAAAAGACTGGTTCTGTAGTTTGCATACAGGCACAAGACATGAAGACTAGCTGAGAAGTGCTTAATAACCAGATAAAGTCAAATGATAGACAGCTTAGCTCTGAAAAACTATCTGATGAGAAATATATTACTCTGGAAGTTATGAGGGCCTGCTACCCAGCCTTTGACAGGATAGATGATACCCCAGCCCTTTTGAAAGACAACCGACAACCAAAGTCACACCATCTCCACTCCAGATTTGTTTCTAACTGGATCCAAGTCTGAAAAAGAATGAATGACGAAAAGAAGAGTGTCCTGTTTCCCTTTTGTTATTTGCTTTACATTTAGAGTCATTGGCAAAGAAAATAAGGGACTCAGAAATTCAAGGATATAATTGGTATGGTAATCAAGAAAAGTTGGTTTCATTTTCAGATTATATTGTTTTTACATGATAAAACTGATAAACTCTGTACCATTGATGGCAAACCTATGGCACATGTGTCAAAGGTGACACACACCATGACGTTTTGGGTGACATGTCAGCGATCAGCAACATCCGAGTTACCAAAGACACTGCTTTTGCATTCATTGCTCATGTGAAGTGCACTGAATTATTTTGTGCCAAGAGCTTTTGACATGCCAAACCCAAAAGGTTCACCATTACTGCCTATTATAAAAGTAAATAACAACACTCCACCAATCACCCAAACAGAAACTGCAGGTAAAGCACCCTCATTCACACTATAACCCATCCAAATAAACAAAATAAAAATCTACTAACAGAACTAAAACTCACATCACCAGCCACAGACCATCTACCAAATGAATACCTCAAGCTATCAGCTGAAGTCATCTCCTGTCCTATATCTATCTTGATCATTAGATCCATCATAGAACAATACATCCCCAACATTTGGAAGATCTCACATGTTATACTCCTACACAAAGGTGGCTCCTCACTTGAGATGTCCAGCTACAAACCAATATCCATACTATCCCCACTGTCAAAAATATTAGAAAAATGTATACACTGACAACTTTTAGACTACCTACTAGCAAACAACTTGCTAGCTAATTCTCAACATGGATTTCGGCCTGGTCACAGCACCACAACTGCCCTGCTATGTTTCACCAACACCATAAATCAACTAAAAAATAATGGCCAGCTTGTAGCCTCCATATTTCTAGACATGTCAAAATCATTTGACACAATATCCCATCAACAGCTCCTGCAAGAGCGTGCATCTCTTAATCTGTCCAAACAAACCCTCTCCTGGTTCCATAGATATTGTTCCGATCACCAACATGCTGCCAAATGGCAAAACAATCTTTCATCCCTATTTACCAGTCACTGTAGGTGTCTCGCAGGGTTCAGTACGAGGACCACTCCTTTTCACAATCTTTACAAACAGCCTTCACGGTGCCACTAACCTGGCTTCAGTTATACAATATGCTGATGACTCCGCTGTAGTCTGTGTTGCACCCTCCCTGTCACAGGTCTGTATTACAACAGCGAAAACACTAAATGTCGAAAGGCTTAAAACTTGAAAATGCCATACCTCGAAATCGCTTTTCTGGGGTGCTGTGTCCCTCACACCCCCTGCTAATTATATATACCAACTCCGAGATCACACTACAGTGAGGAAAGGGAAAATTTTCCAGTCTTCACTGTACCATGATCTCACAAAAAAAAACACATTGATGAACGGCATTTTCGAGTTTTCAGCCATTCGACATTTGGTCATTTCGGCATTGTAATAGGGACCCCCTCCTGTCACAACTTCTACAAAATACAAAAAAATCCTTCTCAGCCATCGAATCCTATCTAAACAACTCCCAGATCATTCTAAACCCTAACAAAACCAAATTAATGCTTTTTACCAGCAACCATCACAAAACTAAAAACATCAATCTACACTTCACAGTATCATCGTCCAATAACACTGTAATCAAACCAACCATCGAAACTAAGCTACTAGGTGAGGTGTCACCAGTTATAACTGTATGAGATTTGAAAACATGTATCACAAGTTATCAAAAAAGCTCACACAAAACTGGGATCTCTCTACAGAATTAGAGCCTACCTCACCAAAAATTCCAGACAAACCATAGCCAGTAGCTACCTATTATCTACTATAATGTGTGCCTCTGCCATTTTTACTAACTTCCAAAAAAACTGACTTAATCAAGCTAGAGTCATACTACCATAGAATTGCCAAATTTGCCTCAGGTCTACCTCACACAACTCAATACTGCATTGCTTTCAGACAATTAAAATGGCTTGAACTACCCAATCTGTTATACTTCAACCAACTCATTCAAGCTAACTGTATCGTACATTAACCAAACAAATGCCCATCTCTCCAAACCTTAGTAAACATTGAAACAAAAAATAGACCCCTGAGGTCCTCTACAAAACTACTGTTAAAAGTGTCAAAAATGGACAACTATGGGGACACACTATACTCAAACAACATATCAAAGCCATGGCACAGCATACCACAAACTATTCTGAATACCATCAACCCCACAACCTTTAAAAATCTACTTAGGAATCATCTACATGACAACTGGCCATGCTGTCCTGCTTGACTCCAGGCCGAATACATTTTTTCCTCTCTTCTTCCCTGCTCCAGCAAATCACCTTTGTTTTCTTGTTTCTACTACTCCTCACTCTCCCAACATCCCCTTAACCAAATATTATAACGCCAATATGTTTCACTGATGTACTTACATACATGTACTGAAAGACAAACTACTGTCATGGTAACATGTACAGTAAATGTGTAAAAAAATATATATGTGAAGTTGTTCTATCTCACCGTTTTGCTCTGACACGTGGGTTCGGAGCCGATCCCTCGGCTCCGAGTCGGCCGCTTTTCAAGCTCAAACTCTCGGAGAAGCTCGAGACAGTATATATCCCTTGATGCTCTACTGTAAACCCCAGATCTAGTTTGCCGCTGCAACGGATCTACAGACTCATCGGAGGAAGCTCGGGCCAGTGTTATTTTTTTTTCTATATTTAGAAATATTTTAAAAAATATTTTTCTCTTGGAGTGTTAGCTAGTGTTATTGTCTTTAAAAAAATAGAGTTTAGTTACAGCTGGTGTGTAGACTAGTATATTTTTGGAGTGTTTCTTAATGGCTGTTTGTTCTAGGCCTTTCTTAGTTTTTGGGCGTGACAGGGCTCAGTCAGCTCCTTTGTGTGTGCTAATTTTATTAGTGGTAGTTTAAAATTAGTTAGATCAGTTAGAGATTAGCTAGTTCTGTAGAGAGTTAATATTAAAAAATAGTTGAATAACACTTTTTGTGTTTAATACTCATAGTTTTGAGTTCAGGGATCTGAACATATATATATATATATATATATATATATATATATATATATCCTCTCTTTTTTTTCTAAAATGTCAGAGAAGCAAAAGTCTGGCTTCAAAAGGTGTGAGTGTGGCCAAAAATTGTCTGTGACGGACAACCACTCCACCTGTGTGTACTGTTCTGTTCATTTGCAGGAAGTGTGCTCTATCTGCCACTCCTTTAGCGCCAGGGTTCTTCTGGAAAGGCGCAGGAAGCTGGTGGATAGAGGACTCCTGAAGCCTGATTTTCAGGCTGCGCTGGACAAGACTGACCTTTCTTCCAAGGCTTCGAAGGGGTCGAAGTCGTCCAAGGGGTCCTCGAAGCCCAAGTCCTCGGCTCCGAGCTCCTCTAGTATGGTTCGATCATCGGCTCCACAGCCTTTGGAGCGGAGTACCGAACCTTTATCTCGGAGTCCAGTTGTGGATCCAGTGTTGGAGACGCCTCAATCTCTGATTCTTTAATCGGTGCCGTCTTCGGCCCCTTCGACCCATCCCTCAACGTTATCTGATGTGGACCTGGACCGCGTGGTTAAGAGATTGCTAGAGAACCCGGCCCTGGCCAAAATGCTTTCCACTTTGAGCCACTCGGCTTCGAAGCCTGAAATCCCAGTCCTACTCTCTACTCCTCCTCCTCCGAAGCCAATCGAACTCTCGGAGCCAGGGCAGAGAGAACCGATGTTGGTAGAGCCCTCAGAGCTGAGGTTCGATCCAGCTCCCTCGGCTCCGTCGACCTTGATCTCCTCGGTTCCAACCGGGGAGTCTCAGAGCTGACACTCCCTCGCTGGCTCCGGGGTGGAGAGTCGGACCTTGACTTTGGTTCTGACCCTTCCCCTCGGGGCTTCGGCGTAGGTGGGTTCGGCTCCGTCCTCTGGATTGGAGCACGGGGTCCCGGCTCGGGGAGGGCTGCCAGCCTCTTCGGAGCCGACAGACCTCTCGGACCGGGATTCTGGTGCCTTCGATGCCATGAGGAAGGTCATGTCTTCTAAGACCACTACCTCTTCGGATCTTTCTACCCCTCCCCCTAAAGCGCCACGTTTATCTCTTCCCCACAGGTCCCTACCAAGCGTCGAGACCCAGAGCCTCAGGTATCCCCATTGGCCAGCCCCTCCTCCACAGGGACTTCACCGGATGCTCCCACTGATGAAGTACCTAGGAAGAGACTGTGCAAGAGGAGGCACTTGGGCAGAGGGGTGATTTGCAGTCCCTTGCCCCTACTGAGAATGAGTCAGTACTCCTGAAGGCCTTTGGTCTTAACCATCCACCTCCTGGGTTACTCCTCCTTTCAACGAACTAATGGATTTGGTTGCTCGAAGGGCATGGGAGTCCCCTGATTCAGTGGAACCGGTCCCTCGGAGACCCAACAAGTTCATTACTTCCCCTGCTGACAAGGCCTTTCTTACCAAGGGAGTCCCGGTTGATGCCATGGTGGTGGCGGCAGCCACCAAGAAAGAGATGTCGGAAACCTCTTCTTCCGTCCATCCTAATAGGGATTCTAGGACGATGGACAGGTATGGGAAATGCATATTTAGTTCTGCGGCATTTTCCATGAGATCGCTCAACTACCTAACCCACTTTACCCACCTTCAACGAGATCTCCTTAAAGAGCTGGGAGATACTCTACAGGGTAACACAGCTGATGCAGTTTCTGAGAAAGTGACTGCACAACTCAACACCCTCAATTCTATAGTCAACTCATCCATGCGGCTCATTTCTTATGCTGCCGATGGATTGAGTACGGCGGCAGGTTCAGCGATAGTTCTTCGGAGGCAGTCCTGGATGCGCCTTTGCTCCATTGCGGAAGCCTTCAAGTCTTCCTTCGTCAATACCCCATTCGACGGTTCCGCCTTGTTTGGGCCTAAAGTTAAGGAGACACTTACTAGGTGTGAACAAGAAGGAAAGACTCTGTCTGCTGTTTCCACTCCAACTAGACTGTACCCCAAAGGGCAACGAAGTGAAAAAATGTGGATCTGAAGTAGGTACTTCATTTGTCAGCAACCTTTGGGTTTTGGATCCGAACTCGGATCCGAGCCGGCAACTTATTTCATAGCTTAGAGATCCGAGCTCCTAGCTCCTCCCCTTACCCATAATCCCCTGCCAACCCTGACTGACCTCAGATCTAGTTTGCCGCTCTTGCGTATGCTTCTAGATTCCTGAGCTCCTGGTGTGTGGTAGTTAAGTGACAGCTTTTTGTTAAAAAAAAAAAAATACTTATTTTTCACTTTTTATTTGTAGTTAACTGTTTGTGTGTGGTTAGGTTCCCTTTTCAGTGTATTCCTCCCCCTTCTTCGCTGGTGTGTAGTGTGTGTGTGGACTGTTGTGTGTTGGGGCCTGGTCTGTGTGAGGTAGTTTAGTTTTAAATCTTTTTTTTGTTGTTTTTTTTTTTTTAAACATGTCGGAGGCCCCAAAGCCTATTTTCTCAAAGTGTACGAAGTGTTGCCATAAGCTTTCACCGGCGGATGGCCACACTTGGTATGTTCGGTGCCTTGGGGTTGAACACCTCTCCTCTGGGTGTTCTATTTGTGCAGGGTTCAACCCCAGGGCACTGAAAGACCGTAGGTCGAAGCTGATCCTGGTGGGACTTTTGCCCCCAGATCCGGCTTTGGCCTCCGGTACTCCCGTGGCACCACCCCAGTCCTCAGTGGCGGCCACTCCTGCCTCCCTCTCCCCGGCCGGGACTCCCACTAAAGCACCGGAGGAGAGGGAGGCCAGGATGGAGAAAAGGAGGGAGAAGCTTTGGCCCCCCCAGCTAAGCGGGCTTCTCCCTCCATGGCTTCCAGGTCTCCTCCTCCTCGGCTCCAATCCCCCTGCTTTTCTTTGGGACCTGAGGAGGAGGAGACCCGATCTTCGTCGAGGTCATCGAGGCAGCACTCCAGGCCCGCCTTGTTGGCCTCGTCGAGATCTACCTACAGCCTTTCTGATGCAGACTTGGACCGGATGATGCAAAGGTTCATCCAGGCCTAGCTGCAGATGGAAGTCCTCATGCCTCCCCCCTGTTCGTGGGGGAGCTCAACACCTTTTTTTGCCCCGATAGCTCCTTCTCCGACCCGCTTTTCGGGTTCGGAGCGTACAAAGCTGGGCAGCGTTGGAGCCGGGGGTGGGTCGGCGCCGACAGTACTGGGTACTTCGGATCCGACTCTGCTCTCGAGTCTGTCGGGTCCTTCCTTGTCGGATCTGAGTTCTTGGAGCCGTGGGCCGAGCTTCGGATCCGTGGGATTCTGTGTGCCTTCGGCTCTGTCCGGGTCGGAGCACGCGGGTCCTTCGGATCCGATGGTCTTGGCTCCGGTTCCGATCCCTCCATCGGATCCGAGTGGGAGTCGACTTTCGGATCCCATTGAGAGCGACTCCCCCTCGGCCTTCGATGCAGTGGAGAGGGCTCTGTTGAGGGCATCCTGACCCCCGGCCCTTGCTTCGGCTCCACCCCGCACTCCCTCTCGGCTGAGTCAGGCTTCCATCACCCGGCCTCAGGGACAGCATGCTTCGATGTCTCAGGTCGTTTCCTTGGAACAGGTCATTGCTGGTGAGACCTCCTCGGACAGCCCCCCCGAGGATGTGCCTCATAAGCACAGGTGTAAGAGGAGACACGTGGACTCCCCCGAGTCCTTAACAGAAGGCGCGGACTTGGATGAAGGGGAAGGCTCCCCTAGGTCACCCCCCCGAAGATGTCTCCTTTGGAGACATCATGGAAATGCTCAGGATTAGGGGGGGTGGTCTGTCCCCAAGGCTTCCTCCGATGAGTCCGTGTTCCTGGAGGCATTCGAAGCAGGACCGTCTACCTCTTGGGTGTCCCCTCCGCCCGACCCCCTGGTGGACCTTATTACCACCAGGGCGTGGAAGGAGCCGGACACTGTGGAGCCAGTTCCCAAACGCCCCGATCGAATTCTGAGCCCCCCTGTGGACAGATCCCACTGGAGCAAGGGTCCCCCCGTAGATGCCATGTTGACGGCGGCAGCCACCAAGAGGGAATTAGCTCAGGAGAGTCCCTCGGTCCATCCACCGAGCAAAGAGTCCCGCTCGATGGATCCCCTGGGGAAGTGGGTTTTTAGTTCAGCAACCTTCTCAGTAAGGTCTCTGAACTATATGGCACACGTTATAAGGATGCAGCGAGACGTTATCAAAGAGTAAGCTGCTTCCCCCCAGGAGTCCATGTCGGCGGAGGACAAGCAATTGTACTCCACTCGCATGGCCACTCTAAGATCGATATCTAATACATCTATGCGGTTGTTGTCCCATGCTACAGAGGGAGCTGCTAGAGCCAGCGGAGCAGGCTTAGTCATGAGGCGCCAGGCCTGGCTCCGACATTGTGACTTCGCGGAACCCTTTAAGGCATCATTTGCGAATGCCCCTTTTGATGGTTCTGCCTTATTTGGCAAGACCGTTCGCGACACTTTAGTTCAGAGTGAAAAGGACAGGAAGACGTTGTCTACCGTCGGAGTCCACTTCTCCACACCCCAGAGGTCCTTCTCCAAGAACCAAAAGGGTCAGAGGAAGATGTGGTTCCGGAAATTGCAACATTCCCAGCCTGCTCCGGACAACCAGTCCTTCCGTGGCAGAGGAGGACAGGGAGGACGCCACCCTAGAGGCAGAGGAGGCCCGAAGACTTTTGGGTCCAGAGAACCTTTCTCTGACTGACCCACGCAACAACCCTGAGGGGTTGCCTGACTGCTCCACTCTGGAGGCAGTCGGGGGGGGCATTTCTCAAAGCACCTGGCAGCTTGGGAGTCCATCACATCAGATTTCTGGGTGCTTCGTATCATATCCAGAGGTTACCAAATTCCCATATCTCATGTCCCCAGATCCAAAAGCCTCCCCGATGTACCACCCGATCAGAGGGAGGCAGCAGCTGCAGAGATCCAGCAGCTGCTAGAAAAAGGAGCCATCCAACCCGTCCCCCCAGACCAGCTCGGATTAGGGTTTTACTCCAGGTTCTTTCTGGTGCCAGAAAAGACGGGGGACTTAAGACCAATCCTAGACCTCTCCCTTCTGAGCCTGTCGGTAACCAAAGAAAAATTCTGAATGGTCACTCTTCAGTCCATTCTCCCCCTACTGCGGGAGAACGACTGGATGTGCTCTATAGACCTCAAGGATGCGTACTACCACATTCTTATGGACAGATGATCCAGGAGGTTTCTCCGCTTCCGGCTAGGAGCCAGTCACTACCAGTTCAGGGTCCTTCCCTTTGGTCTCACCACAGCCCCCAGGGTGTTTACCAAAGTATTAGCAGTGATAGCAGCCCACCTGAGACTCCAGAGAATGCAGGTGTTTCCATACCTGGACGACTGGCTCCTGACTGCCCCGACAAGGCATCTGCTTTGCTCAGCGAGGGAGTACTTCCTCCGGCTGGAAGCCAGCTGGGCATCACCATCAACATGAACAAATCCTCTATTGCTCCTACCCAGGTGATAGAGTTTATAGGGGCCAAATTGGACACAAAAAATCTCCTAGCATTTCTGACCGCGGAACGTCTTCAGAACCTGAGGCTGCATGTACAGGCCATCGTCCAATCTACAGCTCCACTGGCGGGATTGGTCCTGAGGGCTCTAGGCTCCATGGTGGCAGCAATTACTCTTCTGCCATTGGCTCATCTGAACATGAGGGTACTGCAATGGACCCTTCAAGTCCAATGGTCGTTTCATCGTTACCCCCTGCACCATCCTATTTCCATCAGCAAAGCGTGCAGGACGGCTCTCGTATGGTGGCTCCAATCCCCGGATCTCCATACGGGACATCCCTTCTCCACGCCTCCTCCCATCGCTACGGTGACCACGGACGCCTCTCGCCTCGGGTGGGGGGGCATTGCACAGGCAAGACAGTCCAAGGCACGTGGAACGACACAGAGACCTCCTTGCATATCATTGTCCTGGAGATGAGGGCGGTGCTTTTGGCATTGCGAGCACTACAGAACCTTCTTCCGGTAGGGACTATTGCGATACAGACGGACAACATGTCAGTGGTCTGGTACATCAACAAACAGGGGGGAACCAGGTCCTATCCTCTTTGTCGAGAGGCCATGAGAGTGTGGGAATGGGCGATTTCAACCAACCACTTTCTTGTTGCAACGCACATTCCGGGATGGTCCAACATACTGGCGGACAGACTCAGCTGCACCCTTCTTTCCCCTTACGAGTGGTCTCTCAACCCCCCAGGTAGCGAAGTGAATTTTTGCCATGTGGGGGCAACTCTGTTGCGATCTCTTCGCCTCTCCCTCAAATACGAAATGCAACAGTTACTTCGCTCTACTTCCCCCCGTCGGGGAATCCCCGAGAGAAGCTCTGGTGCATGTTATGCCTATCCTCCTCTGCCCCTGATGCTGAAACTCATACAGAAAGCCAGTCGGTTGGGGAGCAGGATGATCCTCATTGCCCCATTCTGACCTCGTCAAACGTGGTTCCCCTACCTGTGGTCTCACCTGGTAAATCCGCCTTGGATTCTAGATCCCCTCCCGGATCTAATATCTCATCCCCTAGACCTCCCGATCCCGAATCTGGACAACCTCAAGCTGACAGCGTGGCTGCTCCAATTCCACTCCTAGTCAGGACTCCCAGAATCTCTTCACCGGTTAAAGCCATTCTCGTAGCAGCACATAAACCTTCCACTAGGAAAGTCTATCGTAGTAAGTGGAAACGCTTCTCCATCTGGGCGGAGAATAATAACTTAGACCCCTTGACAGCCCCGTTACCGTCTGTCTTGGAGTTCCTTACAGGTCTCTTCCATCAGGGGGCTAGCTGCTCTACGGTCAAGGTTCAGCTAGCAGCTATTTCTTATTACCATGTGGGGCATGAATCGGGCCCCTTGATTACAGCGAAATTGTGTAAGTCCTTTCTCAAGGGTACTTTCTTGCTCAGACCTCCTATCAGGGAAATTGTACCTCCTTGGGATTTAGCTCTAGTTTTACAGGCCTTGACAGCTCCCCCTTTTGAACCAGCTGCCTCGGTCGATCTTAAGTACAATTCTTGGAAAAAGGCGTTCCAAGTCGCTATAACTTCGGCGAAAAGAGTTTCCGAGCTTCAGGCCCTTTGTGTGAAACCCCCATACTTGGCTTTTCATCAGGATAGAGTGTACCTCAGGACCAATCCTTCTTTTCTTCCCAAGGTGGCTTCAGAGGCCAATATCAATCAGTCCATTAACCTACCAGTTTTCTTCCCTAAGTATCAGAACAAGGGAGAATACAAACTTCACTCCTTAGATGTGCACAGACAACTGCGCTTCTACATTCACAGGACTGCTGGTCATAGGCAATCCGACCAGTTGTTCATTTCCTTTTCCAAATTTAACCTAGGTAAATCTGTCTCTAAGATCACTTTGTCACGATGGATCTCACAGTGTATTCTCTTGGCCTATGACACTTCTGGGAGGCCTGCACCTCAGGGAATTCATGTGCACTCTACTCGTTCTATATCTACCTCTGCAGCCTTTAGATCTAGAGTTCCACTGGATGATATTTGTTCCGCGGCCACTTGGGCCTCATCTCATACCTTTATCAGCCATTATAAGCTGGACATTATCTCCAGAGGGAGAGCGTCCTTTGGCTCTGCAGTGCTCCGGAACATCCTTCTATGATGATGGCCACCCAAGATTCAGGTAGCTGGGGACTCTGTCCCAAAGGTTGCTGACAAATGAAGTACCTACTTCAGATTAAGAAGTTATGTACTCACCATAACGTTCCATCTGAGTAGGTGACTTCATTTGTCTGCAACCATCCCCCCCTCCTTCCCCCTGGCCCTCAGAAATTTTCTCGTTCCTGTATGTCCTTCTATTATATCCTTCAGGATGTATTAGCCTTCGGCTTTTTTGTATACGGGCAAACTGGATCTGAGGTCAGTCAGGGTTGGCAGGGAATTATGGGTAAGGGGAGGAGCTAGGAGCTCGGATCTCTAAACTATGAAATAAGTTGCCGGCTCGGATCCGAGTTCGGATCCAATACCCAAAGGTTGCAGACAAATGAAGTCACCTACTCAGATGGAACGTTATGGTGAGTACATAACTTCTTATTTTGAAAGCCCCAAGGAGCTTTCCAGAACACACCTACTGATACCCCCTGTAGGGGCAGAGAAGGGGGTAAAAACAGAAGATGCCGCCCAAACGGCAGAGGAGGTCCGCAAAATCAGGGTGACAGGGAGCAGTTCTCTACTAAGCCCTGTCAGCGTTCCTGAAAGGAAGCCCGGCTGTCCTGCTCTGGAGGCGGTCGGGGGTCGCTTGGCTTTATACCCAAACGCCTGGCTAAACATTACAACGGATTCTTGGGTAAAAAGCATCATTTCCAGAGGATACTACATTCCCTTTACAAAATTCCCTCCCATGTGTACAAGTATTCCAGACGTTCCACCCAGCCTGTGAAAACTAGCAGCCATAGAAATTCAAAACCTGCTAGACAAAAGAGTCATCCAGCCAGTCCCGGCAGACCAGATAGGATCCGGAACTTACTCAATGTTCTTTTTAGTTCCAAAGAAAACAGGGGACTGGAGGTCCATATTAGACCTCAGCAAACTCAACACTTTCATCAAGAAGGAAAAGTTCCGGATGGTCACGCTTCATTTGATACGTCCGTTTCTAGAAATGGGCAGTTGGATGTGCTCTATAGATCTCAAGAATGCTTACTACCACATCAAAATGGCCAGATCATCCAGAGATCACTTGCGTTTCCGGCTGGGGGCCTGTCATTACCAATTCAGAGCCCTGCCCTTTGGTCTCACCACAGCCCCCAGAGTGTTCACCAAATATATGGCAGTGGTCACGGCTCACCTGAGATGCTTAGGATTCCGGGTGTTTCCATATCTGGACGACTGGCTCCTCACCGCCAGCTCCAGGCATCAACTACTTCAGGCAAGAGACTACACTATCAACCTGTGTTCCCAGTTGGACATAACCTTACACTTCGAAAAATCTGCGTTATCGCCCTCGCAGCTTATTACCTTTATAGGAGCAGAGCTAGACACTGTCGATTCAAGGATCAGGTTGCCTCAAACAAGAATCTTATCCCTAAGAAGTCAATTGTCCAGTCTGTTGACCCAGAACAAATCTCCTGCATCCCAGATATTGAAGCTGTTAGGCACAATGGCAGCGACGCTAATAGCAGTCCTGTTGGGGGGCATGCATATGCGGATACCCCAGTGGTTACTCTTCACACAATGGTCTTACCAACAACTGCCCATGTCGCACGAGATTCTGTTAACAAATCTTTGCAAGAAGGATCTCAATTGGTGGCTGAACAGTGACCAGATAGTAGTCGGACGTCCCCTTGTTCTTCCCCAACCCACAGCCACAGTGACCACGGATGCTTCCCTGATAGGGTGGGGGGGGCTATTTCAGGGAAAGACTGTCTAAGGTACTTGGTCGAGCATGGAATCACATTTGCATATAAATTTCCTGGAGCTGAGAGCGGTGTTCCTGGCATTGCAACACTTTCACGACTGTCTTTCTCCAGGGACAATTGCAATTCAGACGGACAACATGTCAGTGGTCTGGTACATCAACAAGCAAGGGGGAACCAGATCGTATCCCTTATGCCGAGAGGCCCTAAGAATTTGGCAGTGGGCTGTAACAACCAGGCGCTTTCTGATAGCAACGCACATCCAAGGGTCATCCAGCGTGATAGCGGACAAACTGAGCAGGGCCATCCTGTTGCCTCATGAGTGGTCCCTCAAACAACAGGTGGCGGACAAGATTTTTCTCAGGTGGGGCAAGCCTTGCTGCAATCTGTTTGCATCTCCGATGAATGCCAAATGCAGAAGCTACTTTGCCCTTTATCCCCCACCGGGGAGCAACCCGATGGACGCGCTTGTACACGATTGGCCCCCGGGCCTCCTGTATGCCTTCCCGTCAATTCCCCTAATTCCCAAGTTCATACAGAAAGCCAAAAGTCTGGGAAGGACTGTTATTCTGATAGCCCCATCTTGTCCTCGTCAGATTTGGTTCCCCTTCCTACAGAAGTATCAAGTGGAAGAACCATGGGTTCTGGACCCAGTGCCAGACCTTCTGACTCATTCGTCGGGAGTTCTTCATCCCTCCCTTATCTCCCTAAAACTGACAGCTTGGCTGCTCCAATTCCCATATTAGCCAGGTCTCAAGATTTGTCTCCCGCAGTCCAACATATTATAGTTTCCTCTCATAAACTGTCAACCAGGAAGCTGTATAAGCAAATGGAAACGATTTGTTCACTGGGCTTCTCACCACGACGTTGACCCATATGTTGCGCCTATTCATACCATATAAGAGTTCTTGTCCTCCTTGTTCTATGATGTCGCAGCAGCTGCCACCATAAGGGTTCAATTGGCTGCAATTTCCAACTTTCATGTAGGGTTTAACTGATCTAACATCATGTCCCACAGACTATGTAAGGCCTTTTGGAAAGGGACCCACCATCTCAGACCACCTATCAGACACCCTGTTTTGCCCTGGAATTTGAATCTTGTTTTATCCCAATTGATGCTTACCCCCTTCGAACCCACGTCATCTTGTGATTTGAAGTTTCTGTCTTGGAAAACAATATTTCTGGTAGCCATTACATCTGCGCATAGGGTCTCTGAACTCCAAGCTCTATCTTCCAGGCCCCCATATTTGATCTTCCACCCTGATAGGGTGTCCCTCAGGACAAATCCTACCTTTCTTCCTAAGGTCTGCTCAGAAACTAACTTAAATCAGTCCATTGAGCTCCCAACCTTTTTTAGACATCATACCAACAGACTGGAATATATGTTACACAAGCTTGATGTTCACAGACAATTGAGATTCTACTTGAACAGAACGAAAGATTTCAGGCAATCTGATCAACTCTTTGTCTCTTACGCAGAGAACAAGAAAGGTTCTGCGGTATCAAAAGTCACATTATTTAAGTGGCTTTCTGATTGCATTAAATTCATTTATTCCTCCACTAACCAGCCATTACCGACTAATGTTAAAGCCCATTCTACCCGGGCTGTTTCTACGTCATTAGCTCATGGAGCTCATTTACCCTTGGATATCATCTGTGCAGCTGCTACTTGGTCCAAACCTCACATGTTTATCACTCATTACAAAGTGGACAGGGCCTCCAGGGACAGGGCTTCCTTTGGTTCCACTGTGCTCAGGAATGTTCTCCCTTGAGCCGCCCAGGATTAGGGTACTTGGGACGCTACCCACGTGTAAGAACAAAATGGCGAGATAGAACAACTTCACATAAAGAAGTTATGTTCTTACCATAACGTTCCATGTGAGTTGTTCATCTCGCCTTTTTGTTCTTACATTCCCTCCCACCTTCCCCCTCCTGGTGACAAAGATGGTTGTCTTGGTGGATTGGTTGGTCTTGCCAGCCTGTCTTCTTAAGACAGACTGTTTTCCTTTCTGCAAATCTATAGATACCTAGATAGGTAGGTACTGCAGTACTTATTTTTTTAGGCTCTCTTCGGGTGCAGCGTACTAGATCTGGGGTTTACAGTAGAGCATCATGGGATATATACTGTGTCTCGAGCTTCTCTGAGAGTTTGAGCTTGAAAAGCGGCCTACTCGGAGCCGAGGGATCGGTTGCGAACCCACGTGTAAGAACAAAAAGGCGAGATGAACAACTCACATAGAACGTTATGATAAGAACATAACTTCTTTATAACCTACTGATTATTCTTTTCTGTACAAATCTGTCATCTGTACGAAAGTAAGTGATAGCAAATATGTGATTAGAAACGCTTTATAGAGTATGGCTGTGCTATCTATTATATCTATCCTTCAATGTATAATGGACGTTAAATTATGTAATTGCTGTACCTATCAAGTCACTTTGTACACTTTGTTTACATTTCTAAAAAAATCTACTTGTAAATAATCCAATATAACAGTATTTCTGTATGTGGAGCTTTTCTCTCCGGGCCTCCACTGAAAATGGGCTACTGGCCCAGTCGGACCTCCCCTTTAAACAAATGTCAAATAAATAAATAAAACCAGAAAAGGATATCTCAGTATTGCGGAATATTTTGAGACAGTTTCAAGTCTTTTGGGGATGTAAATGTAATGAGGATAAAACAAAGGATATAGCAGTAAACTATGTCCTCATACATGAGTTGCTTCAACAATACCCATATTTATGAGGACATGATAAAATAAAGTATTTAGAAGTGTGGTTTAAAAAGGCTTCTGTTATGGCATGTAAGGATATGTGTGAAGATATTAAAAAAAATAATATAAAAACTGGAAGCTGTTGTTTATGGATATGGATAACAAGAAAAATATTTTAGTCTCTTTAGTTTTATATACAGGCCAGGCATAGTTTTATCAACCAGAGGAGTAGAACTGATGTTATCCATGTCACTATTCCTCACTTCAGGGCTTGTCAGATCTCATTTGCCGCTCACCGCTTCAGATGTGATTACCTTGGCTCAAGTCTCTTCTGGGTGTAAGTCCTTATTTTTATTCCTTAAATTTGGATTTTCTTTTAGTTTGCTAGTATCTTTACTGTATCTTTCAGTTTATGCTTAGTCGTTGTTCCTCCCCTCCCGTTCTTGTTGGTTAAGCCTTTTGGCACCAAATGTTCTCTCAGTCCTGTTGTTTATTCGAGCTTAGTAGTGTTTGTAAATTATTCTAGCTTAGTAGCAGTTTGTAGTTTTGTCACTAGTGATTGTCCCTTGCTGGTTTTGACTTGGTTTCAGCTCCTGGTTTACGGTTTTGCATGCTGTTTAGGTTTTGGCATTTGGTCTGTTCATCACTTGCAATGTCTGACAAGCCAGTGGGTTTCAAGAGGTGCTCCTTGTGTCATCGGAAGATGCCCCTTTCCAACACACATGAGGAGTGCCTCTAATGTTTGGGTGCTGACCACCTGGAGGTTGAATGTGGCATTTCTGTTGTCTTCAACCCCAGTGCCTTGGTCGAGTGCCGCAATAAACTGCTGTTAAAAAGGCTCAGTGGGGTCCGTTTCTCAAGCTGGGTCCCTTTGACCATAAAAGAAGGGCACCCTCTATTCCTGGCTCCTCTTTTTCAAAGAAGCCTAGGCTGCCGGATCCTAGCTCCAGGGGACTGCCTCCAGCCTCAGCACCATTGGATCTGAGGTCCTGTAAATCTACTCCCGGATCCAAGGCCTCTGGGTCAAGACCTTTGGATCCTAGGTCCAGGGAGTCTGCACCCAGATCTATGGCCTCCGGATCAAAGTCTTCAGATCTGAATCACACTAGACCTACCACGTATCTGACTTCCTCAGATCCGAGGCATTTAAGTTCTGAATGTTTGGATCCTCCCTCTGTTGCCCTCTGATCGGAAGTGGGTGGATCCAGGACCCATGTTGTATCCGTCTTGATTGGGTACTCTCCTCCTGGTTCTGGTCCAGAGCAGAGCCTTCTAACTAATATGCACAGAAGCTGTTCTTTCGAGAGGTACAGGAGGTCCTTGGGGTCTAGCCGTGCATCCCCAGCTAGGTCGTCAGCCTTTTCTAGATCCTCCAGGAGCTTGCTCCCATCAGACATAAACAGGATGATGAGGTCTTTCTTTAAGTCTCAGACTGAGCTGGGGATTCTTGCATCCCCTCTCCACCCAGTCAGGGGTCCTTTCCCCACCCCTGTGCTTCTTTCTTCTCATCCAACTCAGGTGGCTTCAGACCCCCAGGACCTGGGGAGCTGTGTGAGGCGATGGAGGCTTCTTGAGCTCACTTTGTTTCTACCCCATCTGAGTCCCTGACCGGCTCTGTCACCCCCCCCCCCAGAGCAGACAGGGCCCCTGCCCCGATCTGTCACTCCAGAGTCCTTGGGAGGGGGTTCTGGTCCAGCCTTTTTGAAATTGGTCCCTGCCCCACAGTGCTTCAGCTTTTGACTGTTCAGCGCCATTGCTATCCTGAGATCTTGAGGTGGTGGCATACACTGCTCCCTCTTTGCAGGTGTTTTTTCCACCAGGAGTTGGGAGGGGGCATCATCTAACCCTCTGGCTTTCTGTGTGGCCGAGAAGACCTTCACCACATCTGGAGTTTCCTCCCCTGCTCTCTAGGGTCCTTCCCAGCCCCCCTCATCTGTGCTCAGCCTTCTCATCTTGCTCCCGGTCAGCACTCCCGAACCGGCCTCTCTTCCAAGTCATCCCTTGAGCCTCCCTCAGAGGATATGCTTCGGATGAGAACATGCAAGAGAAGGCACATTGACTCCGTGATTAAGTCTCTCACTGAGGTCATGGACCTTGATGAAGGAGACGGGTCCCCCAGATCTCCACCCAAAGATGTCTCTGAAAGAGACATCTTAGAGATTCTTAAATTGAAGGGCGGATTGTCTCCCCAACCCCTGTCCTTCAAGGAGTCTGTGTTCCTGAAGGTGTTTGGGATGGGACCATCTACCACCTGGGTTGTCCCCCTGCTGATGGACTCTAGATCTTATTGCCAGCAGGGCTTAGAAGGAACCCTGATACTGTGGAGCCAGTGCCCAAATGAGCTGACAAATTCTTGAGTCCTCCCTCAGACAGACAGTTTTGGTCCAAAGGGATGCCAGTCGATGCTGTAGTGGTAGCCACTGACACCATAGGATCATAGGAAGTTACTAGCTTATTGGCCCTGAGGCCCTTATAAGCCTAGCCAAGAGTTTAGCCCATGTTTAGACAAGTCAGCAGCCAACGCCCCTGTTCAGCAGGGACACAGGTGGAATCCTAGGGGTATATTTTTTGTTTCCCATCCAGTTATTCAGGTTTCCCTTGATAAGGGATAATGAGGTACTCTGCTTAATGTGGAGAGGAAGTGAGTCTGTTCCACAAATGGAGGAGTCTCTGGGACACAAATCTGTCCTACCAACAAGTCCTATTGATGTCACAGATCAGGTTGATGTCAAATGTGCGGGTTACTTGAGTGGAGCTTGACTTGTTGATATGCAGCAGTCCCATCAAGGAGGGGCCTGAGATTGCTTTGTATGCCAGACAGAGGTCACCTCTAAGGAGTCTGTATGAAACTGAGTAGAGGGACAGGGCTTTTAGCCTGTCTGTGTAGGGTAGATGTTTGAGGCCCTGGATTCTTCTGGTGAGGAACCTCTGTGGTGTCTCCAGCTGCTGCATGTGCTTTGCGAGGTACATGCCGAAAGGGGCATTGTACTCAATAATTGGCCTTATAAGGGAAGAATACAGGGATGCTATGACCTCCTTGTCCCTGGAGGAGATACCCTTACTTATGAGGGCCGTGTAGAAAGCTTTCTGTACAATGGAAGCAACATGTTATTCAAAAGTCAGGTTGCTATCAACCTGGGTGCCCAAATCCCTCACGATTGATTGCATGCTTAGGACATTGTTATTAATGTGATAATATGTGGGGACATCACTGTCCCCAAAGGGGATGATGATACATTTTTTGGCATTCAGCTTGAGGCCGTGTTTCTGGCACCAGTCATTTGTTTGAGTGAGACCCTTTTGGAGGACATCCACATCACTTGGGGAATTGATGACCACACCCAGCTTACAGTCATCTGCAAACTTAGTCAGCCATAGCCCACTGCCCTCAGAGAAGTATATCCCGAATAACAGAGGCCCCAAGACCAATCCCTGGGGTGTGCCACTCGTTACGGGTCTACTGCTTGAAGTGGCTTCCCCTGTTTTGATTAGATGGGTTCTGTCAATGAGCCAGTTTGCTACCCATCTGGTAACATATGGATTGATGGCTATTTGAGAGAGTTTATCTATTATGCCCGAGTGGGGAATAGTGTCGAAGGCTTTGGCCAGGTCAACGTAGGTGGTGTTCACCATCTTCCCCTTGTCCATGGCTTTGGTGACTATCTCAAAGAAGTCGACTAGATTCAGCAGACATGACCTCCCCTTGACAAAGCCAAACTTTGTGGGGTCAAGTGTATGGAGTTTGCCACTGTTCCTGTTAATGAGGGCCATGATAATCTGTTCTGTGGCCTTGCAGATCAGGCTAGTTAGGCTGATGGATCTATAATTTCCCGGATCGGTGGACGCTCCACCTTTGTGTAACGGGATGACAGTGCATGTCCTCCACTCGGCTGGGACAATGCTGGTACTCAGGCTTTGGTTGAATAAGGTGCATAATGGTGCTGCAAGTTCATTCCTTAATTCATGTAGGATGCAGCCATAAGATGCAAGAAGGAGTTGGTGGAGTAGAGTACGTCTGTCCATCCTCCCAATCGTGAATCCATGGTGATTGACAGACCTGGAAAGTGGGTTTTTACCTCAGGTAAGTTTGATCTGTGGGTGCTTAATTACTTGTCACATTTCACCCGCCTCCAAAGGGATTTGGTTAAGGAACTTACCACTTCCTTTTATGAGTCAATGCCTGTTGAATACTTCAGCAAAGTGTCTCCCAAGCTATCCACTCTTGTGTCCCTAGGTAATTCCTTCATGAGGTTGATTTCCAATTCTGCAGGAGACACCCCTCGAGCAGCTGGCACAGGCATCACTATTTGGTGTTTCGCCTTTCTGTGCCTATAAGGGTTTGCACATTCCTTTAAAGCATCATTCACCAGTGCCCCCTTTGATGGCTTAACTCGTTTTGGTCCATCAGTCAAAGATGCACTTACCAGCAGCGAGCAAGACGGGAAGACCTTGTCAGCTGTGGGAATCAAAATTTAAAGTATAAAAATAAGGACTTATCCTCAGAAGAGACTTGAGCCAAGGTAATCACGTCTGAAGCAATGAGTGACAAACGACATCTGACAAGCCCTGAAGTGATGAATAGTGACACAGGATAACACAGATGCTAAGTTATGATAAGTACATAACTCTTTGTAGACAATAATTAATAAAGAGTTAAAGGAATTTATGTGGGAGGGGAAGAGGGTAAGGGTCAAGTCGGATAAGCCAAAGTAATTACGTAAGTATTTTATACCCCAAGCAAACTCCAAAGAATTTTTCTTCAGGTAGATGCCAGATGTTGGAGATATGATGGGGAAGAAAGAAATAACTGGGAGCATATGTTTTGGGAGTGTGATGCATTTTCAGACTTTAAAAATTCCCTACAGAGTACTCTGCCAGAAATTGTGGGTGAACAAATGGGTATTGCTAAGGAAGTGATTTTTTGAGCTGGGATACAGGATCTGAATTGTCTATACATAATAAGGCTGTGTTAAGTGTAATTAAGGTCGCTGTTAAAACAGCAATTACTAGAAAATGGAAATCAAAGTCTAAACCAACTGTATTTGAAGAATTAAAGATTGCAACAGAGATAAAAGAAATGAAAGTGGGATATTTAGAAAAGGGTAGGAGCAAATTACATAAAAATGGAAATTGTCAGAACAATACATGCAAGATAATGTTTTGGAAGAGGAGTGAAGTTTAAGGGAAGGCAGGATTTGAACAACTTATGTAATTTTGGATTGATAGTTAAACAAAAAAATATATGTGATGTATAATGTTTGTAACTGGGAACATGCTAATATGGTTGGTTTTCTTTTATATAAGTGTACGCTTGCATATGTTTAAAGTGATAATTTAATAAAGGTGTTAAAAAAAGAATGAATGACCAAGGCCGTGACCAACCAGAACCCAAGACATCTCTGATCAGATCTGTGACAATAGGAGGTACTGCCAGCCATTCCAGGCGAAGTAGGGCAGTGGATGTTTGACTTGTGCCAGCACAGCTAGCTGGTATTTTGTAAATAATTGCATGTCATTTGTATATCAAACTGATCTGGACAGATGCTTGTATTGAAAATGTATTTGTGAGGTTTGCTTGTGCTAAAATGTATTAACAGTGTACCCTGCTGGAGTGAAAAGAAATGTACATGTATTATCGCAACTGAATTAAATATATATGTTTTAATAGAGGACACTGGGACAGTAAAGGTTAACTTTAAGAAAAATAAGGGAAATGTAAATGAGCTGTTAAACCACTAAAATGGCACACCACAGTGCTGAATAGGACCAGAGGTGGTCGCTCTTGGAGAAGCCTTTGTTTATTAACTCGGTAAAAAAGGGGAAGCCCCAGGCACTACCGTAAACATTTAAATGAGTATTGTAGCCATCTGTGCTAAATTCCTACCTCAACTTCAGAGGGGAATAGTTTGAGAACCTAGAGTCAGGTGACCAGATGAGGTCATTCTGTAAGCCATCTTGATATTGTATTTTACAGGGAGTAATCTCTGAGGAGGATGTATTCTGTTTTTGGGAACCTGGCTAGAAAGATTGCTCACATATTTAATTGTGCCTTGCTCTATCAAGTAAGTTATTAGGAAATAGTAATTCTCCTAGATTTTATCAGCAATATAGTGAAGCTTAGTTTAGATAGTTTTTCTTTATTTGTCTTAGTCTATCCATCAATGTTCTTTTCAATATTTCATGTGATCTGAACTCTGTGATTTACTATGAATATATATTTAGTATTTTCAAGCTCTTTTATTATTTATTATTAAATATATTTAAAGTTTTCATTGTAGCTGGTCCTTTTTAGAAAGTATTTAACATTTGAGAGTGTTTATATTTATTTGGTGACACTCTGTGGGCCACCTCAGAAGGCCTAGCTGTCATGGTCAACTAACATTTGTATTAGTGTTAATATTACACAGTATAATTGGACACCCTTTGTTAAGAGCCTTAGAGCAGCTGATTGTGGAGTGTCTGTGGCAGTGATAACTACCTTATACTCTGGGCAGAAGAGGGCACAGCAGGTAAATCTGGGCCAGCCTTTCCCAGGTGTGTGTATGTGAAAAATCAAATCTCACAGTGTGTGAGTTTGTGTCAGCTCCTTGGGGCAGAGACATGAAGCACTGGGTTTACAGAGAGGGTGCTTGAGGACTTGGCTTGGACAGTTGGCTGAGGACCTAACCCTACAGCTGTACCAGTGGGGAGTCTTATTAGGGACCTGGAGGGAGACAGCTATAGAGAAATCCAGACCCAGAGCTGAGTTTGTTCCCTATGTGCTCTTAAGGGAAATTTTGAATGATGCTGACAGGTCTGCATCTTGAAATACTGAGTGTATCCATTTCTATTCCAAGTGCACGCCCCTCTCCAGTGTCAGTAGTGATAAGTGGTGGGACCATCACATGCTCACATATTGGTGAGCAGAGGTGTGGATACTGATTGCACTCCTGTAGCCTATAAGCAGTTGTCAGTAAAAAAGGTGTACTGTCAAGCAGACACAAAGTAGACATTCAAAGTTTCATATCACAATAGTTTTATTTATTTGCTTTTTGTTAGGTTAGTTAGTCAGAGAGAGCAGGCAAAGATGTCAGCAGAGAATTATGGCAGGCTGACAAGTAGCCAGTTGACTGAGATGTGTCAAAACCAAAGGACTGGTGCATGCCTTAAACACAGCTGCAGCACAAACCAGCAACCAGGAAGACAACCAGTCGGACATTGGGGATGTACAGCTGTCAGAAAAAGGACAGTTCAACTTTTCCTCAGAGGACTTAACAATCTGTCTGGAGTTAAAGAGACTTGAATTTGGAACTAGAATCATCAGAGAGATTGCTTTGTTTGGAAGCAGAAGAAAATGAGAAACTGCAGTGTTTGGAGGCCAAAGAAAATGAGAGACTGGGGTGTTTAGAGGGCGAAGAAAAGGAGAAGCAGCATCAACATGAGAGGGATATGCTGACTCTTCGCCACAGTCATGGAGGTAATGGGGAAGGGGATAATCAAACCCCAAGAGGAATAAAGGTCATTACATTTCTTCCAGAATTTACAGAGGGTAGTAATTTTGATAGTTTTATTCATATATTTGAAAGGGTATGTAAACAGTATAATGTTAGCCAAGGGTTCCTGACCCCCTTACTCCATGGTAAAGCTGTAACTGCTGTTTCTAAATTGTCTAATACTGATTGTTTAGATTATAATAAAGTTAAGCACTGATGTGTTCTTGTCAATCTCACCTTTAGTCTCACTGATGGGTTCAGCTCCGATGTGCTGAATCCATCTTGGCCTTTCCAATAGCTTGAGGTCTTCAGTAAAGCTCATGGGCCTCCTTCCCTAACCATAATGCAGTTCTGCAACTTCCTCGGATCTTGTTTGCCGCACTGCAAGAAGGATCTTCTAGCAAGCTCTGGGCTAAGTTGTTTGATATTTCTTTTGCCTTTGCTTACCTTTTTACACTTTCCTATATCATAGTAATTACTATTTGGCTGGCATATACTTAAACTTCATCACTGGTTAGTACCTTCCTTTTGTTAGAGTTAGTTTTTCCTTGTCAGTTTTCCCCTTGACATTATTGCCCATTTAAGTTAGAGGGTATTCTTCTATCTTTCTTGGCTGTTTTTCTACTGGTATTTTTGATACAATTTTACTTCCTCTTCCATTCCAGTTACTGTATGTTTATGTTAGAGGGCAGTTAATCAAGTCCGTTTAAGTTAGAGGACTTACCCCCCCCCCCTTCCCTTGTTACTGTGGTTTAAAAAAATGAGTTTCTCCTTTTTTCCTTTTATCTGGTTAAGCTGTTTGTTTCTCTTATTTGTTAGCAGAAATGTCTCAAAAAGAAAGTAAAACTTAAAGATTTAAGAAGTGTGAGAAGTGTAGCAAAAAGATGCCCTCAGTGATTCTCACACTTTATGTGTATACTGTTTGGGGCTTCTTCATTTGCAGGAGTCCTGTTCCATATATCTCGCTTTTAATCAAAGAGTCCTCATGGAATGGAAAAATAAATTGATTTTGAAGGGGTTATTAAAAAACCCATTCTCTGAGGCTATTTCTGTTGATCCCGCCTCTTCAAAATCAGACAAGTCAGAGAGAGCGGGAAAACGGCCTTCTTCAGCTCTGAGATCTTCATCAGAGCCGAAAGCAAAACTACCAAAAGAGTCCACTCTGACAGTACCCACGGAGCAGGCATCAACTTCTTGAGCAGGAACTTCTTTGAAGCACACAAAGTCTTCAGCTCCAAAAACTTACGTTGATCCTTCAGCTCCAAAAGACCCATTACCTGGCGAGTACCATTATCGGAACTGATCTCCATCCTTGGAGCTGATTACATCTCAGCTGCTTTCACCATTCTTAGCCAGATCCAGATCTCCAACATTGTCTACTAGGTCAAGTAGGAGCCTTTCAGATGCAGATGTGGCTAGGTTGGTGCAGAGGCTTCTCAAGACACCTGCCTTGGCCAAGACCCTTTTGGATCTGAGCCCCAAGGAGTCAGATCAGTCTCATCCTCCCCCTTCAGTGCCTGTTCCTCCTGTGATCCGACCTTCGGTTTCAGAACGGGAAGACTCTGATATCCAACTGGTGTCTGTATCAGGTCTGGGGCACGTTGTCTTCTTGGATCCGGTGTCTGCCTTGAGTGTCTCCATCCAGTCGGAGCCGGAGACCTCTGGGAGCCAACTCAGATCTCCTTGGATCAGACTCTTTCTCTTGGGGCTTTGGCACAGATGGGTTTGGCTCCCACCTCATCCTTGGTGCTTCCGTCTCATGCTGCAAGGACTCTTTCAGCCCCAACATCTGTGTTATCAGGTCCTGGGAGTACATTGGAGCAGGAGTGGTCTGCTTTCAAAGTTATGAGGAGGATGATGACTGTTCCTCAGTCTCAGGCACAGTCCCTTTTGGAGATTCCTCCCTCATTGTCACAGGTGTCTTTACCTCATCACCTCTATCCACAAAAATGGAGGGATCCAAGGCCTCCGGATGTTCTCCATGGGACCCCCCCCTTCCAAAACTTCTCCACTGAGGAAGTCCCTTGGAAGAGACCATGCAAGAGGAAGCATCTGAACTCCTCTGAGGAGTCAGTCACTCCAGATACCGACTTCAGTGATGTGGGAGAGTCTCCTTTGGAGACATTCTAGAAATTTTAAAACAGAGAGGTGACTAATAGCCCTCATCCCCTTTGGCAAAGGGGTCGGTATACCTGAAGGCCTTTGGATCTCACCCTTCAACAACTTAGGTGACACCGCCTTCTGACGAGCTTTTTCATTTAATCTCTCGGAAGGCCTGGGTGACTCCAGACTCCATAGAACCCACTCCTAGGAGGCCAGATAAGTACATTACAGCACCCAAAGATCAAGCCTTTATCAGCAAGAAAGTAGTACTGGATGCCATGGTCATGCCTGCTGCCACTAAAAAAGGAACTATCCGAGACTAGTTCCTCTGTCCATCCTCCTAAAAAGGTTTCCAGGACTATGGATCGATATGGGAAGTGTGTATTCTCATCAGCAGTTTTTACGCTACGATCGCTGAACTATCTCACTCATTTCACCAGTCTTCAGAGGGACCTGCTGAAAGAACTGTCAGACTCCCTCCAAACAGCTGTAGCTGATGCGGCAGCAGATAAGATCAACACACAGCCTGCTACCCTCAACTCGGTAGTCAATTCGTCCATGAGACTCATTTCATATGCAACAGATGGAGCAAGTAGGATGGCGGGTTCAGGCATCTCAATTAGGATGCAGGCCTAGATGCGCCTCTGTGATTTTGCAGAGCCCTTTAAGTCTTCCTTTGTTAATGCTCCATTCTATGGCTCATCTCTCTTTGGGCCCAAAGTTAAAGCAACGCTAACCCTGTGTGAGCAGGAGGGTAAGGCTTTGTCTGCCATTGGAGTACATTTTTCCACACCCACCAGACTTTTTTCAAAAGGTCAGAGGGGTATTGGGAAGATGTGCTTCAGGAAGTCTCAAAGGTCTTACCAGGACACACAGGGTGGTAGTTCCTCCAGGGCCAGAGCAGGGAACAATAGAGGAAGATGCCGTCCCCACGGCAGAGGAGGCTGCAGAACCAGGGTTCTAGAGAATCTTTCTTTGGCAGATGCTTTCACCGCTCCATAAGGAGTACCCGATTGCTCGCCTCTGGAGGTGGTCGGGGGAAGACTGTCACTACACCTAGAAACCTGGCGGAAGGTAACCAACAACAAGTGGGTGCAGGACATAATATTCAGGGGGTTACATTATTCCCTTCTCTCTCCCCAGTCCCAAGAAAAAATTTCTCCCAGACATTCCACCCAGTTAAAGGGAACAAGCAGCATTAGAAATCCAAAAGTTAGTAAGGAAAAGAGTCATCCAAAAAGTCCCCGCAGACCAGATAGGATTCAGAACTTACTCAAGATTCTTTTTAGTTCCAAAGAAACTAGGGGACTGGAGGCCCATTTTGGATCTCGGCAATCTCAACAAATCGGTAAAGCAAACCAAGTTCTGGATGGTGATACTGCAGTCGATACTTCCATTCCTGGAAAGAGACAACTGGATGTATTCTATAGATCTTCAGGATGCGTACTACCATATCCCAATGGAAAGACGATCCAGAAGGTTTTGGTCTTCTGACTAGGAGTCAGTCACTTCCAGTTTCGAGCTCTGCCCTTTGGTCTCACTACAGCCCCCAGAGTATTCTGGGTGTTTCTGTATCTGGACGATTTGTTAATCCTTTTATGGATAGAGGTTACCCAACTTCTTTGTTATATACTATCGGTGAAGAAGTTTTAAATAAATGGGGTAAGAAGTATGTACCCCTATTGGGTAAATCCCTTGTGAATTCAAAAAATAAGGTTGAATATTTTGGGGACAAAAATTATCAAAACTATACACAATCTATGGTTTTGACTTACAGTTCCCTTGTTAAGGACATTCAACAAATAATCAAGAGAAACTGTGTAATGTTCAAGTGTGAGGAAGGTTTAATGGATGTTGTAAGTAATAAACCCTATTTTGTGTTTAAAACCAGTAATAATCTTAAGTTTTTACGTGAACATCCTTTAAAAACAAATGACACATCCAGAGGAACTAGTAGTTATGGTTCTTGTGCATACTGTTCATATATTTTAGGTGTTGACTGGGTGGAAATTGGTTCACCTAAGAGAAAGGTGTATTTAAAGAGAGGTTCCTGTGGTTCTAAACAGCTAGTTTAAATTTCTGTCTGTCAGAGCTGCCAGCAATTTTATGTTGGCAAAACTGAAAGGGCTCTGCGCAGACGGATATATGAACATCTTTATGCTGTCAGATGTGAGGATGACAATAATGCCCTCTATAAACATTTTAGGGACAACAGTTCCTGTAAAACCTTTCTTTTCTGTATTTTGGAGAATCTTGGTAGTGATCACAGGGGTAGTGACTGGAAAAATAAGTTGGATAGGGAAGAGTTAAAGCGGCGATTAAGACTGAATTCTACCCATTCCCCAGGTATAAATGAAACATGTAGTATTATGCCTGTTTTAAAATATTCATTTAAGCTGTAAATGTTCCCTATTAAATGTATTGTAATTAAATTGTTATGTAATATATTAAAACTTTACTATTTTTAATAACATATATTAAACATATTAGTAATATATATTAATTGTATTATATAGCTATATTTATTTCAAATGACATTTTTTATGTACGATTTGTGATATGTTTTTTTAAATAATGAGAGAGAGATGTATAATTGACTGTTAATTATTCAATTATTTAAGAGTCTAAAAGCACCACTGTTATGGGATGTAAATGTTTCTGATGAAGTCTTGTTACTGAAGATGAAAGCGAGCTCAATAAATTATTTTTTAAGCAACACACTAGTGCTTCTATTTAATAGCTATTTCATCTATACACACTCGAGTGTTCCATTGGAACTGTGTTATTTCATTTAGTTGGTTGGTTGCAGTTCCTATTTTTTATTTTATTGTGAGACCTTTTTGAAAGGAACGACTATGATTAGACCCCCATACAAGATTAAGAAATATCACTTGATCCCCCTTTGAACCTTCAGCCACATGTGATCTAAAGTTTTTGTGTTGGAAAACACTCTAGTGGCCATTACCTCAGCCAGAAGAGTCTCAGAGTTACAGGCCTTGTCTTCCAATTCCCCTTACCTCATTTTTCATAAGGGTAGAGTTTCCTTATGCACTAATCCTTCACTTTTGCCAAAGGTGGTGTCAGAAAGTAACCTAAATCAATCTATTGAGCTATCAGTGTTCTTCCCTAATTACCAAAAGAGGCGAATGCTCTCTGCATCTTCTAAATGTACATAGGCAGTTATGTTTTTACTTGCACAGAACTTCAAGTTTCAGGAAATCAAACCAACTTTTTATATCTTACTCTGAGACTAGGAAAGGTCAACCTGTCTCAAAGGTTACCTTATATAGATGGCTTACTCTATGTATATCCTGCATCTACAGTTCTAAAAACAGGCCCCTTCCTTTTCTTGTCAAGGCACATTCCACCAGATCTGTAGCTACATCTGCAGCCTTTCAAGCAAGGTTACCCTGGGATGATATTTGTGCTGCAGCTACGTGGGCAAAACTGCATACCTTTATTACTCATTACAAACTGTATTTGGCCTCCAGGACTAGAGCTTTGTTTGGTTCTATGGTTCTGAGGAATATTCTTCCGTGAACCATCCAGGATTTCAGTTGCTTGAGACGCGGCCCTTTCAGTGAGAATAAAGGTGAGATTGACAACAACACATAAAGAAGTTATGTACTTACCATAACATTCCATGTGTGTTGTCTGTCTCGACCTGTATTCTCACAACCCACCCTCCATTTCCCCTTCCAGAACTCCTGGAAGACCTACTGGACAGTAGATGTGTGGCTCTCCATAGCCTCAGAGATACTGACTTTGACTTCTAAAAGACCATATCTACTTTTGAAATTATTATCCTTTATGAGGGGGCAAACAAGATCTGAGGAAGTTGTGGAACTACATTATGGTTAGGGAAGGAGGCCAACAAGCTTTGCTGAAGACCTCAAGCTATTGGAAAGGCCAAGATGGATCCGACACATTGGATCCGAACCCATCAGTGAGAATAAAGGTTGAGATGGACAACACACATGGAATGTTATGGTAAGTACATAACTTCTTTTTTATTACAATGTTTTACGTTAACACCTGAAGCTTACAGAAAAAAGTTTTGTGAGCATAGACGCAATGCAGATGAAAGTGTATGTGATTAAATTGCTGAACTAAGCACTTATTTTCATAGGTGGATGAGTGGGTGTCAGGTGACCACTTTTCAAGGGCTGGCAGACCTTTTGGTTAGGGAACAAGCCATTAGCACTTTGCCTGAGGACATGAGAATCTAGTTGGCAGACAGGGAATGCAACTCAGGAGATGAACTGGGGAAAAACGGGGCTCTGTACTTAGCAAGTAGGACACTACTGCACAGGAAAGGGATACCCAGTGCTGCACATGGATATAAGGAAACCCATGGTGGGCAGCCTTAACCACCCCAGCAGAGTCTGCCAGTAACAGGAGAAGCCACTAGTTCAGGTACACGGCCAGGGTCAAGTGTTAAATGTAACCATAAGGGTCATGTAGCATATAGTTGTCCACGGAGGCAATGTGGGGAACACAAGTTGGGGGAGCCAGCAAGTGGGGATAAAAGAATGACAGTGGTAAGTTGTCCGAAGACAACAGGAGGTACCAAACTACCACCAGAGTTTGAATCCTGTCTTGGTGGATGGAAAACAGCCAATGCTAAGAGAGACACAGCCTCTGTTATAACCATTATGAAGCCTGCAGTGGTTAAAGAGGAGCAGTACTTGGTTGGGCAGTCCACTCCAGTCAGAGCTTTAGGAGGGACCCCATGCCAAATACCTTTGGCCAGGGTTCACATTGACTGGGAGAATGGAAAAGGAAGCAAGCGAGTAGGTGTGTTTGAGGATATACCTGCAGATGTCTTGATATGGAATGACTTTGATAATGCACTGCCTTGTGTGCATGCAGTAACAAGCAGTCATGCTTGGAGACAGGCATGTGGGTCTGGTAGCCTGGGGAGACCCAGACAGAACACATCCCTGAAGCCAGGACTGGTGATGTGGCTAATTCAGGGAGGGGAGCTAACCTGTAGCAGTGAGTCTGATGATGAGCCACGGCTGCTGATATGTACTGATATTCCCTTGGACAGGGTGACTGCAAGGCCAGAGGTGAGTGGTAGTACCCAGGCTGACAGTGAGGAACCACTATCAGAAGATAGCAGACTTCCTGTGGAAGGGAAGCTTGGAAGAGTCATAAAGATAGAGCTGAGACATGCTCGGCTCTCTGACCCTACATTACAAGGCTTGAGGGAGGTAGCTAGGGAGGCACCTGATTCTTAAGAAAAGGAAAGTCTGTATACTGGAACAAAGGGTTACTGTATAGAGAGTAGATGAAAGCTTTTGGATTAAACTGCAAATATGCTAAGTACCTGGTGTGACCTGAGGGAGGGCTAGAAGGTGAGGCACTACAGCAGTTGATAGTGCCCAGAAACTACCATCTGGCACTTTTAGCCATAGCCCATGGCATTTCTTTTGCAGGTCATATGGGCATAAAGCATACCAAGAGATGTATTATGCAGAACTTTTATTGGCCTGGGATTGCCAGGGATGTAACCGCGTACTGCAGGACCTGTGAGCAGTGCCAAAATGTAGGCAAGGCAAGAGACAAGGTCAAAGCTCCTTTGATACCTTTGCCTGTGATTGAGGAGCCTTTTCAGAGAGTAGCTATGGATATTGTGGGGTCTCTGAGTACCCCAAGTTCCACAGGGAAGATGTATATCCTAGTAGTGGTAGATTATGCTACTAGATACCCTGAGGCAGTGGCTCTGTCCTCCATCAAGGATCTCCATCGAGAATGTGGCAAATGGTAGGTTTCCTAATAGAAATACTGACTGATAGATGTACCAGTTTCATGTCAGACCTGCTGGCTTGTCTGTGGGAGCACTGTAGGGTGAAGCACCTAAAGACAACCCCCTACCATCCCTGGACAAATAGTCTTGTGGAGAGGTTAAACTGTACATTAAAGAGCATGCTACGGGCATTTGCAGACCAGTTTAAGAGAGAGTGGACAAATATTTGCTCCATCTGTTGCTTTCTTACAGAGTGGTACCCCAAGAATCCACAGGTTTTTCACCCTTTGAGTTGCTGTATGGGCATAGGGTGAGGGGACCTTTAGATTTGATTCTTGATGAGTGGGAGGGTGAGTGTGAATCCCACAAGGAGTCTGTTGTGACACATGTCTTAAACATCAGGACAAGGTTTAGGGACCACATGGGCTTGGTCCATGAGAACCTGGCAGGAGCTCAACAGCAGAAAAAGGTCTGGTATGACAGGAATGCTTGAGCCAGAGAGTATGCTGTGGGACAGCAGGTGATGGTGCTCATTCAGACTGCAAACTGGGCGCCATGGTGGAAAGTACATCGGACACAGATATCCTTCAGAGGGGTCTCACGGAAACTGATAGCTGGTGCCAGAGCCATGTCCTGAAGTTAAATGCCAAAAAATGTATAGTCATACCCTTCAGGAAAAACAAGGTAACCCCAAGCTACCATATAGGTGGCAATCCACTAAGCACAGAAGAGGTTATCAGGGACCTGGGGACCCAGGTTGACAGTGGCCTTTCTTTTGACACTCACATTGCTAAAGTGGTTAGAAAGACCTTCTACATTGCCCACCTAATCATGAAGGGATTCACATCCAGATCAAGTGAGGTCATTGTTCCCCTGTACTCTTCACTTATCAGACCAATGATCGAGTACAATGCCCCATTCGGGATGTATCTCACCCGACACCTGCAGCAATTGGAGAGACCCCAAAAGTTCCTCACCAAAAGGATAAAGGGATTCCAAAATCTGTCGTATGCTGCCAGACTGAAGAAACTCCAGCTCTATTCAGTCGCATACCGTCTGCTCAGAGGTGACCTGTGCCTGACATACAAGGCCATGTCCAACCCGGAATTAATGGACATGCTCCACCTCAAAAAATCCAAATCTACCAGATCCACTAGAGCAAGCGACTTAAACCTTAGCACGGATATAAATAAGACATGCTGGAGGGATAGATTTGTCACTCAGAGACTCCCTATGCTGTGGAATAAAATCCTGGTCCACGTGAGGCAGAGCACCTCGCTGGCTCTGTTCAAGAGAAATCTTGACCGGTGGATAGGAGATCGTAGGTTTACCCCGGGAATCATCTCTGTGTCACTGCTGGACAGATGCACAACAAACTAATGGGCACAATATTTTTTAACATAAGGGGTGGCGTAAGCCACAAAACTTTGGGCTAGGCTTATAAATGCCTTAGGGCAGATAGCCTAGTATAAACCTATGAACCTATTCCTATCAGACACAGTAAGCTGCAGGCAGCTTGGGAGGGACCCTTCAAAGTGGTAAGGAGGTTTAGTGATGTTAACTACATGGTAGAACTGCTAGACAAGAGGCAGGGGCACAAATTGTAAAATGTTAACATGATAAAGCCTTACCATGAGAGGGAAGCCCTTGTGCTAAGTATTTGCAGTAGGAGTCAGGCGGAGTCTGAGGGGGATCTATGGCTACAGAGAGCCAGCCAACAAAATGCCAAGTTATTAAGATGGAGCTTTGGACTGCAGGCATATGACGTGACAGTACAACACTTTTTATAATTTCTCCAAATCTTTTGGGTTTCTAATACCATGATGGGAATGGACCCCATTCCTAAGTCAAAGTATGATTAAAGTTCATGAAATTAGTATTGCTTCAAATTTTGATGCCCAGTAATGACTCCTTCTGCGATTTGTATGGAGTTACATGTATTGGTAGCATATCTAAATACAGTTGTAGATTCTTTTTTATAAGACCCATTGCTCCTACTACTATTGGAACTGTCTGGTTATCTTTCTTCCACATTGCTGTCATTTCTGCCTGCAGATCCTAATATTTTATGACTTTGTCTGTCTTTGTACACAAGACACTGTAGTCACCGGGTGTAGCAATTTCAATAATCAATGCTACTTTTGTCTTCTTTTCTTGGACCACTATATTCAGTTTTCTAGTATCTATCATTTGAACTGTTGGTCATGGATGATCCCATATGATGTAGACTTCTTCATTTTCTGTGATGCTTTGTGGCTCATGTTTCCAGTGTTTTTCAGTCACTTCACTACTATAATGTTTGCACAATCCCCAGTGCAACAGTCTTGCCACATTATTATGCCTTTCAGTATACAGTCCTTTTGCCATTAGTATGTCGCAACCAGCAACGAGATGTGCAATTGTTTCCAATTCGGTTTTACAAAACTTACATTTGTCTGTTTCTCCCAGATGTTCAGTGGACTTTGTAAACCAACGTGTATGCATCCCAGTATCTTGCGCCACCAATATTAAACTTTCATTTCTTGGTTTAAATTTGCCTCTCAGCAAACACAAGATAAGTGAAAAAACAAGCCGGTCACACCAGGAACTTAGTGTATTTGCAGTTTAATCCAAATGCTTTCATCTTACTAGTTTCAGACTTCTTCAAAATAAAAAATAAAGTGCACAAACACATACTTTATACCCATTTCTCCACCCCTTTCTTAATTAGTTCAATTAAGACCCACCCAGTTCTGATGAAAATCCTGGACTTAATGACAGGCTCTCATTAAGTTCTTATTTGAAATTGAAAGCAGCATATTTTCTATGAATTTCATGACACTAGTTGCAATATTTAGTATGTTTTGTGAGTCTGTAACAGAGTATTAAATGAATGTAATATGCCTTTTATGTTGTGCTATGACTGGGTGGGTCTGAATTGAACTAATTAAGAAAGAGGTGGAGAAATGGATATAAAGTATGTGTTTTTGCACTTTATTTTTTATTCTGAAGAAGTCTGAAACTAGTAAGACGAAAGCGTTTTGATTAAACTGCAAATATGCTAAGTACCTGGTGTGACCAGCTTGTTTTTTCACTTCTCTGTGTTTGCTGAATTGCTGTGTGGTTTTACTTACTAGGTTGAATTTGCCTGTCCCTAACCATTCCTGCATTTGTTGCTGATCAAGACGAGGTTTTTCCAGAAGTTTTCTATACTTGCAACTATATTTATGCTTTTCCGCATTTCTTGCCTTCACACCTGGTCCTTCACCTTATATTCTTTCTTTTGTTTTTTAGCACATTTAGTTGCTGCCTGATTTTTATCTACTTCTGGTTTGATTTCCATTCCTGCTTGACATCGATATGCTTCTGCTATATTAAGCAGAGAAGTCATCTTAGATTATTCTCCTCATGTTTCAAAACTTTCACTGCATTTGGGTCTTGTGAGGTCAGCAGATATGTGTGGAGTCCCACAATTGCAGATCTATACATGTGATCAATTTAAGTGGAGGACCATCCCTCCTTTGGAACAGGGAATATGTAATCTTGGTATACACTGATTTTTATAAATCATTTGGTGAGCATGAAGCATCCTTCTTGTTTTCTTATCTAATCTATCAAGCATGTTTTGGGGCCAGTTAATTACTCCAAAACTGTAAGTTAGGACAGGACAAGCAAATTGGTTTATAGCTTGGATTTTGTTCCTAGATGTCAATGCTGTTTTCAGAATTAGTCTTATAAAGTATTCCTTACTAAGTTTTATTCACATTTGTTCATGTTTTATTGTTGATCCTTCAGCAATTCCCAAATATTTATATACTCCTTCTTGCTCCAGTTCTTTCATAGCACATTCTTGTCCCAAACTGATGTTTTCCTAGTGCTGCGGTTTTCCTGCTTTAAATGTTCCTTTGGCACAGTTATAAGGACCAAATGTCATTCTTATATCATCTGAAAAAGTTTTGACAACCTGCAGCTGTGCTTTCAGTTCCTCATCTGATGAGGTATAAAGTTTTAAATCATCAGCAAAGAGAAGATGAGAAGTCTTTACACTTCACTGTTTTCTATGAGCCAAATTATAGCCATGGCCTAGGCTATTAAGTAAACAGGTTAATGGCAAGGCAGAATAGCAACGGTGACAGGGAGTCACCCTGGAATATGCCCCTCTGAATTTTTATCACTGGGTTAACAATATGTCCTTTATCATGGTTTAATTGCAAAGTGGTCTGCCACTGTTTCATGGTCACTGTAATGTAGCTGATCACTGTAGGGTGTATCTTATACATTTTAACCACTCTTTTATGCATGAATGTGGGATACTATCAAATGCTTTTTTATAGTCGGTCCATGCCATACGTAAATTTTTCCCCTTTTTACAGTTCTCCAGTATGACTTTATTTAACAACAAATGATCCTTTGTTCAGTATGACTTTCTTTTATTGCCCTTTTGTTCTGCTGACATAATTGCGTTTTTTTTCTAAATTACTATAAACTCTGTTGATATTAGTTCCCATGCATAGTTTATAAGTCGTCGGAAAGCAAGTTATTGGTCTATAATTTTTAGGGTAGCTTGCAGGTTTACTCTTAAGTAGGAGCATTCTTTTTCCTGCTGTTAGCCAGACTGGTGTCTTTGAAGGTTGCGCATATAAATAGTTCTTACTCAAGGCTAAATCTTTGTGCAAAGATGTTAATACTTTTAACCAAAAGGTAGGTACTACATCTGGGCCTGGGGTTTTCCAATTAGAGGCTTTTCTTAACCTTGTTTCAATCTTTCTAGCTGTTACATCATCCCATTTTATATCCTGCACTTTAAAACTATTTATTCTTTCTTTTACTTCTTCTAGCCATTTAGCATCTTTGTTATGTTCCACAGGATCATATTTCCTCGTTTTTTGGCGGTCTTTCAATTTCTTTTACCTTGCTTCCCAATTCCCTATAAAACTTTTTTGGGTCATCAATAAATTGCTTATTTTGTACTTTTCCTTTATATTTATCTTCGTATCTTCTAAGATTTTCTGCCTGTGCTAAAAAGTTTAGTTTATTTGCGATAGTGCATGATAGATCCTAGTCTGTTCTAATACTGTGCATTGCTTTTATCACATCTATCTTTCTTAGTATTTTTGTTGATATATCCCCACTTCTATAGTCTTCTAACAGTGACACTTTTTGTCTTAATTGCTTTATAGTTTTCTCTGTTCGATACTTCCATGATGGTATTCGATTTCTCCCATTCCTTTCCCTCGTTACCCTGTGTTGTTGTGGTAGAACTTTATCAATTATTAATTTAGCAGCACACTAATATATCCTGTTTACTTCTGTTATATCGCATGGATCTCTATGGACAGTCGTAATTACTGCATTCGTTTGCTTTATCAGACTTCTGACTTTCTGGGTTTTATTGACTTTCTGCAGTCTGTTTCTCTCACTGATCTTAATATATCTATCCATGTCTCTTAAATCAAGCAACTCTTTTCTTAGCTCATTTTCTTCCAAACTGAGGGCACATCACCACAGTGGGGTCAGCAATGCCAACGCAGATGGGCTCTTAAGACAGGGAATGGGGTAACATATTCCCAGATAGGCTTATTTCTGTCAAACCACGGTTCTCAAGGATCACTTGAAAAACTAGCTTGAGTCTTCAAAGGGGGGAGTGGTACTCCCAGCCATGCCAGGCGAAATAGGGCAGTGGCTGTATGACTTGTGCCAGCACAGCTACTGGAATTTTGTAAGTAATTATATGTCATTTGTACATCAAACTGATTTGTACAGATGTTTTTGCTGAAAATGTATTTGTGAGGTTTGCTTGTGGTAAAATGTATCAACAGTGCACCCTGCTGAAATGAAAAGAAATGTACCTGTTTTATTGCAACTGAATTGAATGTATGTTTTAATAGAGGACACTGGGACAGCAAAGGTTAACTTAGTAAGGGAAATGTAAATGAGCTGTTAAACCATTAAAATGGCACTCCACAGTGCTGAATAGGACCAGAGACGGTGGGTCTGGAAGAAGCCTTTGTTCATTAGCTCAGTAAAAAGATAGGGGTTGCCACTCCCATAAACATCTAGATTTGTATTGTGGCCATCTATGCTAAATTCCTGCCTCAGCTGTAGAGGGAAATAGTGTGAGAACCTAGAGTCAGGTGACCAGATAAGGTCATTCTGCAAGTCATCTTGAATATTATATTTATATCTCCTATGCTAGCAGGTCATAAAATGTAATTACACTCCACTTCAAAGAAATAGCTGACTAGAACTGTAAAAAGAAAGCAGTTAAGTGATGCATGTGTACTAGTATTTTTTATTGTTTTGGTCCAATATAAATTAAGTCCTTATCCTTTACAGGTGGAAGAACATGTTTTGTTTCTTTTGCTTATAACTAGGTTGGTATAATTGGACTTTTCCCAATGAACTATTTCATTGCATGTATGGGGATGAAGTGGGATATCTTGTTCTTATGATGTAGTCTACTGTGTTGTTTTCTGCAAAAGAAATGATGTAATAGTTTCTGGAGAACACAGTGTAAATAATTATATGTATAACTATTTGAGACTTGTCTTAGGATGAAATGGGTGACACATCTGTGGAAAACATTTGCTCGGCTTGTGGATATTCTTAATAGTTTTCTAACTTGGATTTGTTAGGTCTTGTTTTCATAGTAAAAGTTAACCAGGATTATACCGCTCAACATCCAAGCATTACAAATCATAACTTACCCTTAAAAACCATAACAGATGGTTAGAAAGAGGAGCATTTTATTGTTTTTCATAACAGAAAGTTTTCCTACGCTACATTCTTTATAGTAAGTGCTAGGAGATCTTCGTATAGGCTTTGTTTAATTTGTAACGTCATACTGTAAACAGGTCTGACTTTATGAAGAAGTCAATAAATCTAGGAGGAGTAGGCAAAAATCTTAGAGCAATGCTAATTGTAGCACTTGAAAGATATGGCTGAAATATTTAGTTATCTGTAAGTCATTTTTTTATCAGTGCATGTTCTGTCCAGTGTAATTGAAAGTTATTTTGTTCTTCCATGTAAACTTTCTTATTCTCTTTATAGTTAATCTCTAATATTATTGTTTGATGGGTCTATATTGTGAAGTTGAAAGATAACGTTCTTTTATTGAGCACTGAAAGTCGAAAGCACAGAATGCCGAACACACGCCGTTTTTGGGACTTTGCCATTTCCCCCACTGTGGTGTGATCTCGGAGTTGGTATATTTAAGTAGGGGTAGATTTTTTTTTGTTTTTTTTTTTTTTGTTTTTTTTTTTGCAGAGCAGCGATTTCTTTCCCTGGGAAAAAAATCGCTGTTCCATGTGTTCGACATTTACTGCTTTCGGTTTTTAGTGTTCGATAAAACAGCGTTTGCTCTTTTTATCGTTCAACATCATGATATAGACCCTTGTTTGATTTATTGCTTTCACAAAGCTCATGTATTCACTTTTAAGCTCTTAAGGATGGTCTTCTGTATATAATATAGGTGTATGGCAATTGCCTGAATGGAAAAAATATAAAAAATACAATACACTGGTGGCATAAGTGTGCAAACGCTTAAACTAATACTTTGTTGTGTGTGCACACCCTTAAACTAATACTTTGTTGAAGCACCTTTTGATTTAATTACAGCATTCAGTCTTCTTGGGTACACACCTGCCATCAATTAAAGAGACTCTGCTTAACCCCAAATAAAGTTCAGCTGTCCTAGTAGGATTTTCCTGACATTTATTCAGTTGCCTGCTACAGCAAAAGTCATGGTTCACAGAGAGCTTACAAAGCATCAAAGGGATCTAATTGTTGAAAGGAATCAGTCAGTAGAAGGGTACAAAAGCATTACCACAATATTGGATGTACCACTGAACACAGTGAGGACAGTCGTCAAAAAGTGGAGAAAAAATGGGACAACAGTGACATTGCAAAGAACTGGATGTCCTTCCAAAATTGATGAAAAGACAAGACAAAAACAGGTCAGGGAGGCTGCCAAGAGACTTACAGCAACCCTGAAGGAGGTGCAGGAATGTCTGGCAAGTACTGATTTTGTACTACATGTGACAACAATGTTCCATTAGGGTTACCACCTGTCCCACTTTGTGAGGGACAGTCCCTCTTTGGGCAGTTGTGTCCTGCAAAAAAATTGAAAAAATGGCAAATGTCCTGAGATTTAAGTACAAAATTATTTCCTATATTTGATGTAATAGTTGCATAAAACAGTTATTCTGTATCTGAAATATGTAAATGTTATAAGAAACAGAATAAGCAACTAAAATGCTACAAGAAAAAGCTTTTATTTAGGCAAAAACGTGAAGTTATATACTTGGTACTGGCCGTGGGTATGTTTCATCCTGCAAAATCTGACTTTTGTACCAAAAATGTCCCACTTTGGACATTTGAAAAGGTGGCAAACCTATCTTCCATATTCTCCATATGTCTGGACTATGGGGTTGGGTTGCAAGACGGAAGCCTTTTCTTACACAGAAAAACATGCATGCTCAGCTAAAATTTGCAAAACAATACATCATCTCCCAAAAGCATGTAGGAAAATGTGTTATGGTTTATATGCAAAAAAGTTTACACACCCCTGTTAAAATGCCAGATTTTTGTGGTATAAAAAATGAGATCACAGTAAATCATTTCAAAACTTTTCCCACCTTTAATGTGACCTATAACCTGTACAATTCAATTGAAAAACAAACAAATCTGTTAGGGGAAAAATATAAAAAATAAAAAACATACAATACACTGGTTGCGTAAGTGTGCACACCCTTAAACTAATACTTTGTCGAAGCACCTTTTGTAGGTATTGTTAGTTATTTGCTTTTGCTAATTCTTTTTAATCTTTGTATCAGCCTGGTAGCCACCCATCTGTCTCTAAACTTTTTCAATTGCCTGTCTCACCTCTGCTTAAAGCCAGCTACAGATGAGCATCAGCTAGCTACCATTGTAATACGCACATTCTGTTTATTAGCTACGTGTTTATTGAAATTGTAATATTGGTTAAAATCCTTTCTCACTTCCACAACTCCTAGATCTTGTTTGAACTGTCACCTAGAGTGTAAAGTTACTGTACTTTTGTCGCTCTTATGCTGGACTTTCAGAAACATATCTTGTGTGTTGTTTATAGTGCCATGCCGCATTGGTCCAAACTGGAATCCCTATCTGTATGTTGAGAAATGTGCAGTTCTTAATGTTCCACAGATTTTCCCCATTGCCTGTAGCATTCACAGTTCTTCCTTCCATCATTCAAGAAATATGTCCAGTTTTACTGCCCAGACATAAAAAAACAGCTAATTTTTCCTGTGATGGACATACACAAATTATAGGATTATATTATTTACAAAGAAACTGAGCACAATGCCATTTCTGTCTTTCTAGTACCCACCCCTAGTCCTTGCATCTCTTTTGTAGCAGGGCCAAACCCATACCTCTCAAATGTACAGATTTTCTCAGAATGTCCAGATTTTTGGCTCATATATTTGGTCTGTTCCTTATAAAAATTTGTTGTTTTCTAGCAATTGACTAGGATGATCTGAGGACTGAAGCCACTAAATAATGGCATATATTTGAGTTTCAGACTGTGAGTCCTTTAGAAAATGTATGTTAAAACAAACCCTGTTACTCTAGCAACATTCTAAAAGTTTATAATAGCTAATAATTTAAAATAATAATTTAAAATACATCCCTATTTTTGGGCCTTTGTCCCTCCATTTTGTCGGGCTTTGTCCATATTTCTTGCACTAAGAGGTCGATAAGTGTGGCCAGACCAATCATAGCATTAGTGAATTTTTTTTTTTTTTTTTTAGTAAAAACTTAACCATTAGTGATATCTCCTCAGTAACCATGCAAGAGCCAGAGCAGAGAGACATCACAGGGGTTGTGACTTTTTCTTGCAGCTGTCATTTTTTTGTACACATTGCCATCAAACGTGATATTATAGTCTCAGGACAAAAGAGAGCAACAGCAACTTTCTAATGCAATCTGTGATACTGTAGTTATTCTTGTATCTTGTATCTCTAAGTTAGGCATCTGGCCTTCATTCCACTAGAACTGAAGGTTGAAAAAATCTATTTACCTTTAAATGGAGTTTGTTAGAGAACCTTACAGCACGTAACCTAGGACACAGAACTCCCTTATCTCACGCTGAAGCATGTCAGTCCTTAAGACAGTGTGCTGTGGGCATGTTCCTACTTGCATACCTGCAGTCTTTGTACATTCTTTGTTGTGAACACCACTGCTTTCTTTGTGAGGCATTAAAAAAAAGAGCTATTTCCCTTTGCCCCTGTGCATCCTTCCCACCTCAGAGTATTAAGACTAAGATGCCCCTACCTCAGTGACAGATGTGGAGAGAGAATCATCTTGTACCACTGTATTACTTTGGGGGAGCTTTCAGGATGATTGCATGTCTCTAGAGTGGATTCAGGTTATCTTTTGCTCACCTAAAATATGACGAAATGCTTACCTGAGGCTGGAATATATGCAGGCCTTGGTTATCAACCCACAAAAAATAGGCCTTAGAAACATTTTTTCAAGCCTAATGATATACTGACACAAAACTACCCTTCCCTAACATGTAGAGTATAAAATCCCACACAATTGTTTACAAATCTTCTGGAGAAACAGCCCAAAGCAGACTATTTTGTTGACTCTTCTGCCCAGCACAGATCCCAGAGACCTAACATTTTCTCATATTACTGTTATTGTTAAACATGTCTACTAATTGGCAACTGTAGTTAAGCAATATCTGAATTACATCTCTCACATACCCTATTTCCAATTATCTCTGGTAGACCAGGCTGCTAACAAACTCATATAGCTATTGTGAAGTGGTATACACTGTTGCTAAGGTGACTTTTTCACACAACTTTTTTTTTGTATTTTCCATAAGTGATTCAGCAACTAGAGTTGTGCCTTTTGGCATATCTCTCTGTTCAACAGCTTGAGTTTAGCTGTCCTCCATCGTGTCTTCAGGAAAAGCTGAGGCAGAAGATTTTGGATGCTGCCCCTAGGAAGAGCCGTGTTTTGATATGCCATGGAGCAAATCACAGAGGAATTGCAAAGAAAGAGAAAGTCACTGTCCTGTGTTGATATGCATGATTAATTGACAGGCGTCATGTTTATACTTTCCATAATGATATCTTGGCAGCTAGCAACAACCCACTAAATGGCAGGAGCAGCACAACATTAGCCCTTCCATCAAACCACTTGAAGGGCTTTAGTATGAGTTTAATCCCCACCCCCACCCCACCAAGCATCATGACAACACCCTGTCCGCACTTCTTGCAAAACTTTCGATAGAACACGCATCTCAAACAGTTTGCTTACTTACTTAGCTTGCCTAGGCCAGGCAGTCCAAAATGGTCATATCTTAGAACTGTAAGGCTTCCATGTCTTGCCCTTTATTGACAGATTGGATTATATTAGTGGAGACAGTGAATCAGACACATATTATACAGTCCACATAATCTGTGAAAAAGGTTGTTGAGAGTGACCTGGGATAAGAGTTCAACAGTACTTCCTGAAAAGCTAGGCAGTTGCTCTGCAGTTCTGGGTGCATGTGATTTCAGCCTCTGTATTTAGTATGTCACCCTTTGGATGGCTACTTTTCTGACAATATTGCCCTTGTTACCAGTGGAGTGTTGAATATTATCAATACACATTGTGACTGTCAGTTTGTATAATAAAATATGGAAGTATAACAATAGGGCTGGTCAGATAGGCTGCTGTTTGTTCGAATAATGATTAAATCTGACTTTGAGCCTAACCTCGCTGTTCTCCAAGACTGCCCATGGGAGTATTTGAAACTGTGAGAAAACTATTGTCCAAACAAAAGTCTGAATAAAACATGTTCTCTGTTTGGACTACATAGTAATTCTTATTTTCTTTGTATGTCTGTCTTTCCTGTTTTAGATGTTTTCTATCCCCAGCCTTAGCTCTTTTACTATTAACACCAATGTTTTAGAACCATGTACTGTTCATGACTTTGTAGATAGTAAGAACCTTAATACATAGTAGGTAGTAAAGCAGTTCCTCAAAGGGATTTCGTATCTAAGGCTACCCATCAGAAACTCTGAACATCTGTGATGCCTAAGTTTTATAACATACATCTTTATTGCATCCTCCTTTGGATTCTGCTACATTAACAAACCTAAAGTTAATGTTCTAGAAGTAAGGGTGACTGCGTCTATATCAGATGATCGAACATTTAGTTAAGTGATTAACTAAACATCGATCACTAATAATCACACACACAAAACATTGAATGGCAATTTCCACTCAGAGAAACAGTGCGGTTGTCCAACGAAAAAGAAAAATAAACACAAATGAACTGGGGGGCTTCACCCACCACACCCCCAACTAAATATACTAACTGCGAGATCGCTCCATATTGAAGAAAGGGCAAACTCTGTGCAACGGCCAAACGACATGTTTCCCTGAGTGGAAACTGCCGTTCTTGGTTTTGTGTGTTCGATTATTAGTGATCGACATTTAGTTATTCAAGTGACTAAACGTTCAATCAACACATATAGACTCAGGGTGACTTGTAGTACTTGGCTGCTAGGCTGCAGGACCTCCATTTTTACTTGTTTAAAGTATTTTCACAGTGTTCTTCAGTAATTTTACAATTTGATTTTACATATAAAACAGTCCCCATTCCATTGTGGAATTTACATAGCACACAGTTCATTCTGAACATGTGTAATGTTCCAATCCTCTTTGAAATTAGCTTAACTGAATCTTTTTTTAAACAGACCAGAGAGTAGGTTTGATCTCCCTTAAAGAACAAGGCAATTATGCATTGTAACATCTCCTTCTGTTATTTTAGAAGTCAGAACAGCACCACTGTTGAGTTGGGCTGCAAGACAAAGTGTCAAGCAATTTCCTCATTGGCCAACCAGTGAGGTTGTGTGGAAGTGGAAGCAAAACAAAGTAGTGCTATGTCTTGTAATCTGTGAGTGGAGTAGACTAGAGTGACCTATGAATTTAATTTGCCATTTAGAAAAAAAACTTTTTCCAAATGTGTTTAATGTTACCACTGCCAGCCTAGGCTGTGTGAGTATGTTTTACTTCTGCTCCCTTAAAGTGAAGGTGTTTTTTGTATGAAAACAGGCTGCATATGTTACTGTGACAGACAGACATGAAATTGCAATGTGAAAATTTTACATGATGTGACTTGAGCACTGTAGTTAAAATTATGGTTAAGGTTCAGTCATGGTGAGCAGTAATTAATACATTTTGTTTACTTGTTTGAATGAAGAAACAATAACTACTCTCTCAGCTATTATGAACAAAACTGTACATGCAGTAGAAAAGTGGTAATCCATTATTTTTACTGAACAATATGTGTGCATGTGCAGTCTTTTAATAAAATGTCTGCTTACGATATTCTTATTTATTGGAAACATTGTGTGTCTCATATCTTCAAAACCTACTCAGTGAATTCTAGTTTGCTCTATACCAGACTTGTAAAGTACATACAAGGGTTTGCACATAATAACATTTCAAGTGAGAATCTGCCTTGGATTGTTATCAAAACTTGACAGGAACAATGTTCATAGTTTCACTTTGGCTACCACATGTATTACCTTGATATTTAACTGTATGGACAAGAGTTTTATGTAACAGTAAACAAGTTGATATCATTTGAGAGCTCTAAAGAATAGTATGGGACTGGAGGGAATCTAGAAAATTAAGCTTCGCAAGTAGTTTGCTGAGCTTGTAGAATAGAAGATAATGAAGCTTTTTGGGTAGATTGTAAGGCTGGAGAGATGGTGGCGAAGGATGTTTCATGGGTTAGTTTATAGGGCTAAAGAGAAGATGGAGAAGGAGATGAGAGTTTTTGAAGCTGAAGGGAAGGTGGAGAAAAGTTTTTTTATGTAGTTTATAGGGCTGGAGGTACAGTGAAGAAGAAAGTTTATGGGGTACTTTAGTGTAGTTTGTTGTGGCAGATGATGACAAGCTATAGTAAGTGCTTTTGAGTAAATATCATAAGTAGTGAAATTTAGATAGGATGAAATAACTTTGGAGCAAGTTTAAGGGCATTGTACAGAGAGCATTGGTGCAGGGGCCTCTTCGCATAATTTTGAAACATGGGCAAGTCTATTTATCTTCATGTGACCTTAGAACATGTATCTACTGTTCATAACAAGAGAAGTACAGAAATAAAACGATTGAAGCTAGGTATTTCACAGATGCTGGTTTACAGTACCAGCTGCATTTTAACACTGTTGCCATATGAACTTCTAGAGGGCACAGGTACCTGCAACAAAAGAGGCTAACTTAATTTATTCTCACAATTTTATTATAGTAATTTCCTACTCTCCACAGTAGTGATTTATACTTATAAAAAGTGTCAGTGCTTTTATTTATTTAGTTATTTATTTCTGCATCCTTTGTTGACTGGGTTAGTCCCTCCAGGATAGTGGTTTCATTTTAGGTGAGACCTGAGGTGGTATTTATACTATTAGGTGAAATTTGGCCAGGGCTTTCGGGAACTTCCCCTACTTGTTATGGTAATTACAAAGAGTATCATCAACAATTATGAGTGTTTACCTCAGTCCTAGATCAGTGGTGGCTGGGAGAATGTTGAGCAGAGTTGAGAGATGAAACAGAGGAGTGTGTTATTACAACCCTTCAATGGGGAGTGTTGCAGGATGACTGATATACTGAAGGACATAATAAACCAAAGTGAAACAAAGAGTGGCTGTGAAGTATTGTGGGTAAAGAATGGCTACGAAGTGTTGTGGGTAGACATAATGGAGAAAGTAAGGGAAGAGGAGACAGCAGAAGTCATGGAAAGGATAAAGGAAAAGAAGAAGAAACCTTATGGCGAGACAATGACCAGTATATTAGAGAAAAGATACAAGAACTGGAAAAAAACTGGTGGTGAGCCTGCAAAATAAACATCAAGTATACTAAACAGGTATGAGGTATGGAACAATGTTGTTTTACCTGTGGGCATTACAATTCAAGATGTAAGGGTATTTATTCCTATAAACAAAGACACTTTTTGTGACATTATTTTTGAGACTGTACAAGGTATGGGAAACTTTATTAGTGAATGTGAAAAAAAAAAGAGAAAAGAAATTCCATGGAATGAATATATGATAAAAATTGCATTTAAAGAAACAAAAACAAAGAAAAAGGTGCATATGCAATTTTAAACTGAGATAGAAAGAGAGACTTTAAAAAGACATTTGAAAGACATTTGTAAAGAAGTGTTGGATATTGTAAAATATATAATGACAGAGATTTATAAACTGAGGGGTGGAACAGCAATGTTATTTTGAAAATGGAAAACTGTAAAATTATACATATACTAAGTGTTGTAAATGTTGAAGGGAAATGAGGTTTGGTAAAGTACTGGGTGCAAATAACATGTTATTTATGAGGAAAAGGGGATGTTTTGTGAAAAATTGTGAAAAGGGTGTTACATTTGTAGAAAAATGGGGTATGGGGCAAAACATGTGAGTTGGAATGTTAGAAATTTAAACAAAAAGAACATTTAACCATGGATGGTAAAGAAACAGAAAAATAAATTGAAGAAAACAAAGAGGCTGGAAAAGAAGAGGCTAAGATAAAACAAAAATAAGAAATTAAAGTAACAAAAGAGAAGGAAGTTAATGAGAAAAATGGATAGAGATGTAGAAGAAATGTCAACGTTTAGTGCTGAAGAGGATATAAATTAGACCATGGTTAAAATAAAACATTTATACGTGAAAGAGTTAAGATAGAAAAAGGAAGTTTACGAGTATAAATCTAGAAGACAGAAAGAAAGGGAAGGGAAAGAAATAAACAGTACTTGGCAATTTAAAATAAATAAAAGAAAGAATAACCTAGTATTATCAATAATTGTGAATAGTCTTTTAAATATAACAAGAAGAATAGGAAAATAGGCTAGCATAAAACTGTGATATAGATATAATCCTATTAGAAGACATGAGGTTTATAACAAAAGAAGAAAGATTACAGACAGAAAACTAATGGAATAGACATATAATATAAAATTTAGGAAATGAACGTTGTTCCGGAATTGCAATTTTATGCAGAAGAGCAGTTAAAATCTTAGACCAAATATTAGTAAGAATGGGTAGATTAACTGTCCAGGATATTAGATGGCAAGAAAAAATATATAGAATTATAACAGTTTATGCTTACATAATGGTTAAAGAAAGACAAACCCCAGGATTCAATAACCTTCTTTTTCCGTGCAGGAACAGTGTAACCGCTCCTGCACGGAATATGGCCGCTGAGTGATCCAGTAAACTGCTGTTCTGACATGCATGATGAGCCTGCCTACACTATTCCTGCACGGACACCACTGCACAATGCTAATTACCTCATTTGCTGGTGAAAACCATGCAAATTAGGTGAATTAGTGATTCAGCAAGCAGGCAGGCATCCGTGCAAGAATAGTATTAATTGCAGAAATGTATTCGGCTACTAGCCGAATACATTTCTGCAAAATTAAAACGGAGGCATGAAAGCTCAAATAAAAGCATGTATTATAATCTTTAGGTATGCTAATGGCTAAATATATGGCCATTGGCATGGAAAAGTGTTTCATTTTTCTAAAAATAAAAGTTTATTTAGCCGATCTTGGCCGTTTAACCATAGGACAGCGGAACGCAAACGGGATTGTGCCGAAAATTTAAAATAATGTGAAAACACAATTTTAAGGGAAATTTGCATTTTCCCATTATAGTCTATGGCATGCAGAATCAAAACAATACCAGGGAACAGTGGTTGCTAAGGGGAAAGGCTCTGGTGTAGTGCAGAAACTAGGGACTAAGGCAGTGTGGTATGAAAATGAGGGGAAATTTACTGAATCACAAAAATATTCTAAGTGCCAAACTGCACCTAACCGTGTAGGTGCTATAACATGATCGTGTAAGCAGGAGGAGCAGCAGACATGAAAAGGGGGTGTGTCATGCATGGTGTAAGCACATTGGAGGTCCATGGCCCCTAGATAAGCTTAGCTAAGCACAGTTAAGCAAGGGAGTGTGTCTGAGGCTGTATTGACTTATTCCATGAAATGAAGAGCATGTTCGCATCCAGGGAGGGCCATTTCTCATTGTTTACATTAGCTAAACGGGTTTGCGTGGCACGCACTGGGTCTAAAACAAAAAAAACCCCCGGAAATAGCAGGACTGTTTACATTTGGGCACCTGGTTTATGCGGCGCACCTTGGGGCTTAAAAGGGGAGGAAGTGGGAAGGGAAAAAAGGGAGAGAAAAAAAGGAAATAGCAGAATAAAAGCAATCAAGTACAAATTACATAGCTAGCAGGTGGAATGCATCATAGTCAGACAATCATACAGGCAGCATCTGCAGCACAACAGTATAAAGTATGGAAACACCTTACAGTCTGTTTTTTCCCACAAACTCTGCATCATTGCTGTACACAAGCGGGGGAATTTTAACTGGAAAAATGTTAGGGGCTGCTATTGCTTTGATCCATCAGTATATGCTAGAAGCTGAGGGTGGTTAGGAGGATAATGCCGACAACTGCCACAGACCAAGGAGGAGAAGAGTGTTTAGACCCAGGGTAACCTACCAGGGGCTACATGATCTGGAGATAGTAGAGCGCTACCGGGTGGACAGAGACATACTGCAGTAAATCATCGAGTTGTGCTGGCCACAACTCAGACCCAGAGCCAATGGAAGGGAACACATCCCAGTGGATACCAAGGTATGTGGATAGCAAGGTATGTGTAGCCTTATGAATACTAGCTACAGGTACTTTCCAAAGACCTACTGGGAACATGATGGGGGTCTCACAGGCATCTGCATCAAGGATACTTCACCAGTTCCTAGATGCCATGCTACGACATGTTGGTGAGCACATTTACTTCCCCAGCACCTGTGAGGAGAGGACCAGCAATATGCATCTCTTCCACTGTGTAGCAGAATACCCGGAGGTACTGGGTGTGATAGACTGCATTCACATTCACATCAAAGCACCACCCGTTGAGCAGGTAGGGTCTACATAAACTGCAAAGGCTTCCCCTCCATCAACTGCCAGGTCATGTGCAATACCCAGGGCATTATCATGATTGTATGTGTTGGCAATCCTGGAAGCCATCATGACTCCCACATCTGGCATTTGTCACAGCTGTACCAGGCATTTGCCAGTGGGGGCATCCCGTATGGCCATCTGGTGGGGGATGCTGGCTATGCATTGGAGCCGTAGATGATGACACCCATCAGAAATGCACACACACCCACACAAGAATGCCATAATGAGGCACACGCGCAAAGCACGATCATTATAGAGCATGTGTCTGGGATGCTCAAGTCACGGTTCCACTGCCTTGACATATCTGGTGGAGACTTGCAGTACTCTCCAGCCACATTTGCAGACATGTTCATATCATGTGCCATGCTACAAAATATGATCCTGTGGAAAAAGCTACAGCAGGAACAGCATGGGGAAGGGCCACACAGCCCACCACCATTGCCAAGGTCCCCACAGGCACAGAGGGACTCAGAGGAGGAGGCCCCTGAGCCTGCACCTGTGGACAGATGGAGGCATGCCCAGTATGCTCAAGCCTTGGCAAAGAGGCAACGCATAGCGCACACACTGATGCTGTAGGGACCCAGGGACTGACACCTCTCACTGACTCGCACACACAGTAAAATGGATGACACATAAATCACATTACCTGTAACTTACCATGTATAGGGAGTGTACTGTGTGCATCCAACATAGGCAGCTCTCAAGCGCCGTCCTCACAACTGCCGCAGGCACAAGGTAAGTCAGTCTTCTTAACAATAAATGAATGGATTAGTATGTTTTGGTAGTATATCTATAGTAATGCTGCATGCATGCAAGGGAATGGGGTGGTGGCCTACTGGGATAGCAGCAGACAGCTGACAGCTATGTGAGACACCAAGAAATGTCTGCCCAGTACTGGCCTTCCCACACTATGCAGTAGTACCCAAGGTGGCAAATCCCACTGCAGTATATATGTGGGGCCAGCTAACTGGGGGTCATAGGTCACAGGCATGGATGTCAGTGTGGGGGTCCCATACCCACCCCACAGACCCACACAGCAAGTCAGCTGTAGAAAACTAGAGAGAAATGTCTGGCAAAGGCACACAAATGGTGGCAATGTTGAATTGCCTCCCTACAGACTCCTACAGTGATAGCACAGCAGGTCTCGCAGTTGCAGTAAGGCTATGAAGGGTAAGAAATCTGAAACTTAAATGTATGCAATTACAATATGACCTGTGGTCTTTACTGATATGCCTCTAGTCCCCAAGACAGGGCACAATAGTATGGTAAATGGAACCAAAATATAAAGCAAATATCAGCACAGTCTGTGCAAATGTGTACAGTTGACAGGTGTGCCCCCCATATACCCACAGAAATGCAATAACATGTATGTTGGCAGTGAAATAGCAGCATAGCACACATTGGTAGGGCTGTCCCAGTACAGATGAAAACATGTTGCATGTCCACACTATGCAGGGGTCAATGAGCTATGGGTATGTGTGGTTAATACTGTAAGGATCTGGCTAACATGTTCTTCTGGCTATCGTCTTGTAGTGCCCAAAGTACAGTGCTGTCTTTGACAGGGACATGTGCAGATAACTGCAGTGGCAACTATTATGCATATCAGTGACACCTACTGCTCTGCCAATGACATATCTGGAAGTCACAGCGCTATGTGGAATATACTACACATATAATGGGGTTCTTGAAGTCTGTGTAGCCGAGGTGCTAAGGCCCCCTCGTCTGCTAGCCTTACTATTGCTGTGACGCTCCACTTGCCTTGCCTTTTCTGTGTCCTCACTGTCTCTCCAGTACCTTCCTGGCTATTGCACTCCTTTCTCTGGTTTACTATACGACTTTATCCTGAATATTTCTATTTTCCTACTCTCAAACACCCCTCTCAGTGTCCCTCTGTAAACTGTACATTTTCTTACTTTACCTTGTACCTGTTATATTCCTGCATACTGCCTTTACCTTTCCTTCTCTCTTTACCTAACTCTTCTATACTCACTGATTAAACTACGTAGTATATGAAACTCGTAGTGTTTCAGCTTCCCTGCTTAGCTGATTGATTACGCTCTCTTCTCTAACTGTTTCTGCCCGCTCCCCTCCCTACCCCTTATCCCACCCACCCCACGTACCCCTAGCCTTATACCTCGCTTACCCCTCCCACTCTATATTTACACCTATCCCAGACTCCTACCTCATCTGTAACTCCCTCCCAACTTTTACCTTCCTTAATTACCTCTCCTACCCACCCAAAGTTAATTACATATTCTGACTCTTAAGCTTCTCTTACTTAATCTACATTATTAGCCTTGGCCCCTTCGTCTATTCCTTTCACTCTCACCTCAACATGTCCACTAAAGACTATAAACCTCCACCCAAGACCTCTGTAACAGAAACTACTCTGTTAAAGCTAACACTTATGCTCATTATTTCTCTTGCTCTCACACTACCCTACTTCCTGACCTGCTATGAATTAAATCCTAGCTACCACTTTAACTACTCTTCCAAACATACTGCCTCTGAAACTGATAGCCTAAACTTCACTCATGTAAACATTACTTCTACCTCTAGCTATCTCCTAGCCAGATATCATAGGCTGTCTCACATTAAAATTCAAAATCTCTGGCTTAGGAAACTAAAACACTTACTAAACTGTCCTAACAAAGCTTACCTGGAATTTTACCACTCTACCTTGGCAGATGGGGACATCCACCCCAACCCAGGGCCCGGAACTACTTCATCTGACACCATACCTGCCTCACTAAACTCATCCCCTCTACTACAAACCTCCAATGCAAATACTCTACTCATAGGGCACCTTAATATCCATAGTGTCAATAACAAAATCACCCATCTCCACTCCCTTCTTGAATACCACTCCTTTGATATTCTCTGTTTGACTGAAACCTGGTTAAAACCCTACACTCTAGATAATGAAATCATTCCTCCAGGTTACAACATCTTGAGACTCGACCCCAAAACTAAAAAAGGCGGGAGTGGCTCTACTATTTAAAACCGAACTAAATTTGACATTAGTACCCCATGATAAACTGGACATTAACAATACCGAGCTTCTTATCTCTAAGCTACAACTAAACCCTAAAAAAGCAATCTATATTATCTGCATATATCTACCTCCTGGAAATAACTCTACCTCCTTAGAAAACATCCTCAGTTGCATTACTTCCACCTTCCCACAAGAAACTATAATACTTGGAGACCTCAACCTTGACTGGTCCTCAATAAACACTAATAACCCAACTTCTCATATCAACCTCCATGGCTTTACTCAGATAATAAACACCCCACTAGGATTAACAAACCAAACAACAAAGAAAGTATTCTAGATTGGATTCTCATTAACAAACCTCAACTAAACTATCAGTCCGGAACGCTACCCGATGACTTTAGTGACCACAATCTAACCTACATTATAAGACAAAAAATGCCTCTAACAATTCTCCAATATATAAGACCCTCGTGATCTCAAATGCTTCAACCCTATTCAATTTAAAACTGAACTAAGTGCCTGCAACTGGAACCCACTTAAGACACTTCCTCTTGAAGAAGCTGTTCTATACTTTAACACCACATTCCTAAAAATTCTAGATAATCATGCACCAAAGCGTTCCATCGAATTAAATCTAAACCTGCCCCATGGCTATCTAAAGATACAAGACAAAAAATGTTACTTAGGAACAAATCTTGGAAAAAATGGCAAACCACCAAATCTCCCATAGACCAACAGAGCTTTAGGCACCTAAGAAACATTACCAAAAGAGCTATCTTCTCTGATAAAAGAATTATTATAGTAATCTCCAGCAAGCAAAACACAATAACCCTCAAAAATTCTGGTCAACCCTAAACAGACTTCTTCACCCTGGACAGACTACCACCCCATCCCCTTCCGGGTCTGAAAAGAATTCCTCCCTTGATACTGCCAATACTTTCAACTCTTTCTTTATTGATACTATCAATTCCTTAGCCTCCCATCTCTCTAGTGACAATACTAGTATCCCTGACCTTACATCCCTCAATCTTCCAACCTTTAGGCTTCAACCTATCTCCACTACCTTTATTCAGAAATGTATCCACAAACTCAAACCGTGTACCCCACTCGGCAGACCAACTTCCATCTGAATTCCTTCAAAAAGCAGCCTCTGAAATAGCCTACCCTATATCCATCCTTATTAATAGAACTGTAAATGAAGCAACCATACCTGACATATGGAAAATTTCTCACATCATACCCTTACATAAAGGAGGTAACTCCTATGAATATTCTAATTACAGACCCATTGCTCTCTTGTCCCCACTTGCAAAAATCATGGAAAAATGTGTGCACCATCAGTTAATGAACCACTTAATAACAAATAACATTCTCTCTAACTGTCAACACGGCTTTAGGCCTTTTCATAGCACAACGACCGCTCTCCTCTCCTTCACAGACTTTATTAACAAAATCGCAATAATAACATCCTGTCTTCAGCTCTTTTTATTGACCTGTCCAAAGCCTTTGACATGGTCAACCACTCCTCCTCTTAAACATTCTTGAATCACTATCCTTAGAATCTAAGGTTGTCCACTGGTTTAGATCCTATCTCACTAACAGGAAACAGGCTGTCCTCTGGGATAACAAACTCTCATCTCTTCTCCCAATTTCACTCGGGGTACCCCAAGGCTCTATTCTCGGACCCTTTCTTTTCTCCCTCTTTATAAATGACTTACAAGTAGCTATTCCCCTAGCTACATGCATACAATATGCTGATGACTCCACACTAATTTGCTCTGCTAAATCCATTTCTGAACTACAAACTAATACTCAAACTGTATTCTCCAAAGTTGAAACTTGGTTCCTAAAACGTTGCCTCCTCCTAAATGCAAAAAAAACCAAACTCTTACTTTTTAGGCCTACTACCAGATCCCCTACACTAGACTTCACTATCTTATCTAATAATGGAACTCTTATATCTCCTGACTCTACTACAAAACTGTTAGGAGTCACGATTGACAACAATCTTTCCTTTGACTGCCATATCAACAATACCATTAAATCTGTAAACAGGAAACTTGGCTCTCTGTATAGAATTAAAACTTTCTTAACCTCCCCAGCCAAAGTTACTCTTGCTCACTCTCACCTTATTTCCACTCTTCTCTATGCCTCACCAATCTATACTAACCTCAAGAGAAACAATCTCTCCAAACTGTCTACCACTTACAACAATATAGCTAGATTTGTTACTGGTAAGCCTTTCAGAACTCACCACTGTCTAAATCTGCAGCAACTTAACTGGCTAGAACTGACAAACATGCTGTTTCTTTCCCAACTCACGTTTGTCCAAAGAGCTTTCTATCAACCTCAAAACACACCTGTACTTTCTAACCTCTTAACCCCTTATTCTAATCTGAACTCACTCCGATCATCTAATAAACTGCTAGTCACCTTAACCAAATCTAATAACCTAGCTGGTGATTCCCTCTTCTCAAATTCCATTGGTAAACACTGGAATCAACTTCCTACCGAACTTACTTCCATTGCTTCTACTGCTCTGTTTAAACAAAACTTAGAACTTACCTTATAAGCCACTGGATGTGCCCTGCTCTAATCCTGATTGAAAGTTAATTTCCTAAGTTAACCCTCTTTTCTCTCCCTATTGTTTTGTACCTCCTGCTTCTCCTTAGTTCTCTTCCTCTACCATTTTGGACCTCTCCCTATATCTTTCCTCTATACGGCTATGACTCTATTCCAGAAACTATATATCTTTTATAAATCTGCTCTCTCCATCTATCATTGTTTCCTCTTCCTTGGTCTTGTACTTTCTCTTCTTGGTTTTTAAAAGATGTAATAAGCCTTAACATGTTGCTATTTAAATTGTCTAGGAATTTAAAGTCCTTTTCTTTTGATAATTATTTTCATTGTCAAAGTCCTAGCTGAGTGTAATCTGTTTTGTTATACCTCGTTGCCTATATGTGGAGCTTTTCTCCCCGGGCCTCTGCTGAAAATGGAAATATATCCAGTTAGACTAGCCCGGTTAACAAATGTAAAATAAATAATAATAAATAAATAAATAGTGCTTTTTTGATACTGTTGCCAGTGGTTATTTTCTATAATTCTTTTTTTATGTTTACTGTTACATATAATGGACATGCCTGCACAGCAGAATGCACTCTGTACCCACACCCATACCTCCCAACCTCTGACAGCAAGACATCTGGACAAGGGCAGAAAAAAAAAGTGGAACAAAGGCACAGTGATAGGCATGTTTTGTAAATATTGCCCTTACATACCGAGAACGTTGGTAGAGTGAGGGGTTTGCAGTACCGGGAATTGTCTGAAGGTTATTTAGTCTGAAACATTAATGTCTATCATTATTTTGTAACATCACTCTTCAGTTATATGTAACTAACTTGCCATAACAACACAAGTTTACTTAGACTGGATGAAACCTCTAGCCAAACACCTGGACAATCTGCCAAAAAATGTACAGGTGAGAGGTATGGCCACACCAGGATATGACATCTCAGGTTAGAAAAATACCACACAAGCAGGAACTCCCCAGCTAGTATATCACGAAGTTGCTGGACTGTTTACATAGCATGTCATCACTCAACTGGCAGTAGCCACACCTCACAACTGGCCTTGTTGGGCAAGAATGTACATAGCTGGCCTCATAATATTGGTCTACACATCATATAACTAGTATTCCTCTGGTAAAGCACTGTGATGATCTGAGAATGTCTGCCACTAGGTAATGACACAATCCATTGCAGTGCCAGACTACAGATATGTCAGAAGAAATGTCTGCTAAACAAACCCAGTACCCCAAGAAAAGTCCTGTGTACTCCTGAGAGTTATGGCTGTAGCACACAAAACCCCAGACCGGAGTACACTTATCTCTGGAATGGAGTCCCACTCTAACTATAGAAGGTCACACTGGGCATGATCCTACACTTAGAGAATCACAAAATCACAGGGCATGTTGGAACCCACATCGGACTATATGACTGTATTGTGTATATATGTCTGTGCATACAGACAGCTATGCACACATTAACTGTCCCTACACAAACATTAGACAGGATTGCCCTCTGCTAGCTGTAGGTGGCCCTTATGTGATATATCTGCATTAATTGCATGTGCTAATACAGACATATATATATGGGCAACAGATAACATATGTTAAGCATACACACACATAGATGTGGGAAAGTGAGAGACAAGACAGTGATAGAGAGAGACAGAAACACAGGGGGACACACAGAGTGAGTCACACACACGGATACCCTGAATAGCATACAGTGATGTCCTGCTGTGGACAGTGGCATACCAGTTGTAAACAGCTGCATGTGCCAACATAAAAGGTGAGTCCCATTGTGTAATAGTACTGAAGTTGGGCTTATTATATCGCATCACATGCCTGTGTGTGTGTGTCTGCAGGTCTAAGTATTAGGAGACTGTTCCCACTCAGTGCACTTCACATTGCTCTTCTTTACAAGATCTGCTGCTGTCATTCACCTTAGAAGTACCATTGGACACCTTTCACCCCTGTAAGCTCTGTAGTGCATGTGATAACTGCATAACACTATAGTACCAATAACTAGATAGGTAGGGGTTCTAATCTCAATACTGGCAACTGTGTGTGTGTGTGTGTGAGACAGTTGTGTGTGCGAGAGTGAGGGAGTGTGTGTTTGTTTGTAGATTAAACAGTTTTAGGCCATTCCCACCCACAGGGTTGGGAGGGTGGCCTAATGGTTAAGGTGTTTGCCTTACAAACACAAGATGCAGGGTTTGAGTCTCACAAGGGATAACTGGCTAGGCTTAAAATGGCTCGCAAAGGCAGTTAGCTTAGTTCTAATCTGTGAACCTATGAACCAGTGCCCCACTTTATCAGTCCTGCTGATGTCATACCACTTATCAGCACCTTTGGCCAGTTGCCAGCCCAGTAAGCTCTGTAACGCGTGTGATAACTGCATAATACTACAGTACAAATAACTAGACAGGCAGGGGTTCTACTCTCAGATCTGGCAAATATGTGTGTGGGTGTATAAGTTTGTGTGTGTATGTTTGTAGAAAGAAGTATTTTGATAAGTTTCCCACCCAGTGCACTACTTTACCAGTTCTGCTGATGTAATTCCAGTTATCAGCACCTTTGGCCAGTTGTCACCCCTGTAAGCTCTGTAGCATGTCTGATAACTGCTTAACACTATAATAAAAATAACTAGATAGGCAGGAGTTCTAAGCTCAATACTGGCAAGTAAGATGTGTGTGTGTGTGTGTGTGTGCGTGTGTGTGTGTGTGTCTGTGTGTGTGTGTGTGTGTGTGTGTGTGTGTGTGTGTGTGTGTGAGAATCATATCATATGTGGGTTATACCATTTTGAGTTGTGTTCCACCCTGTACACTTCCCATCACCCTATTTTACACAGCCTGTTGATGTCATTCACATTAGAAGTACTCTTTGACAAGGTGAAGTCATATAAGCTCTGTGGCACATCTGATAACTGTGTAACACTCTAGTAGAAATAACTAGATAAGTAGGGGTTTTAATCTCAATACTGGTGTGTGTGTGTGTGTGTGTGTCTGTGTGTGTGTGTGTGTGTGTGTGTGTGTGTGTGTGTGTGTGTGTGTGTGTGTGAGAATCATATCATATGTGGGTTATACCATTTTGAGTTGTGTACCACCCTGTACACTTCCCATCACCCTATTTTACACGGCCTGTTGATGTCATTCACATTAGTAGTACTTTGTGACAAGGTGAAGTCATATAAGCTCTGTGGCACATCTGATAACTGTGTAACACTCTAGTAGAAATAACTAGATAGGTAGGGGTTTTAATCTCAATACTGGCAACTGTGTGTGTGTGTGTGTGTGTGTGTGTGTGTGTGTGTGTGTGTGTGTGTGTGTGTGTGTGTGTGTGTGTGTGTGTGTGTGTGAGAATCATATCATATGTGGGTTATACCATTTTGAGTTGTGTTCCACCCTGTACACTTCCCATCACCCTATTTTACAAGGCCTGTTGATGTCATTCACATTAGAAGTACTCTTTGATAAGGTGAAGTCATATAAGCTCTGTGGCACATCTGATAACTGTGTAACACTCTAGTAGAAATAACTAGATAGGTAGGGGTTTTAATCTCAATACTGGCATGTGTGTGTGTGTGTGTGTGTGTGTGTGTGTGTGTGTGTGTGTGTGTGTGTGTGTGTGTGTGTGTGTGTGTGTTTGGGTGAGAATCATATCCTTTGTGGTTTATACCATTTTCAGGTGTGAACCATCCACTCCTGTTTACCACCTCCCGATGGCATTACTTTATATAGTGTGTTAATGGCATCTGCCTCACATGCAGCATGTTAAACCATTGTACAGGCCATACCAGTCATCTGTACAGATGTCTATGGAATATCCAGATGTTTGCAACCTCTGTGTGGTCTGTGTCCCCTAACAATGGCCATGTATATGATCATGTTGGCAAATAGGTCACAGTTAGTGCAGTGACACACATGCCCACATCAGATATCATACCTGACTGAAACATCATGCTGATACAACGTCTGTTATCCTATCACTTGTCCAGGCTTGTAGCAGCAATATATGACTCCAGTTGCTATTTATGGTGGGTTATCTCACCATCCATGAAGGCATTCACAACATTATGTGTGTTGTAAGCGGTAGTGGGTTATGTCCCACACACATAATCTATGTGGGTCATGTCATGTGTATATAGCACTATAGTACATTAAAGTGGATATGTAGGTTTACTAATCTGACTATTGCCAACTGTGTCTGTGTTACTGTATGCACATCCCCTGTGTCAGTCTTTACTGTGTGTTTGCGAAGCACATACCATTTTGTCTCCCGGTTCCACCCTGTGAACTCAGGAATGCATACCACAAACCTGTCATACACAGTACCATGCATGCCTTCATCAACTGCATCAGGGCTGAGTGTATGGCAGGGGCAACAGGTGCTGACAGGGAATCTGTTGTGGTCAATCTAATGGCTAAGTTTGTGAGGGACTTACTGACAGTACTCCAGTAAGCTGTTTTGTATGTATGAGCCTGTGGTACTGCACAACACTGAGATGACATGTCTGAAGGCTACCTGTCTATGACAAGGCATATGTATGCAAGGTCACACTGTCTGACAACAGTGCCCCTCATACACTGTTGCATGGATACACACCAGGTAAACGTATATATAAAGCTGTACCTTGGCTATGAAACGGTCAGTGTATTTCCACTGTGCCATACTCCATGTTGGTAATGTCTACAGGGCCACAGCCTCCAGACACACAGACACCTGAAACACAAACAGAATACAGCATTTCAGACAACATTCAGTCGGTACTAACAGCAATAATGCATCATGGCTAATAGGGTACGTACACCTTTATGTGTACCCATAACAAATGCAAGCAGACAGCACCTTACACAGTATTACATAGCTACACTGTACTATATTCACCCTGTGCATCAGACCCATATTAGCACACCTCCCAACCGTACCAAATTACTCCGTTTTTACCGAGTTTTGGGGTCCAAATGATGGCGTGCCACAATTCCCGATTTTCCAGCTTTTTGTTGTTGAATTTTTTGTTTCGCGCTTTGGAGCTGATGTCATCACATGTGCGATGACGTCAGCTCCATCAGCCTGTCGGAATTGAGCTTAAGTGCTCACATCCACACATTTCCGGCTGTTTGGATCTATCGGCGTGGCCTCGGAGGGTATGAATATCTGCTGTAGCAAAGGATGGAAAGGAATTACTGTATTTTTGTGGAGAAGGCTTATGTCTGCTGCAACGGGACTTTATTTTCTAGTGTGGAGGAGAGTATTGCTGCAAGGAGAAGGAACGATCTGCTGCGAGAACAAATGGGAAGGATTACTGCAGGTATGTAGCAATCCAGCAATCCAGGCTTATAACACCATAGACCTAGATATTTGTAGCACAGTTAAAAGTTCCATGAGGAATGGTCAAGCTAATGAAAGATGGCAGCTGGTGGAGGGTCGGTTTCAGCCCTTTCTTTGGACAGAAGTAAATCGTGCTGGACAGAGTAATGATTTTAACCGTGCCCTTCAAAAAGAAATATCGATAGTTGAAAACTACTATTTACAGTCAGTAAATTGCACAGAGCTTACAATAAGTGTAGTTTAGCCAACTTGCATCATAAAATGAATACTACAAGACATGTTTTATATGTATTTTACTAAGAGCAAAGAAATGTACATATGTTAATAAATATAGCATATAGTGACAAGTGGCAAGATGAAGAAAAGCAATTTGTAAGAGAGATAGGAGAAAGGGCACTTCTTTAGGGTGTATTAAAATAAGCAATCACTTATTGTTGATACAAAGTAAGTTTAAAGTAGTGGAGATGGTGGCTAGTGTGTTAGGAAGTTTTAAAAGCACTTGAGAAAGGCGTAATGTAAAGGTTGTTGACGCTTATGATGGAGGTAAAGTAACGAGTTTGAGGTAATAACAAGGTGGCTAAGAAAGGTTCTATAATCAGTTTGATCCTGGCCTTTTTTGGGCTAAAAGATTGGATCGGAGAGTGCTTACTATATATATTAATAATAAGATATTTTATGTAATGCATGGACAGTGCCATTTGTTATGTATTTGATTTAGGGTGTTGATGATTTGTGTAGAGCTTCAAGTTTTTGCTGGCTTTATTGTAACGCTCTACCTGTATTCCTTATTTTCCCCTTACTATCTCCCTTTTCTTAGCTTGTTGCTTCTTGTCCTAGTTCTCCTTCACCTCATCTGACTGCTATGTATTTACTTCTTTAGCCTACTTGTGTGTCCTTTGTAATTTCACAATTAACTGTTATCTTAAATAATAGCGTGATGTTTTCTAGAATATTGCCCTCAGTCATTTTACAATATCTACTATATCTCAAAGCTCCAAGTTAATTAGCTGAGCCTGTATGATAACTTTAAAGAGATTTTTAGCTGTTGCATATTTTTGTTAGATGTCTTGTAACTTAGCATCCACCTCTTCACAGTGACTGCTCGTGGAAGGCTTGTTCCTTCTCCTTAGTTTTAGTACTGGACTGTTGATTGATTTTAGTTTGCATCTCTGTAAGACTTTTGCCATTATTTGATGGAAGAAGAACTTCTGAGTAGGAGACTCTACAGTTGTCATTTTTCCTGTGCCCGTGGCAGTGACAGATAGTGCCCTTTAAGAAATAGACTGGCTACACCTTGTGTTTTCACCACAACAGTTGTACATGATTTTTGTTTTACTTGATATTTCCTGCCTTCCTTCCTAACATCTGAAGACCCAGGCTGTATCTTCACTATTTGTTAAATTATCTGTAATCTGAGAGATGCTAATTGTGGGATTAGTTACCAAGTAATACCAACTGTAAACTTCTCACTGGTTGGAGGTTGACATTCCCAAACCATTACATGCTTCCTGTCTCAGCTAGAAGTGTCCTATGTGTTTGTTACATCATGATCTTCCAGCAAGCAGTGATGTCTGTTCTCCACTAAGTCCATGTGTATTCCCATTAACTGGGTGATCTATGGGTTGCTTATGAACAGCACACTCTAGAATTTTTCATGGATGGCTCTGTATAGCTGTTGGTCTGTAGCTGTCTGTTTTACACATACCACCACTTTTATATAGTAGTGTTATTATCTTGGCTTGTTTATATAAATTAAGTATGATCCCCTGCTTAAACATATGTTAATTAAACTGGGTACTGGAGTGGCAGTGAATGCAGCCACTGTTTAGGTTGTCTACTGACTGAGGGAGATTTATACTTCATCAGTTTGCTAAGGTATTTCTGCTAGTACTGTAGAAGTGGGTTAAAAGTTGAATTTGGCAGTTGGTTTGTCTGTAGCTTTTTTGTGAAATATTAATTCCACTTGACTATAGAGAATACCATGCAAGCTTCAAAGCTTCTCAGCTGTGGATTTGAAACAGTGAAGTGTTGGGCATCCAATAGTGTGGAGGTCCTAAAGGGTTCAGGTTAGTGGATTTTGAATTTACAAGCAAGATATTGACAAATTTCCAGATACATAATGGATTATTATAGTTAGCATGTTACAATTTGCGGAAGTAGCTGTTTTGCTTTTCTTTTAATATTTTGACATTTATTTCAACTTTGTCTGTATGTGTTGAGCAAGTTACTGCTGTTTCTTTTTTATACTACTTTCATATCATGTCTTTTCTGACCTACTTTAAACTAACCTGGGTAGAATATAATTTCTCACTGATAGTCTGCATTTAGTCGTGTATTTGTTTAGCTGGCTTAGAAGAAAAGAAATGAGTGATTGTAGTGCTGATTAGTGTTTGTGCATTATACTATAAAATGTAAAAATAAAATCCAAATAATCATTGTAGAAGTAAAGCATTATGCACACATTAGTGTTTATGGTAAATGGGGTGAAATAGCCAGGTAATGGGACATTGGAATGGCTGCAGGGAGACTCTGGCGCTATATTTTGGTTCTGTTATTCAGTTTGCGTTTGAAAGTTGGTATCCCACAATTCCATTGCAGTGGGCAGGGTTACGCAGTTATGTATGCAGATTTTATGTTAATCAGCGTACAGATTTGTACCTGTTGTTCGTGGGCCTTGTCCAGATTTTTGATGTTTCCAGGTTAAGAGGTATGCATATTAGCATGTTCCTGCATCAATGGTATGGGTGAAAGGGATGTGGCACAGGTATCATCATTTGCACAGGGTGTGGTGTGGGTTTGCTAAAGGCCTAGGCTGGGCCATACGGTTGACATCATGTGTGTGTGTGTTTGGAGGGGTATCCTATAGATGGGCCGTGCAGAGGTGCTGTGTGTGTTGAAGTGACCTGCCTGTGATACAGATGTGTGTGTGTGTATGTATGCACACAGTCATGCCATGTGACTGCACTACACAGGGGTATGTTGGACAGCTGTGGACTGTACATGGCAGGGAGTCCAGTTCACTGTCTCCAGCCACAGACATGGGAACTGGTCCTGCCAGGGGTCTCACTTGCACCACCAGACCCAAGGCCAGATGCATTACTGCTTCCTGATGGTGACTGCTGTCTACTGGATCTGTGTCTTTGATGGGACCGTCCAGGACCATGTGCCCATGGTCTGCCCTGTTGTGATGTGGACAACAACCCCCCTTCGGTAGTGCTGCTGTCACTGCCACTATGGGAGTGTGAAGGTGCACAGCCCCATAGACTCTTAGCTGATGTTGGTGCTTACCTACGTCCATGTAGCCAATGCCCATCTCCCATCACATGCTGTAGTACAGACATGCCACGGTCAAGGATTGCCAAGGTCTCACCCCACCGCCTATTCATGACCTCAGTATTTTGACGTGTGGCCTCAACGAGGTCATGTATGCTGCCACGTAAATCAAAAAGAGTTGCATCCAACACCCTGAGTATTTGTCTGGTGTTGCGTTCTCTACGTGCCTGTGCATCCATGACAGTCCGAAACATGCGTCTGGTGACACCTGCTGTGGCACTTGCAACAGAGGCCTGACGAGCAGCAGTCCTCCTGTGAGCACCCCTGTCTATCCGCTTGTGTGGGACCTTGCCTGCACTCTGGCTGTGGCCATTGTCTACACTCACACCTGCCATAGTCACCACACTAGCCTGTCCCATGCCACCACCTGCCAACTGTCCATCATCTGTGGCTGCTGGGGATGGGGCATGTGTGGACATTGTGACTGTGTGCTAGGACATTGTGGATGACTGTGGCATGCCAACCGATGACCTGGCAACCCCACCTGTGCCTGACTGACCATGTTCATAGTCAGAGTCTGCAGAGACACTGACATCAGATTCTGAGTGGGAGGGACCACGACCATCATGTCCACCTGGGGAGGGAAGACAACATATGTAAAATAATACCTGCACTTTAACTTTTACTGCTGCACACACACACACACACACACACACACACACACACACGCACACACGCACACACAAATGCACACACACACACACACACACAGACACACACAAGCACACAAAAGCACAAGCACACACACACACACACACACACACGCAGCATACAGGTGAGGTGGCAGACAGGCATTACATAGACCTCACAATAGCCAACTGGTGACATTCACAACACAATCAGATCACTACATACACACCCTGGACAGGCCCTCAACATCATGCAGTGCAGCCCTTTCCACATAATGTTACTACTTATATACACCTCTGTGATTCGTGAGTAGTGTTAGTAGGTGATGGGGCTTGAACTAGCACACACTGCACCCATGTATGCATAATTGCTGTTCACCTGTATAGCACAGTGGCAACTCCTACAGAACATACCTCTCAACTGTGCAGAGTGTCGCTGAATGTCTACATGTGTGGCTCATATTTTTTGTCTGTCATAAATCCTGTGTTTGTCTGACACATTACTGTGATGATCTGAGGACTGGTGTCACTAATTAATGACATATTTTAAGTTTCACACTTCAAAACCTGCAATACGTATATGTTACAACAGAACCGGTTACACTAATAACCTTCTAAGCTTACAGTGGATATTATAAGTGTAGACACCCCTGTTAACATGCCAGGTTTGTCTGATATATAACATAAGACCTCAGAAACCATGTGATAAAATTTCCCACCTTTAATGTTACCTATAACCTGTGCAGTCCAATTGAAGAACAAACACATTGGTTAGGGGTAACATGTAGAAGTTGAAATACGAAAAATATGCTGGTTGCATGACTGTGAACACCCTTAAGCTAATACTTTGCTGTTATGAAATCAAAAGGTGCTTTAACAGTCAGTCCTCTTGGGAAGGTGTGTATCAGCATGGCACATCTCGACTTAGCAATATTTGTACAACCTCCCTTGCAGAAGCCTTCTAGCTCTGTCAGACTGCGAGGGCATCTCTTCTGCACAGCCCTCTTTAGGGCACCCTGCAGATTTTCTAATGGATGTAGGTGTGGAGTGTGGCTGTGCTATTCCAAAACGTTAATTGTCTTCTGGTGAGGACATTGATTTTTGGATTTAGATGTATGGTTTGGGTCATTGTCATGTGGAAAGGTTTAATTCCTCTCCATCCACAGCTTTCTAGCAGACACATGAAGATTTTGGGCCAAAAGGGACTGTTATTTGGAACTGTTCCTAATCACCTCCAACTTGGATAAATGGCCACTTCCAGCTTATGAACAGCAACCCCAAAGCAGGACACTGCCATCACCATGCTTTACCATGGGGATGGTGTTCTTTTGGTGATGCACAGAGTTCTTATTGTGCCAAACAGACCTTTTGGTATTGTGACCAGAAAGTGCAACCTTGGTCTCATTACACCATAACACATTTCCTAACATGCTTTTGGGAGACCTGGTGTATTTTTCTTGAGAAATTCGTCAGACCTGGATGTTGTTCTGTGTGAGAAAAGGCTTCCATCTTCCAACCCTACCACATAGGACAGACTTGTGGAGAATACGGGAGACTGTCACATGTAGTACTCAACCTGTACTTGCCAGAGATTCCTGCAATTCCTGTAGTGTTGCTGTAGGTCTCCTGGCAGCTGCCCTGCCCAGTTTTGGTCTTGTCTTTTCCACACATGTGCAGTTCTTTGCAGTGTCTCCATTGCCCCATATTTTCACCACCATTTGATGACTGTCTTCACTTTGTGCCATGGTATATGCAATGCTGTGGAAATGTGTGTGTACCCTTCTCTGGGCTGATCCCTTTCACAAATGAGATTCCATTGCTGCTTCATAGGCTGTATGCGAACAATGGCTGTTGCTGTAGCAGGCAACTGAGTAAATGTTAGGATAATCCTGGTAGGACAGCTGACTGTTATTTGCTGTTAATCAAAGAGTCTCTGTAATCGATGGCAGGTGTGTACCCAAGAAGACGTAATGCTGTAATTATATCGAAAGCTGCTTCAACCCAGTATTAGCTTCAGCCTGTGCACACGTATGCATCTAGCTACTTTTACATTGTTTATGTCATAATTGTTCCCCTAACAGATTTGTATGTTTTACAGTTGAATTGTACAGGTTATAAATCACATGAAAGTTTGGAAGGGTTTGGAAATATTTTATTGTGCTCTCATTTTTGTATGTCACAAATACCTGGCATTCTAACAGGTGTGTGTACACCATTTATATGCACTGTATAACACTAATTTATAAAATATGTCCCTAGTTTTGTGCCTTTGTCCCCCCATTTTGTCAGTCTTTGTCCAGAATTCTTGCAATGACAGATTGTGAGGTATGGTACAGATATGTGACATCTCCTGCAAATAGGCCTCTGTGATGACCACTGTGATGCAATGCAGTTAACCCCACCACAAGTGAACATGTAGATATTGCAAAATGGCTTTGAGTAACAGTTGTGTGCAAGGTCACATGCATAACCTTAACATGCCAGGGGTACTGGTGAGCCACAACAGGAAAATCCCATACTCACTGGCTTCAGGCTGCTGTCCCACATCCAGACCAGAGGTACCTATGTAGTTAGTTGTGGGGAAGAGGTATTGTCAGCAGACTCTCATGTGGCACTGGTACAAGATCAATGCTACTTTTCTGCAAATGTACAGTACAAGCTCAGATAGTACACAATTTGCTGTTCTTCACCATGTATGTGCACTTGTGTGCATTACTAAACCCCACCCACAAATGCAGTTTGAACTGACATATGCATCTAGATACTCTATAGAAGACAGTATGACTGCTAAATGATTAAATTGATGTGCACTGTGGCCTTATCTGGATGCTCCTCGCCTGTTGCCTGGGTGCCACCCACCTCCACAACTTGTGTTTCTTGAGTTGGCTGTTGTGTGGGGGCTGCCCCAAGGTTGGCAAGGAGCTCCTTTGTTGCTGTAGGTGGGGCCTGTGCGGCTGGATCCCCACCTGTAGCAGTACGGTCCCTGGCCAAAGCAGCAGCCCTTTGCCGGGCACGACATATCAGGTCATTTGCCCGATGGTGACCTGATCCTATGTGCGGCCATAATAGCCCAAGGTGTTAACTCTGTGAACAAGATCATCCCACAGGGCAGTCCACTCCCGCAGATTTTGTCAACTGCGGCTGAACATCACCCCATGGTGCTGGATTATGGCATTGTTGATGGCTGCATTTTCATCTGCAGTATATGCTGGCTGATGCTGCATGTCACCTGGAAGACATAAACAGGGAAACACATCACAGGACCTCAGACATTGCCCAAAGTTATTTACAGAGTCAGCACATCAACATTGCCTATCATTAGCCACCACTAACCACATCATACCCCTGTCATCAATCAGCACAGTATGAACCTGCATTGCACTCCTGGTCCTGATGTGTCATGTTCCCCCAATGAGGATATTACATTGCATAAATGACCATTCATCATTCACGTTTGTGTAGAGGGATGACAGTGGCCGTCTTTCTGGCAGATGGAATGTCAATGGTGCTCAGGCTTTGCTTGCATAAAGTGTGTAATGGAGCTGGAAGCATATGCCTGAGTTCATGTAGGATGCAGACAGGAATGTTATCAGGTCCCGTGGAGACTTCCTTTTGTTGACTTTGATTAAACAGTATGCACCTTCTCCCTGATGATGAGGGGAGTGGTGCGGGTGCTGTGCATATCCACCTATACTGATGGTGAGCCAGGGGGGTGATGTTTGCCCTAAACCTGTCTGCAGCAGGTTGGCTAAAGCTATGGTGTGTGTGTATGTGTTGTGATTGACCACCATTACAGGGTGGGTTGGGTTTTTGCCTCTGAGATTGCAGGCATATGTGAAGACGGCCTTGTGATTGCCCTTGTTGGATGTGTCCAATTTGTACTCATAGTTAGCCTTACAGTAATCCACCTGTGACCTTATATGCTCGTTCAGACAAAGGTTGACTTGTTGCCAAGTTGGTGCCTACTCCTGCTTTGCCCTGTACAGCCAATTATGTGTTTTTTGTATTGCTTCTGTCCAGCAATGGGGATTACTCTACCTTGGTGGAGGCAGGTTTTACAAGTAAGGTATTGCTGAGTCCATACAGCTATGTAGGTGGTCATATAGCTGTTTGTAGTTGGCATGGACACAAGGTCATGACACAGTTGGACACCTCTCCAGTTTCAACCTGATAATCATGCTTATCTCATTACATCCGAATGACTCCTCCAGGTGCATCTGCAGTTAACTCCTACTGATACCTCTAGGCATCAAATATTGCTTGTTCATATTTGTATTGATAATTCCAAAACCATGTTATGTACAAGGTTTATACATTTTCATCTTAAAGCTTAAAGTAGAAGCTCGTGCTATGCTTAATCCCAGCAACAGTCAAAATGTAGAATCCACAATAAACAGAAAAAACGTTGCTGGAAACTGCTGATTTGAAAACTGGAGTTTAATAACAACACAACACAATACAGCTTGTAGTTAGCGCTTTCGGGTCAAAACCCTTCTTCAGACTAAGAACATACAAACACAAACATATTTAAAATACTCCTCGACCAATCAAAATTCAATAAAAAGCCCGCCTTTTTTTAAGGGCTGGCTTTAGGGGCACTACTTCATTTAATCCTGGGAACCTGTGTGCAGATAGCTCTAGGATCCATTTAGACTCCACCCATTCAGTGGTTTGCTTGATGTCACCACCTCTGCTGTCCAGAACTACATTTTGTATTACCCTAAAACTAAATTGATGTGTAGAATGATTCTGTACATGTCTATATAGGGCATTACGTTCATCCAAATTTCTAATTGATGACATATGTTGTAAAATTCTGACCTTGAGCATGTTATTGGTCTTGCCCACATAATAACTCTGACAGGAGTCACAGTTCGCCAAATACACAACATCTGTTGTCCTGCAAGTTGCTCTCCCTTTTAACTGGAATTTCCTCCCACTTACAGGATGAGTAAAAACCACATCTCTGTTAATATGGGCGCAAGCCTTGCAATGACCACATGGTACCGTACCCATGGTTAATGGGAGAGCTTTAGGGGTGTTGGCTACCCTCTCTTTGCACAACATGTCCTTTAAATTTCTGTTCCTCCTGTATCCAAACTGTGGGTTACTACCTACAATGTCCCTCAGGCAATCGTCACTGGTGATGATATTCCAGTCCTGGTTGATTATGTCGCAAACACCCTTTACATTACTTCCATAGGTTAACATAAACCTCTGTCTTGTTCATGTACATACAGCAGATGTATCTTTCCTCTCATTCTGCCTAGTCACATTAATCCAAGGCTTATATTTATCCCTTCTATATGACCCCCCTCTTAGACCCATTGTATCAGGAAGAGGGTGGGTAACTGAAAATATTTCTATTTGGCTAGAAGTTTTATTGAATTTTGATTGGTTGAGGAGTATTTTAAATATGTTTGTGTTTGTATGTTCTTAGTCTGAAGAAGGGTTTTGACCCGAAAGCGCTAACTACAAGCTGTATTGTGTTGTGTTGTTATTAAACTCCAGTTTTCAAATCAGCAGTTTCCAGCAACGTTTTTTCTGTTTATTGTGGATTCTACATCTTAAAGCTTACACAATGGCAAACTCAGCTGCATTAATATTTGATCTCTGTCTAGTGCAGGTAAATAGATATTAACTGTTGTTTTTATGATATTAGTTTATTGTGATATACTTTTTACATTTTTGTAAAATATCTCAACAACCAAGTAATACAGACAGAACTCCTTAGCTTCATATGAAAGCTCTCAGCTAGATAAATAAAATGGTGTTGACTGTATGTATTTACTTGAGTGGTTGCTGAGATATTGTAAGTTGTTTACAAAATATTACAAATGTAATTGTTATTTTACTGTGCCTTATAAAATTCTGTTTGCAACCTAAAGAATACTACCACTATAAAAATAATTTATCCTGAAGTGTTTATACTTCTTTCATAACCCATATGGTTCCAGAGATATGAACATTTGTTTGAAATGGGAGATATAATTTGATTCTGTCATAAGGCTTAGGCTGCGCCCATTGGAAGTTACAGTGCAAACTTCCTGAGTTTCATTGCAGGGAATGAGTTATTCTAGTACCCATGTCTGTGTCAGGGCAATGCAACAACCAGTAGCTGTAAAAATTGAAATCTTTTGGATGCACAGAAACTAAGATTACACGCGTGTACAACTTGTACAGCTTATTTACCTGACATTTTGCATCCCATGTCTGTTGTTATGAGGCAGCCAGGTACACCTACTCATACATACATGTGCACAGGTAATACCTAATATACATTTCTGTTCTATGTCAGTATGGCACACTGTATTTACACACTTACTGCTCAGTCATTCCTCTCAACCTGTTAGAGCTGGCCATCTGGAGGACACCACACATACATGGGGGCGATGGGCCAGAATTAGTCACACTTTCTTAATATTGCTGTAACACACTTAAGTCATTTGATAGCACAGTAGCCTTTGCATTCACAGACATACCCTGGAGGATGTCCGACACTCATATGGCAGGAAGAGAGGAGAAAGGCTAGGAGTGTGGTAGTGAGGGTAGGAACTTTCAATGATGGCAGTATGACTGGTATGTGGACAGAGCTAGCTGATATGATGAGATAGAAGGAAAGGTGATGTATTGTGCGTGCAAGAAACCAGATGGAAGGGCGGTAAGCCTAGGTGTATTGGAGCCAGGTCCAAATTGTTCTTTCATGATGTGGATGGGAGGAAAAATGGTGTAGGGGTTATCCTGAAGGAACAGTGTACCAAGAGTGTGTGTGTGGAGGAGAAAAGAGTGCTGGATAGAGTGATGTTTATGAAGCTGGAAATTGATGTGTAATGATGAATGTTAGTGCATATGCTCCGAAAGTTGGGTGTGCAATGGATGAGAAAGAAAAAGTTTGGAACGAGTTGGATGAGGTGGTGGTGACTGTACCCCAGGGTGAGAGAGTGGTGATTGGAGCAGATTTCAGTGGGCATGTTGGTGAAGGGAACAGAGGGGATGCAGAAGTGATGGGTAGGTATGGTGTTAAGCAAAGGAATGCAGAAGGTGAGATGGAGGATGGACATGGCTCTGGTGAATACGTATTTTACAAGAGGGAGGAGCATAGGGTGACATACAAGAGTGGAGAAAGATGCACACAGGTGGGTTATATCCTATGCAGGAGGGCCAGTTTGAAGGAGAGTGGAGACTGTAAAGTGGTGACAGGGTAAAGTGTAGTTAGGCAACATAGAATGTTGGTCTGTGGGATGATGTTGGTGATCAAGAAGAGGAGGATGAGTATGAGGGCAGCACCAAGGATGAAATGGTGGAAACTGAAAAAGGATGATTGTGAGGTTGAGTTCAAGGAAGAGTTAAGACAGGCAATGGGTGGCAGTAAAGAGTTACCAAATATATAGGTAACTACAGCAGAGCTAGTAAGGGAGACGGGTAGAAAGGCGCTTGGTGTGAAATCTGGACAGAGGAAGAAGGACAAGGAGACCTGGTGGTGGAATGAGGAAATACAGGAGACTATACAGAGAAAGGGGTTGGTGAAGAGCAAGTGGGATTGTCAGAGAGATGAAGAAAGTAGACAGGACTATAAGGAGATGAGGTGCATGGCAAAGATAGAGGTGGCAAAGGCTAAGAATGAGGCATATGAAGAGTTGTATGAAAGGTTGGACACTAAGGATGGAGAAAAGGACCTATACTGATTGGCTAGACAGAGGGACCGAGCTAGAAAAGATGTGCAGCAGATAAGGGTGATAAAGGATAATGAGGGAAATGTACTCACATGCAAGGAGAGTGTGTTAAACAGCTGAAAAGAGTACTTTGAGGGGCTGATGAATGAAGAGAATGAGAGAAAATGGTTGGATGATGTGGGTATGGTGAACCAGGAAGTGCAGCAGATTAGCAAGGAGGAAGTAAGGATAACTATGAAGAGGATAAAGAATGGAAAGGCTGTTGGTCCAAATGACATACCCGTGGAAGCATGGAGGTGTTTAGGAAAAATGGCAGTGGAATTTTTAACCAGATTGTTTAATGAAATCTTGGAAAGTGGGAGGATGCGTGAGGAGTGGAGAAAACGTGTTTGGGTACCAATTATAAGAATAAGGGTGATGTGCAGAGCTGTAGTAACTAAAGAAGGATAACACTGATCAGTCACAGCATGATGTTATGGGAAAGAGTAGTGGAAGCTAGGTTAAGAAGGGAGGTGATGATTAGTGATCAGCAGTATGATTTCATGCCAGGAAAGAGCACTACAGATGCAATGTTTGTTCTGAGAGTGTTGATGGAGAAGTACAGAGAAAGTCAGAAGGAGTTGCATTTTGTCTTTGTGGACTTAGAGAAAGCATATGACAGGGTGCGTAGAGAGGAGTTGTGGTATTGTATGAGGAAGTCAGGAGTGGCAGAGAAATATGTAAGAGTGGTACAGGATATGGGTAGTGTGACAGCAGTGAGTTCTGCGGTGGGAGTAACTGATGTGTTTAAGGTGGAGGTGGGAGTACATCAGGGATCAGCTCTGAGCCCTTTCTTATTTGCCGTAGTGATGGAGAAGTTGACAGACAAGATCAGACAGGAGTCTTTGTTGACTGTGATGTTTGCAGATGACATTGTGATCTGCAGTGAGAGTAGGGAACAGGTTGAGGAGACCCTGGAGAGGTGGAGATACACTCTAGAGAGGGGAGGAATGATGGTTAGCAGGACCAACACAGAATATATGTGTGTGAATGAGAGGGAGGATAGAGGAATGGTGAGGATGCAGGGAGTAGAGTTTGCAAAGGTGGATGAGTTTACATACTTGGGATCAACAGTTCAGAGTAATGACCAGTGTGGGGGAGAGGTGAAGAAAAGTGTACAGGCAGGATGGAGAGGGTGGAGAAGTGTGTCAGTAGTGAATTGTGACAGATGAGTACCATTAAGAGTGAAAGGGAAGGTCTGCAAGAGGGTAGTGAGACCAGCTATATTATATGGGTTGGAGAAAGTGGCATTGACAAAAAGGCAGGAGACAGAGCTGGACGTGGCAGAATTAAAAATGTTAAGATTTGCACTGGGTGTGACAAGGGTGGATAGGATTAGGAATATGTATATTAGAGGGTCAGCTCAGGTTGGATGGTTTGGAGACAAAGCCAGAGAGGCAAGATTACACTGTTTTGGACATGTGCTGAGGAGGGATGCTGAGTATTTTGGGAAAAGGATGGTAAGGATGAAGCTGCCAGATAAGAGGAAAAGAGGAAGGCCTAAAATGAGGTTTCTGGATGTGGTGAGAGAGGACATGCAGGTGGTTGGTGTGACAGAGCAAGATGCAGAGGACAGGAAGAAATGGAAACAGATGATCTGCTTTGGCGACCCCTAATGGGAACAGCCAAAAGAAAAAGAAGGAGATGTTGTGATGTCAGTCTTCACAGATTTGCCAATGATTTGCCAGACATAACACAACTCAGTGAGTAAATGACTACAAATAAGAGGCGCACATATGGTCAGTGTGCATAACACTAGACAGTTATATGGTATGAGCTCAGTATATCACATGCAGTTCAACACACACATCTGCAACAGTAGTTTACTATGCAAATACCCTGTATAGGTCTCCCACATTTCTGAGATAAACATGTATATCATAGTTGTGTTCACAATTAACATATGGATATCTATGAAATCCCAGTAGCTGGCCTAGCAGTGTCACAGTCAGTACTGTTCAACACACACTCCAGTAGTAGTCATATGTGAGCCATCCTTTCCTGGGGTGACTCAAGGGCCTGAACTGTAAACTATGTCACTGCAGACAGACCCAGATGCTTTGGCCATAGGTTCTGATCAGCAATCTGTCAGTATAGCAAGTCTTGTTGAGATATATTTGTTGAACTTCCTATTTCCCATTATTACATACCCCCTACTGCATTCCATTGCATGCTTACTTGTATGATATACCTTTTTGTTTCCAAGTATAGCTGGCTTGATTCCAATTTCTGTTGGTTTGTGTGTGTTTTTTGTCTGTCTGTCTGTCTCTCTCTCCAAGATTTATGATATGCATCTGTTTTTCATAGGCAGCAGCTTGCCTTTTGTAGGTAATACTGATGAGCAGCTGATGGCCTGTGCACCAGTTGGTGCCCCCCACTTGCTAATTGCATGCAGAACAGCTGTGTTGTTATTCCTATAGCCAATGGCATGGCAACACACTCCTATAATTGAGTACTTCATGTGTGTGTTGTCCGTTTTCCTTGCCTATAAGGAGGGATTCGTGGAGGTGTGTGAACAACAGCATCACAGAGGGTAGTTGGAAAAACCTATTACAGCAAAAACTGTGGAGACAGCCCAACAAAATGGGGAGAATGTTCAGACGTAGGGACAGAATGTAAGTATTGCTGTTATACAGTTGGATTAATGCTATTTTAACAGGGTTTGTGTAGACATGGACTTTCTGCATGATTTTGTCTGACAGTGTTATGTGGATGACATAACTCTCAACTGTAGGGCTATCCGCAGAATGGCCAGAGTTTGGACTCTTATGTTTGGTCTGTTCCACAAGCATTTTCTGTCTTTGGAAAATCAGTAGCATACCCTGGGGATTGCACTCAGTAAATGGTAACATCCATGTGTGTTTCTGACTTCATACCCCTCAGAAAAGCTATGTTACAGCAAACCCTGTTACACCAGAAACTTTCTCAGTTTATAACAGCAGTATTTCAAATATGCCCCTGTTTTTTGGCCTCTCTCCCCCAAATATGTCAGGCTTTGTCCAGATGTCATGCAGTAAGAGGTTGATAGGCATGGTATATCATTATGTATCAGAATGCCTGACATGTTATGTGAAAGACGCCTTATATATGAGGACAAAGCCTGAACATTCTATTGGACTCTGTACAGTTGAGAGGTCTGTGTATTTCTGGCGATTGTTGATAGACTGTCAGGATTGTGTAGTAGTGTAGTGTCTAAATGTTATTTGGCCAGTGTATGGAGGAGGTAGATGTAAGTGTTATGGTTCCTTTTCTATCTGACTGTGCATGCTGCTCCAGTTTCTGATGGTCTGTTGGCTATATATGTTTGTAGGGGCAGACTGGGACATGTCCCGTACCACGGTCAGGATTCATACTACACTGTGAATTGGACCAGTGTATGTAAGGGTAGTGTGTGTGTGAGTGGCAAACATGATGTTTTAGTTCACACAGTCCTTATACTCTACTGTTCATTTGGCTTACCGGTTTGTCACTGTGACTGTGGTGAAATTGGTTGTGGATATGCACTTCCACATTGGTGTCTGTTTTTCAGTGCTGTTACATTCCTGTAGTGCCTGATATATTTGCAAATACATGTGTAATTCCCCATAGTGGATTTGGGTTAGTGTTGTGCCAGTCTGACTATAGTTTGGACGGTGCTTGGTGACATGCTTATCAGCCCAGTGTATTTTCCTTAATGTCATGTTATGTCTACATATTTGTAGGATGTACTGTTGTCTGGCCCCCATAAGTGTTGTGTATTTTTGACTCAGTTGGATGATGTGAGATTTAAGTCACTGACTAGTGAGAAGTAATTGGGTGCTGGACTTATGCTATCTCAGTCAATATATTTTAGAACAGACAGGAGGGTGTTACTGCAGCAACTGTGTCAGCTTATCTACTCCAGTATTTCAGATAGGTCCTATTTTCATAGCTTTCTCCCCCCTACTTTGTTAAGCTTGGTCCAGATTCGTTGCACTAAGGTGATCTGAGGATTTCTGTCAGTAAGGCCATCCTTCAGAACATGTATGCTGAAACAAACCCCGTTACTCTAGCAACTTTCTTCATTTATGAGAACAATATTTAAAATAGTTCCCTAGTTTTGGCCCATTGTCCCCCCATTTTGACAGCCTTTGGCCAGATTTGGTTGGGAGGTATGGTTCTGAGGTATGACTCCACCACATGTTATGAGTATATATATATATATATATATATATATATATATATATATATATATATATATATATATATATATATATATATATATATATATATACACCATACACCCTTTAGATTTTTTTTTATTTTTTTTTTGTGAACATTTGAAATTTTAATGGTTCGATCATTAAAGGTCGACCTTTAGTGATTCAAAACATTAAACTTTCGATATTCTAATATAGACCCATATATATATATATATATATATATATATATATATATATATATGTGTATATATATATATATATATATATATAAATATACATATATGTGTGTGTGTGTGTGTGTGTGTGTGTGTATATATATTTATATATATATATATATATATATATATATATATATATATATATATATATATATATGTTTATATATATTTATAAATATATATATATATTTATATATATATTTATATATATATGTATATCTATATATATATATATATATATATATATATATATATATATTATATATATATTTTTATATATATATATATATATATATATATATTATGTATATATTTTTCCATATATATGCATCTCCAAACATATATACATGTGTATATGTATTTATACAAAACCTGACTGATTCTACAGAATCTTTTCCCTACTGTTGAATGACTCTACTGCATGATATGTTTGAAAAAGCATCAGTCATCCCTACAGCTCAAATGGTGTAGTGGTACATTGCTTTGACTATGGTGTACAGGGCCGTGGGTTTGAGACTTGGCAGGGCTGATTATTATTTTGCTAGGCAGAACAGTGGCTGATGGAGACAGATGATTAAAGAAGTTTTAAGGGGGTTTGCGTGACCCTAAGCAACGCCAACACATGGTTAACTGTATAGATGCTTAATCTGTGTTGGCTTCACTTAGCATACCACAAACTCGCTTACTCCTGTTTATACCTGCGCTAATTTCTTTAAAAGAAAAGGAAAAGGGGTGATAGGAAATTGGTAAAAAAGGGACATGCAGAGGGAAAAACAATATGAAAGACAGCTAGGGATGTGCAGGACAGGTGTAGGGAAGGTCCATATCTTTCCATTTCTTATGCAGCAAGAGCTGTGAATTTGGAGGTGAATTTGTACACTCAAATCACAGAGAGAAGGGTGATGACAACAGAAATGTGTTGTCAAGTCAGTTGGACCAGATTACATGGGTCCAGTGTGTGAAACGGACAGGTATGTATGGGGCGATATATTTTTTTTTGTGACAGATGCCCTTTTTCTTTTTTTTTTTAAGGTGAGAGTGGGATGTTGGGGAAGGATTGTATGTATGTCTGTGGAGGTAAGTTGGGTAGGGAGACAGACAAGACTGCAGACAGGGGTGGTGTATGACACATGAGGGGGGTAAATACATTTGACAGGGAGGGTGGTTGGGAATCCGAAGCTCATGGGCCCCCATATGGTTACAGTGGGACTAAGATCCCCACCCATGGGCTGTCACTACTGCACCTTCACAGCCCAAAGGTGGCTGTGCTAGGGGCTGGAAAGGAGGAGCGGGCTGCCCCTTGAGGTGCACCAGACAGCCCTCAATCTGGCCAGCTGCTCTCAGAACTCAGATCAAAGGGTGCTGCGCACCAATTCCCAGATTTGACTGTGGATGACAACCTCCTGGCTTCGCCCGAACCTAGGGGAGACGGGCCCCGTCCCCTGAGGTGGTTCCACCTGAAGGTGGTGCAGGACCAGCAGACGAGGGAGATCCGGCTTTGGTCCCAGACGTGCTGGGGCCTGGTGGTATGGCCAGATGAGGTGGGACAGATGGATCCGCTAGGATCTGCCTTCCCAAATGCACTATGGTGTTGAGGTTTTACAAAATATGTTGGTTAGTCATGAACAACACATTTCAAGATTAGTTATAACAGCATGCTTGGGTGTTCCATTTAACCCCATAAAACATATTTGAAACAGTTGCATAACAAACAGAACACATGCATAAATGGAGCAACCGTATGCATTGTAACAGCATGCCAGTAACACTGAAGGCAACAGGCCACCAACAGTGGTATTTGAACAAGGTATGTTAACAGGCAGGAAATCAAACATATTAACAATAATATAACACAAGTCCCAACATTAGGGTTGGAGCACAACATACCCGTAGTATATGAGTAATAATTATTGATGCAGATGAGGGGTGGGTGAAGAAAAAAAGTCCATTAACAACTGTTTATGCTTCTATTTTCCACAACAGTGTTCCTCAGTACTCTGTGGGTTTGCCCTCACTTTACACCTACCTATGGCCCATAGCTTCTGTAGTACAAACATACCTATTAAACTGTCAGCCTGGGATGGTATAAGGCAAACTATGACAACTCTGGGTACATGACTAGAGGGGACTCGTACATGTCAGGGTTACATATCTGGCACAGGAGGGGTACCCTGAACTGCTGATCTGAAGTAGTTGACTTAATTTGATCATCAGCCTGTGGGTTTTGCATCTGGATCGGATCTGAGACGACAGCTTCACCAGCATCTGAACCAAGCTCCAAGCTCCTCCACTAACCCATAATACCCCTCCATCTCCTTCTTTCCCTCAGATCTTTGTTTACCGTGGCTTTGCCAAGCAGCGTGGTCTCAGAGCTCCAGGCATGGTAGGTGCGTTTTTGGATATTTTTTTTGGTGTTTGTGTTGCTGGTAGCAACACGTACATTCCCTTTCCCTGGCTTAAACTCCCTTTCGTTTTGTGTCATGTTTTTCTTTTTAAAAAAAAAAAAGTAGAAAAGTTTAGCATAGTAGTTAGAGTAGGCCTCCTCTCCCTTCCCCTTATTGCTAGCCAGTGGACGCCAGTGTGTGTGTGTTTGTGGTCGGGCAGGTTAGGACTTTATGCCTTTTGCCTTTAACTTTGTTAAAAAATGGCAGATCAGCAGTAAAAGCTGGTTTTCATGAAATGCAGAGTGTGGCCATAAGTTATCTCCAGCTGATGGCCATACTGTGTGTGTGATATTTTTGGGGGCCTCCCATCTTTTGACAGAATGCTTGATTTGTGCGGGTTTTAGCTCCAGGGTCCTGAAGGATCGCAGGGCAAAACTAATCCTTAAAGGACTTCTTCCTGCTACAGAGGCGGCTGCCTCTGCTTCTCTTACAGTCACAGCTGTAACTGTTTCTTCCTCAGCCACATTCTCTTTCCCTCCCTCCCATGCCGAGACTCAAACTCCTGTTCACAGGTCTGTGTTTAGGAAGCATAGGAAAGAGAAGGGAAAAGACAAAAATAAAGAAAAAGAGAGATACAAGAGGAGGAAGAGATCCCTGGACCTGTCGGTTCCAGTGGGTCCTCCTCATAAGCAACAGTTGGTTACTAAACCAGCTTCTCCTTGGCTCTGCTCACCCAGATTCTCGCCAGAGCCAAGACCTTCTTCCAGAGCCTCTGCACATCGACCCTCCTAGTCGGCGTTGGTGGCCTTGTCGCGTTCCACCAGAAGTTTGAGTGAGGCATACATGGACAAAATGATGTGAAGGTTTATTTACACCCAGATTCAGATAGGGGTCTTGCCAGCCCCCTCTCTCTCTCTGGAGGGGGTAACTCCCTTCCCTTTTTTGCTCCCTTATCTCCTTCTGCTGTCTGACCCCTGGTATCAGAGTTTATGGATCCGAGAGGTCCTAGAGTCAGGGGGTCAGCACCGATGGTACCGAGTAACTTGATGCTGGACGTTACCTTGACCGTATTGGACCCGACTAGTTTGGACCCGAGCTGCTCTTGGAGCCGAAGCCTGGGCGTTGGATCTGAGGGGTTGGGCTTTTCTCCCTTGGCACCAACTTTAGTTAGGTCAGGACCCTCTCCTCGGTATCTTGGCTCCAGCGAGTTTGGCTCCAGTCCCCCTATTGGATCTGGGAAGAGCAACTTCCTTATTAGTTTCCAGGGAGGCTCGCTCTCCCTCGGCTTTTGACATGGTGGAAAGGGTTCTCTCCAGCGGATCGAGGCCCCTGACTATCTCCTTGGACTCCACCCCGACTCCCTCGCCTCTGGGTGCATCTTCAGTCATTTTGCCCATGCAGGGACAGCCCATGCTTGATGAGCCCCATACTGTTCCCCTTGAGGAACCACAGGTAATTTGCAAGCCTTTTCTGGAGAGCCCCACCGAAGAGGTTCCTCACAAATGAATGTGCAAAAGGAGGCACTTGAACTCCACTCCAGAGTCTCTCACCAAGGACACCGATTTGGAGGAAGGGGAAGGTTCCCCCAGATCACCCCCCCCAACGATGTCTCCTTTGGAGACATCATGGAACTCTTATGGCAGTGGGGGGGTTGGTCTGCCCCCAAACCTTCCTTGGATGAGTCGGTGTTTCTGGTGGCCTTTGGCATGGGACCATCTACTTCCTGGGTGTCCACCCCACGGATCCCTTGGTGGATCTTATTACCACCTGGGCATGGAAGGAACCGGACACAGTGGAGCCAATCCTGAAGTGTCCCAACAAGATTTTGAGTCCTCTTGCAGACAGACCCAGTTGGTACAAAGGGTCCCCAGTGGATGCCATGGTGGTAGAGGCCACCACTAAGAAAGAACGAGCCCAGGAAACTTCTATGGTCCATCTCCCCGACCGAGAGTCCAGGACGATGGATTGTCTAGGAAAGCGGACATATGCTTCAGCCATCTTTTCTTTAAGGGCGCTGAATTATTTGGCCCATGTCACTCGACTGCAGTGCGACCTGGTAAGGAGCTGAGTGACCCCCGGACTCCATGTCGCCGGAGGATAAGTGCATATTCTCCGCACGAATGGCCACTCTTAAAGTGGTTTCTAACACATCAATGTGTCTCCTTTCACATGCCACTGAAGGAGCGGAAAGTGCAGCTTGGTCCAACATTGCCATGAGGTGACACACCTGGCTCAGGCTATGTCAGTTCACAAAACCCTTTAAAGCGTCTTTCGCAAATGCCCCTTATGATGGTTCTTCCTTGTTCGGGAAGACAGTTCGCGACACATTGGTCCAGAATGAAAAGGACAGGAAGACATTGTCTGCTGCTGGGATCCATTTCTCTAACCCCCAAAGATCCTTTTCCAGGAATCAGCAGGGGCAAAAGAAGATGTGGTTCCGGAAGTCACAGTATTCCCAGGACACTCAGGACTCATCTTCCCCCAGAGGCAGAGGGGTACCAGACAGATGCCGGCCCAGAGGTGGGGATCCGAGAAATTTCACGTCTCGAGAACGATTCTCAAATAGGCCCATGCAGCAGCCCTCAGGGGTTTCCCGACTGCTCTGCTCTGGAGGCAGTCAGGGGTCGCCTTTCGCTGCACCTAATGGCATGGGAGTCCGTGTCAACAGACCGTTGGGTGCTTGAAATCATATCCAGAGGTTATATCACCCCCTTTGTGGTTCCTCCCATTTTTCCAAAACACCTCTCATATGTTACACCAGCACAAAGAAAAGCTGCTAAGGAAAGGATTCGTCCAGCCCGTCCCCCGAGATCAGTCCAGACCAGGCATCTATTCCAGGTTCTTTTTGGTGCCAAAAAAGACGGGGGATCCTAAGCCCTATTCTGAACCTTTCCACCTTAAACCTGTCAGTTGCCAAAGAGAAGTTCTGGATACTCACTTTACAATCCATCCTGCCCTTCCTGCAGGAGAAGACTGGATGTGCTCAATAGATCTCCAGAATGTAACTACCATATAACAATGCGCAGATGCTCCCGGAGGTTTCTTTGATTTGGCTAAGGGCCAGTCAATATAAATTTCAAGCCCTACCCTTCGGTCTCACCACAGCCCCAGGGTCTTCACGAAGGTCATGGCAGTAGTAGCGGCTCACCTGAGGCTTCAGGAGATACAGGTCTACCTGTACCTGGATGATTGGCTCCTTGCTGTTCCCACCAGGTGTCTACTTTATCAGGCCAGAGACTATTTCCTGAAACTGTCAGACATTCTGGGAATTACAATCAACAGATCCAAGTCTTCTCTAAACCCATTTCAGGTCTTAGACTTCATTGGAGTGAAGATAGATATGTTGCAAACCAAGGTTTTTCTAACTCCGGAGAGAGTTCAAAACCTACGACTCCATGTGTCTGTGATCTTTCAGTCTCATCTTCCTACAGCCAAGGCGGTTTTATGAGCCCAAGCTTCCATGCCAGCCACCATTACTCTTTTCCCCTGTGCTCGTCTGCATATGCGAGTACTACAGTGGACATTGGCAGTCCAATGGTCATTATTAGATCTGCTGTTGACGCATCCAATTCACATAAGAGACGCTTGCAGGAAGTCCCTCCTCTGGTGGATACACTCCTCGAAACTAGTCGAGGGATGAAAATTTATTGCATCCCCTCCCCAAGCCACGGTGACCACAGATGCCTCCCAACTAGGGTGGGGGGCATTGCTCAGGCAGGACAGTCCAAGGCATGTGGTCCCAGAACAAGACCAAATTGCATATCAGTTTTCTAACGATAAGGGCTGTCTTGTTAGCGTTGCAAGCCCTTCATGCCTTTCTCCCTCTGGGAACTAGTATAGTTCAGACAGACAACATTTCAGTGGTCTGGTACATCAACAAGCAGGGAGGAACCAAATCTTACCCCCTTTGTTGCAAGGCCATGAGAGTGTGGGAATGGGCAATCTCCACCAGCCGTTTTCTAATAGCAATGCACATTCCAGGTCGATCCAACATTCTGGCGGACAAACTGAGCAGGACTATCCTGATGCCTTTTGAGTAGTCTCTGAATCTTTCTGTAGTGGAGTAGATCTTCCTCAAGTGGGGTCGGCCTTGCTGAGATCTCTTTGCATCTCCTTCCAACGAGAAGTGCAGGGAGTTCTTCGCTCTGATCCCCCCATGGGGGAATCCCCCAGGGATGCTGTGGTCCATGCTTGGCCTCCCAGTCTTCTCTATGCTTGCCCCGCTTTACCTGTCATGACAAAATTCCTCCAGAAGGCTCACAGGTTGGGGAGCAAAGTAATCCTCATCGCCCCATTCTGGCCTTGCCAAGTCTGGTTTCCCTTCCTTTGGTCTCATCTAATAGCTCCTCCATGGATCATGGATCTGATACCTCATCTCACACCCATCAAAGGTCCCTCATCCAGACCTGGCAAGTCTGTAGCTCACTGCTTGGCTGCTCCAGTTCCCTTAATTGCTAGGAGTCCTGGTCATCTGGTCAAAACTATTCTGGTGGCAGGTCATAAATCGTACACCAGAAAACTATACCACAGCAAATGGAAGCGTTTCTCTATCTGGGCTCCACAAAGGGATTTGGATCCTTTCACAGCTCCTGTCCCAGTGGTCCTTGAGTTCTTAGTGTACATTTTCCAGCAGGGCACTAGCTCTTCTACAGGAAAAGTTCAACTGGCTGCCATTTCTAATTTCCATATATGTGAGAACATGGCCTCATTAGCTTCCTCCAGACTTTGCAAAACCTTTATTAAGGGTACCGTTCTTTTAAGACCCCCAGTTAAAGATCCTTCTCCTCCTTGGGATCTTACCCTAGTCTTACAAGCTGTGATTGCTCCACCTTTTGAGCCGGCTGCTTCTGTGGATCTAAAATTTTTATCTTGGAAGACAGTCTTCCTAGTGGCTATTACCTCTGCTAAGAGAGTGTCAGAACTCCAGGCACTATCTGTCAAACCTCCATATATGATTTTTCATAAAGACACTGTTTTAATTCGTACTAATCCTTCTTTTCTTCCAAAAGTGGCCTCTGAAACAAATATCAGTCAAATGATCAATTTATCTGTTTTCTTTCCAAATTTTCAGAATAGGGGAGAATAGATTTGCATTTTTTAGATGTACATAGACAGCTACGTTTCTACTTACACAGGACTAAGGCCTTTCACAAGTCTGACCAGTTGTTTGTGTCTTTTTCTACAGCTTTTCTGGGCAAACCAGGTTCTAAAGTAACCATTACCAGATGGATTTCTCTTTGCATCCTTCAGGTTTAAAAAGACAGAGGCATGTCTCTTCCAGGTAGGATTAATCCCCATTCTACCTGGTCCATGGCTATGTCATCGGCCTTTTGGTCTAGGGTGTCTCTGGATGATATTTATTTGTCAGCTACTTGGTCCTCATCTCACACTTTCATTTCCCATTATAAGTTGGACATGATATCTAGGAGGAGAGCATCATTTGGCTCCGTGGTGCTCCGAAACATCCTTCCATGAGAGCCACCCGAGAGTTTGGTAGCTGAGGATTCTGTCCCACAGGTTGATGATCAAATGAAGTCAGCTACTTAAGTTGAAGAAGTTATGTACTCACCATAACGTTCCATCTGAGTATTGGTCTTCATTTGTCATCAGCCTTCCCTCCCTCCTTCCCCCTGATCACCTGATTATGTTATTACCTTGGTAGGCAGGAGAGTGCATCTATGTGGCTCTCTTGTTCTTCATTGTTTGTAAGGTATATCGGATCGGGTTTTGTATGTGTATTGTATAGCAAACTTGATCTGAGGTAAGGAAGGAGATGGAGGGCTATTATGGGTAAGGGGAAGAGCTTGGAGCTTGGATCAGCTGCTGGTGAAGCTGCCGTCTTGGAAGTCCAACTACTCAGATGGAACATTATTGTGAGTACTTAACTTCTTTTTATGTGAGTGTGGTACTGGCATATGTCAACTGGTTTCCTATCTGTGTCCAGGATTATTTGCAGCAGTGACCACTAGCTGTAACAGCTTGATACTTGAGGGACATGTATCAGGAACATACCTCTCAACCTGTTAGAGCATGACATCTGGACAAACCCATACGTAAGAGTGGGATAAAGGCCCATACATATGGACATTTTTTAGATATTGCTCTTACAAATTTGAAAGTTGATAAAATAACAGGTTTTGCAATTGCATGGCTTTTCTGAAGGCTATGGCGTCTGACACTTATATGTCTATCATTATTTTCTAACTTCAGTCTATAATGATTTGCCACTGATTAGCCATGAAACCACTACTTTATGTAAAACGGACCAAAATTCTGAGACAAATATCAGGACATTCAGTGAATATCTGTACAGTTGAGAGGTATGATTCAGGAAGAGTACATGTTGTACCCTGCTGTCATTTGCAGGCATGTGGTGGGACAAATGAACAGTTGTACATAGTTTATTAGTATACCCTTCATACAGCTACTGACAACATTTCCTTACCTGTGAAACCTGTGGGGAAAATATGTGTTAACACTACCTGACTGTTTTTACATTTATTCCCAATTCCTTGTGTGTAGATTTGCACACATTTTTATTTTATTTTATTTACATTTGTTGACCGGGAGTGTCCGACTGGATGTAGGTCCATTTTCAGTGGAGGTCCGGGGAGAAAAACTCCACAGTTAAAATAAACAGACAGTAGTTACATTGGATTACATAGTGATTAACAATTTAACATATCAATTAATTACAAACATATTTACAGATAAAAAACATAGTACATCAGTAGGCAACTAGAATCTTTATCTGTGAAGTACATAGACATTAACAAATGTTACAATAAGAAGTTCTTGCTGTATAATAAGTACTAGGCTTCTGAGCATCTGAGCTTGCTATAATCAAGGTAGTTAGTGGGGTGGAAAGAAAGTTAGTGGTTGAATGGGGTGGGTGATATTAGAGTGGGAGTTGCAAGGGCATAGTCAGCATGTTTTTAGGTGCACTTTTAGTAAAGTTTTGAAGTGGGTGCATGATGGTACGGAGGTAATTGTGGGTGGGAGGCAGTTCCATCATTTGGCTATGGCGCAAGAGAATAGTGCTTCCACAGCAGAGTTATTGGCTTTAGTGATCTGCAAGTGATATTTGTTGCTGGATCTTAGTGGTCTGGTGGTGCGATAGGGTTGGAGTAGATTCTGGAGGGATGGGACATTTAGTGGATGGTTTACTAGTTTGTGGGTGAGTGATAGTTGATACCATTGAAGGAGGTGAGGGAGTTCAAGCCAACCCAGTTCAGCAAGTGAGAGACAGTGGTGACTATGGTAGGATGCCCCTGTGGCGAATTTGGCGATTTTGTTGTAGCAGATCTCTAGCTTGTTTAGATCGCATTGCCTTAGGTTGGTATATATTGGAGAGTAGCTTAGTAGCACTCCCTGGATTCAAACCATGTTTGGGTGTGCCAAATTAACAATTAAGCTATATCTCATCACAGGGAGCTACTTGGGAACTGCTGTTTCACTGGTTTCTGCCTAATAGTCTCTTGGTTAGACAGTCACAACTTGTAATCCTGTGATGCATGCATGACAGATAGTTATTGTACTGTGCATTACTCCTTTGGATTACTGCAACTTGGAAAGCAAAGGTTAACACAAGGTAATGCTGCATGGAACACAATTTGATACTTTACATACTACTATTCAGGGTTCAGAGCTTAGTGCAGTATATATTTCACATTTAATTTATATCTCGTTTTACAGTTACACCATCTACAATTTCTCTTAACAGCTTGTTCACAGATGAATCTTAGTAAATGTATGCTGTCACAGCCATATTTGCTGTGAAGAGCCTATATACATTTTTTATATGTCTACAACAACATACCAGAATAAACACAACAGTTTTTTGTAAGGGTCTCTGTTGTACTTCAGTATTAGTCAGTCAAACCTTTTATTTATTCTATTCACACAGTAACAGTATACCTACTAGCAGTAAGCAATGTACTCCTTCTTAACTGTTTGAACAATATACTGCAAAATAGATTTGTACTCACCAGCCTCTCGGCGCAGCCTCAGCAGTCTGTCACCATGGACTTTGATGTTCATAGACCTCACTGTTGCAGCTGTAGGGGAGAAAAGCACACATTATGCATATCTGTCTATCACATTCTTAGACTAGTATTTGCTACAAACTGCTTGATAGTGATAGTTACACACTGCCATCTTGAATCCACTGGTCCAACAGCATCCCTTTTCTATGCTTTATGTCGGCATAGTGGTGCCATACCTGCTCACCAGTCCAGGGGATGCCAGTAGCACTGGTGAGGTCATGTGCGAGACTGTCCCAGGCCTCTGCTTTGTATTGGGAGCCCTGGTACTGGCCCTGCAGCAGTCTCTCCTCGTGGTTTTTTACTAAGAGTCCAGCCATGACCCCTGGACTCCTGAATGCTCCAGCGTTGCGGCAAAAAGTGTACTCCCTCTCCTACACCAGCCATTGTATCTGCACAGATGAACTATAACAGATTATGGCTGTATTCCCGCCTGCACCATTTAAATAGTGCGACATTCCTGCCCTTTACTGTCATTGGACCATTTTGAAAAGGTTAAACTCTGCTAAGCAGTACGCAAATCCGCTAAGCTGGTTTTAACACTGTTTAAAGGAGAAGTCGTTGAGCACTTTTTAACATTGCACAAATCTGCTTAGCTGAGCCACCTCCTGCTTAGCATTCACGTCTTAGCAATGGTTATACCTGCTAAGCATAGCTGGGCATTGCTAACCATTGCTCACTTTTAATTTTTTTAATTTATCAGAATACTGACTTCATTTATTAAGTGTATATAATTTACTTTACATGACACCCCTCTATGTGCTTACTTACATTGGCAAGGGTTGTGACTATACTGTATGGAACACTTGTGTATACATGGGTGGTTTCACATGTTATATGCACTCACGCTTCCATTTTACACCAGCTACACTTTCCTGTTTGACAAAAAGCAGTTACTACATCATTTAAGTTTAACAAAATAATTTTAACACTGCTTTCCCATATAAAAATAACTTGCCTGTCTTGGTACTCAAACCATGAGCCCCTGCATGTAAAGCCAGGACTCTAACCACTACACTATCTCGGCTTGGGAGTTTCATCTGTATATTTGTATTTATCTCCTATGGGATGTTTAAACTATGGTATGCGGAGGGCCATAACATGCACACCCCCTTTGCTACGCTTAAACATTCCTTAGCCTAGAAAAAAATATATGATATTATTATTATTATATCATTATGTTATATAGTGAGTATTGTGGTATTCTGACAAGTCATTGAGGACTGCAGTCAGGAAATAATGGCATACATTTGGCTTTCAGGCTTCTATCCTTCAGAGTTTCATGCTAATACATATCCTGTTTTCTATCAACTTTCTAGGTTTGTGAGGGCAATATTAAGTGTTGACCCTATTTTTAATGTTTTGTCCCCCCATTATTTGTGCCTTTGTCCACATGGGCTGCTTTCAGGGAATATTGGCATACATTTGACTTTCAGACTTCTATCCTTTGGAAATTCATGTTAATGCATGACCTGTTTTCTATCAACTTTCTAAGTTTGTGAGGTCAATATATGAGACATGTCCCTTTTCAGGTCTTTATCCCCCATTATTTGTGTCTTTGTACACATTTCCTGCTTTAGCAGGTTGCAAAGTGTCATATGGCACTTTTACAATGCAGGGGGTGTGTCAAAGAACCTGTCACACACCCCCTGCATTGCTTTCCTGCTGCCATATGTATTTCATTGTCCCCGGACACTGAAATACTGGCATAATATTAAAGAAATGCTCTAATATTATGCCGGATCATTATTAGATAGTGCCATATGGCACTTTCTCAGTGCAGGGGTATGTTCAATGTTCGTGCCCTACTTGAACACACCCCCTGCACTCATTTGTGGTTCATGTCCGTGTAGCTTAAACAGCTGCACGCCTTCATGAATATGCAAGGCACACTGCTGTGGCTACATGGACACAATCCACTCCATGCTGGAATAGCACTATTCCTGCATGGAGTGTATTGAATCCCAGGGAAAGTTTATTTCAGCAAATATTCGATTATGTTATAGTGAACATGAACATAATAATAAGAGATTTTAACTGCGACTTCAGAGAAGGGAAACAGAAAAAGGAAAAACATATACAAATGATGAAGGAAGTACTGAAATGTGGAAAGTTAACTTTATAGAAAGAAAAAGGATCGACATATGAAAGGAATATATTTAAAACAGATTGATTATTTTATAATATCAGAAGGGATAAATGTAATAGAAGTAGTAGTAAAGAAAGGATTTTCAGATTGCCTAACAATATTGGTAGAGATTGAAGAAAATAAAGAATATAGTAAGATAGGAAAAGCAATAAAAAGTATAAATGAAAAATAATGGAATATAGAAGTTAATGGAGAGGATGTAACCACAAAATTATGGAAATAACACACTCTACAAAAATTGGACGGACTGGTGGATAATATTTAAGAAAAAAGTATAAAGAAAGTCATTTACGTTGGGAGATAAAAGAAAGAAAGAGAAAGAGAAATATGTAGCTATATATGATAGAGTTTTGACCTGTTAAAAGCAGCAGTCTGCATTTAAAGTGGAACCTGTGTGTTGAGAGACAGCCTTACAAGACTATCTGCAAATATATAGAGCCGAGTATATATTTCTGTATTATTCTGTATTATAGAGCTAAATTGTTGCTTAGATATCTGTTGTCTTACTGTTCTGCAAATATACAGAGATCAGTATATATTTTTTTGGTTTTATAATTTGCACTCTTACTCCTCACATCTCTGTTGAAACTATCCCCCCCCCCCATTTTGGTTTCTATTGCTTGTGTGTTGTTAACTCAAGGTTCCCTTAATTTAACCTGTTAAAAGCAGCAGTCTGCATTTAAAGTGGAACCTGTGTGTTGAGAGACAGCCTTACAAGACTATCTGCAAATATATAGAGCTGAGTATATTTTTCTGTATTAATCTGTATTATAGAGTTAAATTGTTGCCTAGATATCTGTTGTCTTACTGTTCTGCAAATATAAAGAGATCAGTATATATTTTTTTGGTTTTATAATTTGCACTCTGATTTCTCACATCTCTGTTGAAACTTTTCTCCACCCCCCCCCCCCCCTGTTCATGGTTGTAGTTTAAATTTGGTGGCTTTTGCAGTGCCCGCCCCACTGTAGATTTGATCTAGGACACTCCCCCACTCCCATCTCTTTACCACATTCTACCTAATAAACCCTTTCTGCACTTGCTTTTAGTCCTTTTTAATTTAATTACATTTTTTCAAACTGTGTGCGGACTAATATTGCTACATACTCAAGTGTGCCAGCTTGCACTGCATGTGAATTGTTTTTACTACTGTTTTTGCTACTTTTCTGAAAAAAAAATTGTAAGCCTGTTTCCTACCTTTCCTGTAATTAGTGTTCCAGATACAGATTTGCTGTATCCAGGACTATTTGTAAGCTTCTGAGCCCCCCAAGCCTTTCTGTGTTGGAGGGAAGCCTTCTAGCTTATCAGTGGGCGTGGTAAGCACTAGGTAACCTGTCTACCACATAAGGAGTGGTTCTGGCCCAGAATTTGTAGTTATTGGCCATTTGGGCGGTCTTCCATCTCTCTTAACTTTCTGATTTGAAGGCCTGCATTTGCACTTGTTTCTGTCCTGTAACTCCTGAGCCCATCTCATTTGCTCACTCAAAAAAAAAAAAAAAAAAAAAAAAATACCTGCTTTTACTGTATTTGTGTTTCTTCCTACTTTATTTTGCTTTTGCGTCATCTTAAAAGTACTCAGTTGTATTTATTACTGCTTAGTGTAACTCATTCTAAGCCTTTTAGTTTAAGCACTTGGGCTTCAGACCAGTTGTTTTACATTAAGAAGGTTTGTGGTCTGCACTGTATTGGCAGAACAGGTAGCTTACATCCTTCTAAGTTGGGAACTGCTGATTGAGGGCTCAGTATCTGTTATTCTAAAAGTGTATTAATTCTGGTTTAAGCACTTGGGCTTCAGGCCAGTTATTTTACATTAAAAGGGTTCGTAGACTGCACTCTTGTGGGAGGAGAGGCTGGACTCTGCCCTTCTAGCTGGGAATTTCTGGTTAAAGGCTTATAGTGCTTGCATATTTAAACTGATTCTTACTGAAATTGGTACACCTTGTCTGCTGTAGCATAGACTAGATCCAGGCATGCTGAATCTAGCTTTGTTTGTATAACTTGAGCACTAATCCAGGCATTCTTTAAAGTATTCAATTGTATTTATTACTGCTTGGTAGTAACTTGATTAAAGTGTAACTATCATTCTAAGTCTTTTGGATTAAGCACTTGGGCTTCAGACCAGTTGTTTTACATTAGGAAGGTTTGTGGCCTGCACTGTGGTGGCAGGACAGGTAGCTTACATCGTTCTATGTTGGGAACTGCTGACTGAGGGCTCAGTGTCTGTTATTCTAAAAGTGTATTAAATCTGGTTTAAGCACTTGGGCTTCAGGCCAGTTGTTTTACATTAAGAAGGTTTGTGGTCTGCACTGTGGTGGCAGAACAGGTAACTTACATCCTTCTAAGTTGGGAACTGCTGATCGAGGGCTCAGTGTCTGTTATTCTAAAAGTGTATTAATTCTGGTTTAAGCACTTGGGCTTCAGGCCAGTTATTTTACATTAAAAGGGTTCGTGGTCTGCACTCTTGTGGGAGGACAGGCTGGACTCTGCCCTTCTGAGCTGGGAATTTCTGGTTAAAGGCTTATAGTGTCTGCATATTTGAACTGCTTCTTACTGAAATTGGTACACCTTGTTTGCTGTAGCATAGACTAGATCCAGGCCTGCTGAATCTAGCTTTGTTTGTATAACTTGAACACTAATCCAGGCATTCTTTAAAGTATTCAGCTGTATTTATTACTGCTTGGTAGTAACTTGATTAAAGTGTAGCTATCATTCTAAGTCTTTTGGATTAAGCACTTGGGCTTCAGACCAGTTGTTTTACATTAGGAAGGTTTGTGGCCTGCACTGTGGTGGCAGGACAGGTAGCTTACATCCTTCTAAGTTGGGAACTGCTGATTGAGGGCTCAGTGTCTGTTATTCTAAAAGTGTATTAGTTCTGGTTTTAGCACTTGGGCTTCAGGCCATTTATTTTACATTAAGAAGGTTTGTGGTCTGCACTCTTGTGGGAGGAGAGGCTGGATTCCACCCTTCTGAGCTGGGAATTTCTGGATAAAGGCTTATAGTGCCTGCATATTTGAACTGTTTCTTTACTGAAATTGGTACACCTTGTTTGCTGTAGCATAGACTAGATCCAGGCCTGCTGAATCTAGCTTTGTTTGTATGCTTGTTGTTTGTTTGCTTGTTATTTCCCTGAAACGGTAATTCCACCTAAAACGCGGCTTTTCAGTGCTTCTGTGGATCCCTAGTGATATCTGCATTGCTTACTGTACTTATTTTTTTTGTTTCACTTGAAAGAAAGTTACTGGTTGTCATTTTTGCATTTAAGTTACCTGTAACACATTGCATTTAAGTTACCTGGCACTTGCCCACTAAAGCAATTATATAAGTCAGCAGTAAAAAATTAAAAGCACTACACCCTCACAAACTCCCCTTGAGTACCTTGTTCCCCATTGGCCCTTTTTTTCAATTATAAAGGAATTCCCAATACTATTCTAGCATGTCCAAAGGTCAGTTGTCAATCTCCTCTCCGGTCCAGCTGGTGAATCTGGGAATCTTGAGGCAATGTTATAACTGCCTCATGTACACAGATAACCCTCTCCTCCTCCCAACAAATTGCAACACATGTGAGAGATGCAACCATATAGCCAAATTGGAGGCTAAGCTCTCTCAACTCAGTACTGGCGTAACCAGTCAGCAGGAGAAGGAAACCACACTCACTACAATTCCAGTCTCACATAGACCTACCACGACAGCAAACCAAACACATAAACACACAAAAACATACTCGGAGGCTCTAAATAAAAATCTGCCTAAGCAGCAGAGACCTCCAAAGCAGACACCCAAGCAACCGCTACCCCAAAACAAAACACGTGCAACACATAGCTCAGAAAGCCAGTGTGCCGAACAATCACAGCCCTTAAGGCTAAACAACACACCTGATACACTTGTAATAGGTGGCTCTATCGTCAGGCACACTGACGTCCCGCTCACCAGGCTGAACAAGGAGAAGGTCACGGTGAGCTGCCTGTCGGGCGCTAGGATCCGCCACATAACACAAGCACTCAGGTCACTCCAAGGCAAGTACAAATATGACTCAGTCATTGTCCATGCTGGTGTGAATGACCTGAGACGTACCTCCCTGGACTACATGAAAAGAGACATAGAGGAGCTCTCTGAGCATGTAGCCCAGGCCGGTATCCTTGAGTAGCATCTTACCCTCACCAAGAATGATGCCACAATATATGAAGACAAGATGATCAATTTCAACAATCGGCTTAAGTATTGGTGTCATTCAAAGGGGATCCAATGCCTGTCAGCGTGGGATGACATGCTCGACAAGCCACGATGCTTCATTAGGGACGGCTTGCACCTGTCACCCCTGGGCTTTCGGATATTGGCAAAGGCTTTTGCTACCCCCATAATGCCTTTTTTAGGCAAGGCTCAAAAGACAAACCCACCTCCATAGGTATCACAAGGGATAAGAAACTAAGAGTAATGCTTACTCAATGCCAGAAATCTAAACCTCAAGATGCACGCACTTGAAACTCTCCTTAGCATGGAGAACATCGATATCTGTGCAGTAACAGAAACCTGGTTCAAGGCTCCCGAGAGCACCCCAGCATTACCAGGTTATATCTCATACCATGCTTTTCGGCCCCAAAACTTGGACCGAACCACAAAAGGAGGGGGAGTATCAATATTCGTCAAAGATACCCACACCTCCAGGTTGGTGGCACAGCACGAAGCATCAGAGACTATCCATGTGCAACTAATAGTGGGTAAAACTGCTTTCCAGTTTATAGCCTGCTACAGACCACCCTCCCAAACCCAGGAACCCCACTCAGCCTTCCTGAGAACACTGGAAAATATGAAGTTCTCTCCAAACGCCGTTATATTGGGTGACTTCAACTACCCAAACATAGACTGGGAGCATTACTCTAGCTCCAACACCCTAGCCCAAAGGTTCCTAGAATTTATAAACTCAAATGCTATGGAACAACTTGTTACCACTCCCACAAGAGGGGAAAACATACTGGACCTGATCATCACCAACATGGGGACTCTATGCTCCAGACCAAAAGTGTATCCCTCACTGGTAAGATCAGACCATAAACTAATCTCACTGGATATTCACATCCCGACCCCACCCCTGCCCAGAAAACCACAGTGAAAAACTTCTCTAAAACAAATTTCACACTCCTCAAAACCGAGGTGGAATCCTTCAAAGGCCCCGGGCCTGTGGAAAATATGGCCCAGACCGCAGAATCCTTTATAAACGCATTCTATGAACACCTTCAGGAATGCATGGATCATGCAATCCCAAATAAAACCAAGACCCAATCCTCCAAAGGCAGACGTCCTGTCTGGTGGACCCCAGCCATAAACAAACTATACAATAGAAGGAGGAAGCTACTACATGATAGAGCAAAATCCCAAAAAGGGAAGGCATCTCTGATCAGTATTAGCATATTAGCAAAAACCTACGGGCACTCATAAAATCGTCTAAGGCCAGCTTCGAGAGAAAAATTGCACAGGACACTAAGGATAATCACAAGGCTTTCTTTAGTTATGTTAGGAACCTGGGTGGGAATTCCCAGATATGTCAGAATTAGTCCAAAATGACAAAAAATACACCGAACCCACAGACATTGCCAACATCCTAGCTGACAGGTTCAGCGCAAACTTCTCCCCCCCCCACCAAAAGGGCAAATACCTATCCCAGCAGAGTGCTGCCCCCCTGACATCTCAGATGCTCAGGTAAGAGCCGCCCTCTCCAAAGCAAAAAACACAGCATCAATGTGACCAGACAGTGTCCCGGCCTGCATCCTACATGAACTCCAAGAAGAGCCAAACCCAAACATAAAACTACTGTTCAGTCTCAGCCTTACTACAGGATATGTACCCAAAGAGTGGCGTACAGCAACAGTGGTCCCTCTCTTTGTGCCTCAACTGATCCTGGAAACTATCGTCCCATAAGCCTGACTAGCTTGGTCTGCAAAGCTATGGAATGGATCATCATGGACCTCATAAATAAAGATATTGGGGACCTACAGACACTGGATCCTACCCAGTTTGGCTTTGTTAAGGGCAGATCCTGCCTCTTAAACCTGGTCGATTTCTTTGAAACCATCACCAAGGCCATTGACGAGGGGAAGGTGGTCCACACAGCCTACCTGGACTTTGCAAAAGCCTTCGATACAACCTGGACTTTGCAAAAGCCTTCGATACAATACCCCACTCGGGCATTATAGATAAGCTCACCAGCTTAAATATAAACCCCTATGTCACTAGATGGGTTGCAAACTGGCTCAAGGACAGAACCCACATGGTTAGAATTGCTGGAGCCATGTCAGACTCCAAACCAGTTACAAGTGGCGTCCCGCAAGGCTCAGTCCTGGGACCTCTCTTGTTCAGTATATATTTCTCAGAGGTACAGGCCAACATGGAAGGACTGTGGCTGACCAAGTTCACAGATGACTGCAAACTGGGCGCCTTAATCGACTCTCCAGCCGACACAAGCATCCTCCAAAAGGGCCTCATAGAAACAGACAACTGGTGCCAGAGCCATGGCCTCAATCTAAACGCCAAAAAGTGTACAGTCATCCCCTTTGGCAAAAACAAAGTGCTCACAAATTACCACATAGGTGGTAATCCATTAAGTACAGAAGAAGTAATTAGGGACCTGGGGACCCAAGTTGATAGCAATCTCTCATTTGACAACCACGTGGCCAAAGTAGTTAAAAAAACATTTTATATAGCCCACCTAATCATGAAGGGATTCACATCTAGATCAGGGGAGGTCATCGTGACTCTTTACTCATCCCTCATCAGGCCCATAATTGAGTACAATGCCCCTTTTGGGATGTACCTTACCAGACACCTGCAGCAACTGGAAAGACCCCAAAAGTACCTCACCAAGAGGATCAAAGGGCTCAAACAGATGCCATATGCTGCCTGGTTAAAGAAACTCCAGCTCTACCCAGTGGCATACTGCCTGCTCAGAAGCGACCTGTGCCTGACGTATAAAGCCATGTCCAACCTGGAATTAATGGACATGCTGCACCTCAGAAAATCCAAATCCCATCGAGCTACTCGCTCGAGAGACTTCAACCTCAGCACTGAAATAAATAGGACATGCTGGAGGGACAGATTCATAACCCAGAGACTCCCTTCACTCTGGAATAAAATCCCAGTCCAGCTTAGGCAGAGTCCCTCATTGACTCTCTTCAAGAGGAATCTTGATGAGTGGATGGGAGATCGTAGGTTTACCCCGGGTATCACTTAATGTGTCACTGTTAGACAGAGGCACAGTATACTAACCTCGAAAAAGGGCATAGCAAAATGAATTTAAAATGAGTGGCGAAAGCCAAACACTCTGGCTAGGCTTATAAATGCCCTAGGGCTGATAGCCTAGTATGAACCTATGAACCTATGTCAGGTTCCAAAAAACAGACTGCTCTGAGACTTTAGTCTCATCGAGTATTAAAAAACATAATTTCAGTGGTGGATTACAGAATGACTTCAATTACATCTGGTCATCTGACTTCTGGTTCCCATGCTACCTCCTTTCCTAGCAATTGACTCAGAATCTCGCACATATGTTTCAATAATACACACTCATAGAGCTTTGCTAAGATGTGTTGTAGCTTCTGGAAGTCAATAAACAATTGCAAACTTCTATCCTTTCAGAGTAGCAATTAGTTCACTGCTAAAGACAATATAGAAGGCTTTCTAGTATTTGTTTTCCCAGACATTTTGTTTCTGGCTGCAATCAGAACTGTAAGATGCAATCTTTATGGCCTAAGTTAAGTAATTTAATTTCACACTATTTTTCAAATTTAGCTGGACTAAGATTAACCTTTTCTTTTCCAGTATCTGTTGTTAACATATATACAATTCCTCAGTTACAACAGTACAGTCTGATATAAATGTAGATTTCTTTTCTGTTCAGAAGGACACACTGTTGGCGCATTTTAACACAGGCAGCTTTACAAATACATTTTTTAACACAAGCATCTGTACAAATCAGTTTGATATACATATGACATATAACTCTATTCAAAATTCCATCTGTATATGCTAGCATATATTACACATCCACTGCCCTACTGGTATAGCTGCAATACCTCACATTGTCACATCTCTCCCCCCTTTGAAGACTCAAGCTAGTTTCTCAAGTAACCCTGGAGAAACATGGCTTGAGGGACATGACTCTGTCTGGGAATACACTAATTCATACCATGTGTTGAGAGCCCATCTGTATTTGCATTGCTAACCCCACTATAGTGTTGCACTGTCATATCATATGCCTACAACTCAAGGCTCCACCTTAATAACTTGACATTTTGCTGGCTGGCTCAATGTAGCCATTTTAAGGGGCTGTGGTCTGTAACTCCAGTGAATTTCCTTCCATACACATAGGGTTGAAGATTCTGCAGTGCCGATACTATGGCTAGACATTCTTTTAATACAGCCACATAACATTCCTCCCTAGGTTGGAGTCTACAGCTAAGATATACAACTGGGTGCTCTTCTCCCTCTTAGGAAACCTGGCTGAGTACAGCCCCCACCCCATGGTTTGAAGCATCCACCTGCACAACAAATTCTTTGCTGTAATCTGGACTGGCTAACACAGGGGGTCCTCCCAAAGGCTCTTTAAGCTTTTGGAATACCTACTCGCAGTTTGGGGTCCACACTACCTTGTCTGGCCTGTTTTTTTCTCATCGGGTCTGTGAGGGGAGCAGCTATTGTCCTATAATCGAGAAAAAAAATTCTATAGTACCCCGCTATCCCCAAGAATACCCTCACCTGCTTATTAGTAACAGGGGCAGGCCATGCCTGAATAGCTTCCACTTTGGCAGGTTATAGCCTGATCTTACCACTCCCCACTCTATGTCCCAGGTAGGAGACCCTCTGCCATACCCACCTGACACTGGGCTTAATGGTCAACCCTGCCCTTTGCAGTCTAACCAGGACCTTCCTGACATGCTGAAGGTTTTCATGCTAGGAATGGCTGTAAATAGCAATATCATACAGGTAAGCAAGGGCATTATGCCATGATTCTGCTTGGATACAATCTACCAACCTCTGGAAGGTTGCTGCTGCATTTTTCATCCCAAAGGGCATCTTTGTGAACTCATATAATCCAAAAGAAGTCACAAAGGCTGGCCTCTCTCTAGCGGTGTGAGTCAAGGGCACCTGCTAGTGGCCCTTGGTCAGATCAGTAGTAGTAAGATACATAGCCACACCCAGATGCTGTAAGGCTTCATGTGTTCTAGGCATGAGGTAAGCATCTGACTCTTTGACTATTTATTTTTTTTTAGTCCACACAGAACCTGGTGCTGCCATCTTTCTTTGGTACCAGCACCACTGTGGAGGCCTATGGACGCCTGGACTCCTGGACTCCTGGATTACCCCTATTTCCAGCATTTCCTGTATCTCCTCCTCAACATCTGTCTGGCTCACTCAGGCACCCTGTAAGGGGCCTGCTTAATAGGTCTTTGGGTTCCTGTATCCACATGGTACTGCACAAGGTGGGTACATCCAGGCTTCCTAGAGAACATGCTCCCAAACTCCTGTAACACTGCTCGGATTTCTCGAAACTTGGTAGGGGATAGCTGCTGGACATTGCATCCATTGAGTTGTCAGCCTGTGCCTCACTGATGAGATCAGTCACAAAATCCCCCTCAGACTCCTTTTGCCAGCCACTGCAAATACTCAGCACCAGGGCCTCCCCATCAAGGTAAGGTTTCATCATGTTAACATGGTACAGTTTGTGGCCCTGCCTAGCAGTTCTACCATGTAGTTAACATCATTGACTTTTTTTACCACTTTGAAGGGTCCCTCACAAGTTGCCTGCAGCTTATTGTGTCTGACAAGGATGAGAACTATAACCTGCTGTCCACAGTATACTCTCAGGCTCGAGCATCCCTGTCATGCCAGACCTTTTTCTGCTGTTGGTTCTTGGCAGGTTCTCCTGGGCCAAGCCCATGCACTCCCTAAGAATTGTCCTGAGGTTTAGGACAAATGCCACAACAGACTCCTTGTGGGATTCACACTCACACTTCCACTCATTACAAATTAAATCTAAAGGTCCTCTCACCCTATGCCCATAGAGCAACTCAAAGGGTGAAAAACCTGTGGATTCTTGGGTTACCTCTCTGTATGCAAATAACAGATGGGGCAAATATTTGTCCCACTGTATCACACTGGTCTGCAAATGCCCATAGCATAGCCTTTAGTGTAGAGTTTAACCTCTCTACAAGACCTTTAGTCTTGGGGTGGTGGGGGTAATCTTTAGGTGCTTCAAACCACAGTGCTCCCATAGACAAGCAAGCAGGTCAGATATGAAATTGGCACCTCTGTCAGTCGGTATTTCTCTTGGGAAACCTTCCTGGATGAAAATCTGTAACAAAGCATTTTCCACCTTCTCTGCCTTAATGGAGGACAGAGCCACTGCCTCAAGGTTTCTAGTAGCATAATTCACTACCACCATGATATACGTCTTCCCTGTGGAACATGAGGTACTCAGAGGCCCCACAATATCCATAGCTACCCTCTGAAACGGCTCCTCAGTCACAGGCAAAGTCATCAAAAGAGCCTTGGCCTTGTCTCCTGCCTTGCCTACTTTTTGACACTGTTCACAGGTCCTCCAGTACCCTGTTACATCCCTGGAAATGCCAGGCCAATAAATGTTCTGCATAATACATCTCTTAGTATGCTTTATGCCCATATGACCTGCAAAAGGAACGCCATGCGCTATGGCTAGAAGTACCAGATGGTAGGCTTAGGCACTACCAACTGCTGTATTACCTCACCCTCTAGTCATTCCTCAGGGGTCCACTCCCTATACTGTAACCCTTTGTTCCAGTATACAGACTCCCCTTTTCCTTGAGAATCAGGTGCCTCCCTCGGTACCTCCCTGAAGCCTCTTAGTGTATGGCCCGAGGCCTAAACCTGTCTCAACTCTATCTTTGTGACCTTTCCCAGCTCTCCTTCCACAGGAGGTCTGGTATCCTCTGACAGTGGTGCCTTACTGTCAGCTTGGTTACTGCCGCTCACCTCTGCCATTGCAGTCACCCTCCCCAAGGGGACATCAATAACTACCAGCAGCTGTGGCTCACCTTCAGGCTTACTGCTACGGGTAACTCCCTCCCTGAAATGGCCACCTCACCAGCCCTGGCTTCAAGTGTGGGGTCTGTTTGGGTCTCCTCCAGGCTACTAGACCCACATGCCTGTCTCCAAGCCTGACCGCATGTAACTGCATGCACACAAGGTACTGCGTTATCAGAATCATTCCCTTTCAAGACATCTGCAGGGATAACCTCAAACACACCTACTTGCTTGTTTCATTTTCTACCCTTCCAGTCAAGATGAACCCTGGCTAAAGGCATTTGGAATGGGGTCCCTCCTAAAGCTGTGGCTGGAGTGGACTGCCCAATCAAGCACTGCTCCTCTTTAACCACTGCAGGCTTCACAAAGGTTATGTCAGAGGCTGTGTCTCTCTTAGCAGTGGCCTGTTTTTCATTCACTAAGATGGGATATAAACTCTGGTGATAGTTTGGTAACCCTATTGTCTCCAGACAACTTACCACTGGCATACTGTTATTCCCAGTTGCTGGGTCCCCCACCTTGCTTCTGTGGACATCTATATGACATATAGCACCACTGGTTACATTTAAAACAATTAACCCTTGATCCTGGCCGTGTACCTGAACTAGCAGCTTCCCCTGTTACTGGTGGACTATTTTGGGGTGGTTTAGGCTGCCCACAGTTTGTTCCATTATATCCATGTGCAGCACTGGGTACCCCTTCCTGTGCAGTGATGCCCTGCTTGCGAAGTAGAGATCCCCTTTTTCCACAGCTCATCTGCAGAGTTACACGCCTGGTCTGCCAACCTGATTCTAAAGTCCTCAGCCAAAGTGCTAAGGGCTTGTTCCCTCACCAAGAGGTCTGCCAGCCCTTCAGAATTGATGACCTGATACCCACTCATCCACCTATGAAAATAAGTGCTTAACTCAGCAGCATAGCCACAAACATTTTCATCTGCCTTACATCTGTGTTCATGAAACTTTTTTTCTGTAAACTTCAGATATTAACTTAAAACATTCTAGTAAGCAATGGTTTCCTCTATCATAGTTTAAATAATCAATATTAGAAAATTTAGAAATACCAGTCACAGCTTTACCAGGGAGTAAGTGGGTCAGGAACCATACCCAGAGCCCTTGGTCACCATTATACTGTTTACATACCCTTTCAAATATATGAATAAAACTATCAAAATTATCACTCTCTGTAAATTGTGGAAGACATTTACTGATCTTTATTGCTTCTGGGGTTTGTTTATTCCCTTCCCCAGTATCTCACTCTCATGCCAAGGCTGCTTCTCATTTTCTTCGGCCTCCAAATGCTGCAATTGGTTTGCTGATTCTAATTCCAAACATTTCAAGTCTGTTTAACTCCAGACAAGTTTTTAAGTCCTCTGAGGAAAATGTGGACTGTCTTGTTTCTAAGGGCTGAAAATTCCCATAACCAGACTGGTTATCCTCCTGGTTGCTGGTCTGAGCTGCGACTAATGCTAAAACCATTTTCACTTTTGTCAGGTTGGCATGCAGCAGTCCTTTGGCTTCACACACCTTGGCCAACTGGTTCTTTGTCAGTTGCCATTATCCTCTGCTGACATCTTTGCCTATTTTCCCTGACTAAAGTAAACTAACAAAAATAAATAAAACTTTTGTGATAATGAAACTCTGAATGTTTAAATTGTGGCTGCTGCGAATACACACCTTCAGTGCAAACCGACTACAGGCTACAGAAGTTGAATTAATATCCACACCACTGCTCACCACTATGTGACGTCCCCACTCTGGGCCAGTAATCAAGGAGCCTGAATCCTCACCATTGACACTGGACAGGGACATTCACTTGAAACAAAAATAGATACACATGGTATTTCCAGATGCAGCTCTCTGCATCAAGCACAATTTCCCTTAAGAGTACACAGGGAATACACTCAGTCCAGGGTCTGCGTTTCCATCTTTCTGTCTCTCCCTAGGCCCCCAATAAGAATCCTCACTGGCACAGCTGTAGAGCTGAGTCCTCAGCCAAGTGTCCAAGCCAAGTCCTCCAGCACCCTCTGTGTGAAACCAGTGCTCTGTGTCCCTGCTCCAAGTAGCTGACACAAACACACACACTTTTTGAGATTTGATTTGCACACACACACACACACACACACACACACACACATGTGCTCATGCACACACACACACACACACACACACACACACACACACACACACACACACACACACACACCTGGGAAAGGCTGGCACAGATTTACTAGCTTTGCCCCCTTCTGCCAAAACTGTAAGGTAGTTACACTGCCACCAGACACTCCAAAGCCAGCTACTGTTTGACACTTACAAGGATACCCATTTATACTGAGTGAAATTAATATTAATAGAAATTATAGTGTTTGACTAATGTAGTAAGGCTTTCAGGAGTGGCCATAGAGTCTTCAAATAGATATAAGTAGTCTCAAAGGTTAAAATATTCTCTAAAGGACCAGCCACAATGAAAAATTTAAATATGTTTAATAATAAATAAAAGAACATGAAAATACTGAATATTTATTTACAGTAAACACCAGAGTTTAATTCACAGGAAATATTAAAATAACACATGAACAGATTCACACAGATACAGAAAAACAGTACTAAACTAATCTCACTATATCTTTGTGATAGATCTAAATAATTACTGTTCCCTAGTTCACTTACTAGAGCAAGGCAAGATGAGGTGGGTGAGAGAACCTTCTAGGTCAGGTTCCAAGAAACACATTGCTCTGAGACTTCAGTCTCATCTAGTATTAAAAAATATAATTCCATGACCATTAAAAAAGTGCACAAAAAACTAGGGGCATTATATAGAAATCAGCAACTACTTACCAAAGCAGCTAAAAGTTTGGTAGCAAATTCTCATCTTATCTCTACCCTACTCTATGCCTCTCCAATATTTACTAACCTTAGACAATGTGATCTAAATAAGCTCGAAACCTGCTACAACAAAATTGCCAAATTCACCACAGGAGCTTCCTACCATACTCACCACTGTCTCTCACTAGCAGAACTGGGTTGGGTAGAGCTCCCCCACTTCCTTCAGTGGTACCAACTCACACTCGCCCACAAACTAATAAACTAACCACTAAAAGTCCCATCCCTCCAGAATCTACTCCAACCCTACATAACCACGAGACCACTAAGATACAGCCACAAAAACCTCCTACAGGTCACAAGAGCCATTAACTCTGCTGGAGAAGCATTATTCTCCTGCACTATAGCCAAACTCTGGAACTCCCTCCCATCCTCAATTACCTCTGTAACTTCTTGCACCCACTTTAAATCCTTACTAAAATCACACTTCAAAACTTGCCAGATATGCCCTTGCAACCCCCCCTCTAATACCATTCACTCCCCCCCACCCACTACCTCTCTCAGCCCCCTATCAACAGCCTACTCTTAGCAAGCTTGGCTACTCATGTTCCCAGCTACCTACCACATAATACTAACTTCTTGTAGCAACAATTGCTAATGGCTGTTATGTAACTCAAAAACAGTTTGTATCAATTGTTCACTGATGAATCTCAGCTACATTTTAACCATGTTTAGTATTGTTTGTGTCTTTCGGCTTTTCCCGGTTAGGGGTCGCCACAGTGGAACTCCGGTCCGCTAATGATTGGCAGTAGATTTTTACGTGCTGGCTTGCCGGGCCTAACGCACAACCTTCAACGAAGGAATGCCCATTCACGCATGTCGCCACACAGAAGACGGTCTAACTGAGAATCGAACGGGCAACATCTAACTGTGAGGCGACAACGCTACCGCAGCACCACCACCGCAGTATTTTAACCATGTTTAGTATATGTCACCATATTTTAAAATTGTACTATGCTCTACAGCTGTTTTACATCTGTTTTCTTGTCTTGCATCCTTAACTGGACTAATGTTTATATTTAAATGCTATGTTTTTTTAACTGTGTAATGCAAATAATAATGTGGAGCTTTTCTCCCCGGGCCTCCACTGAAAACGGACCTGTGTCCAGTCAGACTCTCCTGGTCAACAAATGTAAATAAATAAATAAGTAATTTCAGTGATGGATTACAGAATGACATCACATACATCTGGTCATCTAACTTCTGGTTTCCATACTAACCCCCTTTCCTAACAACTGACCCAGAATCTCGCACGTGTGTCAATAATATACACACATAGAGCTTTGCTAAGATCTGTTGCAGCTTCTGAAAGTTATAAAACAATTTCAAATGTCTGCCCTTCCATAGTAACAATTAGTTCACTGCTAAAGACAATACAGAAGGCTTCCTAGTACTTGTTTTCGTAGGCATTTTATCTCTGGCTGCATTCAGGACTGTAAGATACAATCTTTATGGCCTAAATTAAATAATTTAATTTCACACTATTTTTCAATGTTAGCTGGACTGAGATTAACCTCTTCTCTTTCAGTATCCTTTAACATATATATATATATATATATATAAATATATATATATATATATATATATATATATATATATATATATATATATATATTTGCTCAGTTACAACAGTACGTCTGATATAAATATTTATTTCTTTTCTGTCCAGCAGGACACACTGTTGGTATATTTTTAACACATGCAGCTTTAAAAATACTTTTTTCAACACAAGCATCTGTACAAATCAGTTTGATAGACAAATGACATATAATTCTTTACAAAATTCCAGCTAGGTGTGTTGGCATATGTTACACATCCACTGTCCTACTTCTCCTAGCATAGCTGGCAATTCCTCACATCATCACAGAGGGGCTTTGTTTGATATGAACTTTTAGCCTATTCCAGAGGATTGGCAGCCTCTGAGAGACATATCTGTATCTCTTATCAGGTCCTATTTATGCCACAGGTCAGGTTAAGGTTCCTGGAGCGGGTAACCATTGTCTCATTTGACTTGCGGATGTGCAGCTTTTCCATTAGGTTTGGATCCGCAATTGCTTTGTAGGCCAAGCACAAGTCTCCTCTTAGTAATCTGTACAGTGCTAAATACAGTGACTTCAGTCTGTCAATGTATGACATGTGCTGGAGACCCTTGGTTAGAAATCTTTGAGGTCTCTCAAGTTGTTGCAGGTGCCTGGTAAGGTACATGCCAAAGGATGCATTGTACTCAATTATTGGCCTGATGAGGGTCGAGTACAGGGGTGTTGTGACCTCTTTCACTCTTGAGGCAATGCTTTGCTAATGAGGTATGCAATGTAGAATGCCTTCCTTACCACAGTATACACATGGTGGCCAAAGTTTAGGCTGTAGTCAACCTGCTTTTCCAAGTCTGTCACTACTAAGGTGTTACTTAGTGTATTATTATTTATATGATAGTCTGTAGGGATATTATTTTTACTGAAGGGAATGATGATGCATTTTTTGTATTGAGTTTGAGTCCATGGCTTTGGCATCAGTCATTGGCTTGTGTAAGTCCCTCCTGAAGTATATTGACATAATTTGGGGATTCAATGATTGCACCTAATTTGCAGTCATTGGCAATTATAGACAGCCACAGCCCCTCTGTTTTGGCCTGAACTTTTAAGGAGTACATTCCAAACAATAGGGGACCCAGCACTGACCCCTGTGGAACCCCACTGTTAACAGGACTGCTGGTTGAGGTAAAGTCCCCAACTTTGACTGAGTGTGCTCTGTTAGTGAACCAGCAACACACCTGACGATGTAAGGGTTGATATTCAAGTGGGAGACTTTTGCAATGATGCCCGAATGGTGGATTATTTTGAAGGTCTTGGCTAAGTCAAGGTAGGCGGTATGCACAAATTTTGCCTTCATTTGCAGCTCTGGTGACGTTTTCAAAGAAGTCCACCGGGTTTAACAGGCATGACCTGCTTTGACAAAACCAAACTGTGTTGAATCAAGGGTATGGAGATCACGTATATTCTTATTTACAAGGTCCATGATGATTCGTTCCAGGGCCTTACAGATAAGGCTGGTTAATCTTATGGGTCTGTAGTCCCCAGGGTCTGTTGCTGTACAGCCTTTATGAAGAGGAATGATGGTTGCTGTTTTCCATTCAGCAGGGACAAAAACAGTACTCAGGCTGTGGTTGAAGAGAGTACCTAATGGAGTTGCTAACTCATGATGTTAAGTTGTCCACTCTCACCTTCGCTCTTGCTGGAACGGTCCGGAGCCGATCCTTGGCCACTTTCTATAGCTCGAGAGCTCTTTACTGGCTCGAGGCTACCCCTTATCCCAGAATGCCCAGCATCAGCTACCCAGATCTCATTTGCCACTTCAGCTGCAAGGTTGCGTCAATACTTTCTCAGGCTTAGTATAACTTTTTTCTTTGTTTAAAGTTAAATAATTTACTTGAAAAGTTAGTATTTTTTTCACTGTTTGTAGTAGTTTTGTAAGTTTATTTAGTCGTAAACCCCTTATCTTGTCCTTTGCTGTGTTTTTCTGCTGTGTTGCCCATCGCCCCTTAGTCGCTAGGCCTTCTGTTTTTCCCTGAACTCGTTTAAGTTAGAGAGTCCCCCCCCCCTTAAGGACAGCCATTTAAGTTAGAGGCTCTCCTTTAAGCTTTTTATCAATATAATTTTAATTATTGTAGTGTCATTTTGTGTGGTACTTCCTTCTTTTTTCCTTAGAATGTCCAAAGAAGTTAAAACCTCAGGGTTTAAAAAGTGCGACATGCTGTCAAAAGGTGTTTCTGACAGATGGGCATACTAGTTGTGTGTATTACTTGGGGGCTCTGCACTTGCAGGACTCTTGCTCTATTTGTCATGCCTTTAGTCCAAGGGTCCTGCAGGAGAGGAAAAACAATCTAATCCTCCATGGATTGTTGAAACAGGATTCTCCAGCTAAAGCATCTCAGCCAGTGAAATCTTTGAAGTCAGTCAAGCCATCGGCTCCATGTTCATAACCGACCTGTGAGCTTGACAGACCAAGTGTGTCGGTGCCCTCTAGCACAGACAAGACTACTCCTCCGTCGGCTCCAACTGTTACCTTGGAGCCATCTTAGAGCCACAAATGAGCTAGGTCTCCTTCATTGGAGCCGATTCGCTCGGTGCCACAAATCACCCTTACTTCAGAGCAAAGCCAGTCATCGCTCATCTTTCCACTCTTCTCGATCCTCGAGGTTATCGGATCAGGACGTGGAGAGAGTGGTCAGTAGGTTGCTGAAGTCACAGGCCCTTGCAAAATTGCTTTCGAGCCCACCTCAACATGCCTCGGCTCTATCCGCTTCGATATCGATTCCTCCTCCGACTATACTTAGTTCGGAGCCGGAGCCATGGACGTTCTGATAGTGGTTCCTTCGGCTCCGATGTAATCCTCTTCAGCCCTGATGTTGGCTCCGATTACCTTGGTTCTTCCTTCCATCGAGGTAGCTGGGCGCCGAAGCTCTCTTGTCGGCTCCGAGGGGGGAAGTGGCATCGGACCCTTGTCTGACCCTGCTCTCCCTCTCGGAGTGTCGGCTCAGTTGAGCTCGGCTCCCACATTGGCCCCGGAGCTGTCTCCCTCGGCGCAGAGTGGGATTCCTGTCTTTTCGGAGCTGGAGCCCTCTTTGTGTCGAGACCTTGACGCTTTCGAGGTCATGTGGAGAGTGCTGTCCCCACAGACGGCCCCACTGCTGGTCCCATCGGCTCCATCCCCTTCGGTGCCTGTGCCAACCTGTGCTCCTCCTCCAGACCCAAAGCGTAGGGAACCTATGCCCCAGGACACACCATTGGGTGAACCCTCTTCTTCTGAAACCTACCCAGAGCATTCTGAGCAGGCTTCCCAGAAGAAAAAGTGCAAGAGGAAGCACAAAGACTCCCCTGAGTTTGTCACCTCAGATACAGACTTGGATGACTCAGAGGGGTCCCCAAGGTCCCCGTCTGAAGATGTTTCCTTTTCGGATATCCTCGAGATTCTTAGGCAGAGGTGTAGCTGGACTTCCCTAGCCCCCTCCGAGAATGAGTCTGTATACCTGGACACATTTGTTTCCCAACCTTCCACCTCCTGGGTGTCTCCGCCTTTTGATCCACTCATGTCTGTAGTGTCTCGAAAGGATTGGTCAGCTCCAGATTCCATGGAACCTGTCCTGAAGAGACCTTATAAATTTATCACAGTCCCCCAAGACAAACAATTCCTTACTAAAGGTGTCCCAGTTGATGCCATGGTGGTAGCAGCAGCCAGAAAGAGAGAGTTAGCTGAAACCTCCTCATCTGTCCATCCACCAAATAAAGAGTCTTGTACGATGGACAGATATGGGAAGCAAATGTTTTCATCAGCGACCTTTTCCCTTAGGTCCCTGAACTATCTTTCCCATTTTATTAGACTTCAGAGGGATCTCCTAAAAGAGCTTGGAGATACCCTACATGGTCCCACAGCTGAGGGAGGTTCAGCCAAGATAGCTACCCAACTGGCGACTTTAAATTCAGTAGTCAACTCCTCCATGAAGCTTATTTCATACGCAGCCAATGGAGTGAGCAGAGCTGCAGGAACAAGAGTTGTTCTTAGGAGACATTCTTGGCTGCAGCTGTGTCAGTTTCTGGAACCTTTCAGAGCGTCCTTCACCAATACCCCCTTTGATGGCTCCTCTCTCTTTGGGCCTCAGGTGAAAGACACGCTTACCAGGTGCCGGCAGGAAGGCAAGATGCTGTCTGATGTGGGAGTCCATTTTTCCACTCCTACCAGACCATACCCAAAGGGTCAGAAGGGTGGAAAGATGTGGTTTCGAAAATCCCAGGGACCCTTGCCTGATGCACGTGGTGATTTTTTCCCCCAGGGGCAAAGGGGGAAACAATAACAATGGCAGACGCTGCCCTCGTGGCAGAGGGGGTCTGCAAAATGAGAGTGACAGAGATATGTTCTCTTCCAAACCCTATCAACATCCCTGAAGGGATGCCCGACTACTCAACTCTGGAGGCAGTCTGGGGAAGGCTTTCATTGTACCCAATCACCAGGCAAAATATTACAAAAGACAAATGGGTGCTATCCATTATATCCAGAGGTTGCAAATTTCCCTTCCATCAACCCCCTCTTGTTTCAAAAAAATCCATCCCAGATGTTCCACCCAATCTATGGGATCAGGCAGTCACAGAAGTTTCAAGACTGCTAGAAAAAAGAGCCATGCATGAAGTCCCCACAGACCAAGTAGGATCCAGAACTTAATCAAGGTTCTTTTTAGTGCCCAAAAAGACAGGACTGGAGACCAATTCTGGATCACAGCCGATTAAACAAATCTGTACAAAAAGAAAAGTTCCGGATGGTAACACTGCAGTCCAATCTCCCCTTTCTGGGTCAGGACAATTGGATGTGCTCCATAGATCTTCAGGACTTGTACTGTCATATAAAAATGGACAGACAGTCCAGGAGATTTCTACGCTTCCGGCTAGGGGCCAGTCATTTCCAATTCAGAGCTCTGCCCTTTGGTCTCACCACTGCCCCCAGGGTGTTCACCAAATGCATGACAGTAGTTACAGCTCACCTGAGACATCTAAGATTCCAGGTGTTTCCTTATCTAGATGACTGGCTGCTCACTGCTATCACCAGGCAACAACATATAGAGGCACGAGATTACACCATCACATCCTGTGCTCAACTAGGCATCACAATAAACTTCGAAAAATCTGCCTTGTTGCCCTGTCAGTCTATTACTTCCATAGGAGTAGAGCTAGACACAAGGAAAATGATCATAAAATTGCCTCAGGAAAGAGTTTCCATTATTCGACAACAGGTGTCACTTCTCCTGAGGAGCAAAAGAATTCAAGTCAAATATGTCCTTCATGCACTAGGGTCCATGGCAGCAGCCATTCTTCTAGTTCCCTTAACACGATTTCACATGAGAATCTTTCAGTGACTTCTTTTCACACAATGGTCCTTCCAGGAATTACCCATGTCTCACATGGTGCTAATTATGGAATCTTGCAAAAGACACCTTTCCTGGTGGATGGTCTCCCCACTAGTGACTCAGGGCAGACCTTTCGTCAAATCCCATCCGGTTTCCACAGTGACCACGGACGCTTCCCTGATAGGGTGGGGGGCATTATCTAGGGAAGACAGTCCAAGGCACGTGGCAGCCTCACGAGTACCACTTGCACATCAGCATCCTGGAGATGAGAGCGGTGCTCCTAGCGTTGCAAGCTCTTCAAGACTCTCCCTGCTGGGACTGTTGCAATACAGATGGACAACATGTCAGTGGTTTGGTACATCAACAAACAGGGCGAAACCAGGTCTTACCCCTTGTGCCGAGAGGCCCTAAGACTGTAGCAATGGGCGATTTCCTCCCAACGTTTTCTGACAGCAGCGCATATCCCTGGGAAATCCAACGTAATAGCAGACAGGCTCAGCAGGGCTATCCTCATGCCACACAAGTGGTCTCTTAAACAGGAAATTGTGGATCTTATTTTCTGCAAATGGGGCCAGCCTTGCTGCGATCTCTTTGCCTCTCCCCTCAACAACAAATGCAGCAGCTACTTCTCCCTTTTTCCACCTCCAGGTCAGACACCCAGGGACGCTGTAGTCCATGATTGGCCTCAGGGACTCCTTTATGCATTTCCCCCCTTCCCCCTAATTCCAAAAGTCATTCAGAAAGCAAAATTGTTGGGTTGCAAGATAAACCTCATTGCCCCCTATTGGCCTCAACAGATTTGGTTTCCGTTCCTTCACCCCCACCTTCTAGCCCAGCCTTAGGTTCTGGACCCAGTGCTGGACCTCTTGATTCATTAATCAGGTGGGTCACACCAATCCCTCCAATCTCTCAAGCTCACAGCTTAGTTACTCCACTTCCAATCTTAGCCAGGCCCTCCAATATTTCTCCAGCAGTGCATGATATTATTGTTTCCTCCCATAAGACAACTACAAGGAAAGTTTATGCTAGCAAATGGAAAAGATTCTCTTACTGGGCAGAATCCAGGAATTTAGATCCTTTTACAGCTCCAGTCCATAAAATTGTGGATTTCTTAGCAGAACTGTTTTAATCTGGTGCAGCTGCTGCTACCATCAGAGTACAACTAGCTGCCATTTCAAATTTTCACATCAGAGTTTTTAACTCAAACATAATGTCTCACAAACTCTGAAAGGCCTTCGTGAGAGGTACATCTCTACTTAGACCCCCAATGAGAGAGCCTCTTCCACCTTGGGATTTCAATTTGGTTCTGGCCTCCTTGATACTGCCACCCTTTGAACCAGCAGCATCATGTTCTTTGAAATTTCTCTCTTGGAAAACTCTCTTCCTAGTTGCTATTACTTTAGCCAGACGTGTTTCAGAACTCCATGCCCTATGTGTTTGCCCTCCATACCTGTTTTTTCACAAAGACAGAGTTTCTCTGAGAACCAGCCCATATTTTCTACCAAATGTTTGCTCAGAACACAATTTGAATCAATCCATTGAACTTCTTCTCTTTTTCCCTAATCATTCCAACAAGGCAAAATACAGACTACACCAATTGGATGTGTATAGACAACTGCGTTTCTATCTCCATAGAACTAAAGAGCTGAGAAAATTAGATCAGTTGTTCCTTTTATTTACTAACAACAAACAAGGCCTTCCAGTTTCTAAAGTAACCTTATCAAAATGGTTATCAGACACCATTGCCTATACTTACCATTTGCGACAAAAAGATCTTCCAGCAAGATCCAAAGGTCATTCAACCAAGTCATTAGCTACTTCGGTAGCTTTTCAGTCTAGATTGCCCACAGATTCAGTTTGTGTAGCAGCTACTTTGGCAGATCGTCATACATTTATTTCTCATTACAAAGTAGATGTGGTCTCCTGGGGCAGGGCTTCCTTTGTTTCCACGGTTCTGAAGAGTCTGTTCCAATGAGCCACCCAGGATTAAGGTGCTAGGGACGCTGTCCCATCCAGCAAGAATGAAGGCGAGATTGGACAATTTAACATAAAGAAGTTATGTACCTACCATAACGTTCCATGTTAGTTGTCCTTCATCTCGCCTTCCTTCTTGCGTCCCTCACTCCTTTCCCCTTCCTCAAGGATTGAGAGGAGTTTTTCAATGGTTTCACTGGCTAACTTATTTTGTTCTTAGTTGCTTCCCAAGCAAACCATGGCAATTTACTGTGTATCCAGGTTTAATAATAATGGATTATCTTCTATGTTATGTCTAGTGTGAGCTATCTCAAACGAGATCTGGGTAGCTGATGCTGGGCATTCTGGGATAAGGGGTAGCCTCGACCCAGTAAAGAGCTCTCGAGCTATAGAAAGTAGCCGAGTCTGAGCCAGAGATAGGCTCCAGACCCATTCAGCAAGAAGGAAGGCATGATGAAGGACAACTAACATGGAACGTTATGGTAGGTACATAACTTCTTTTTTTAGACCATTTAAAACGCAACCTGAGAAGCCATCTGGTCCCATAGAGGCTGTGTTTTTGGCCTTGGAAAGAGCATTAATGAGTTGCTCTTTGGAAATGCAAGGTGGGGGAGATATAGAGGGAATGCTTAGTTGAATGTCTGGAGGGGTCAGGGGGTAAAATTTTTCACCAAACCTGTCAGCTAATAGGTTAGCTATCTTCACAGGATCAGTGTGTGATGCCAACCACAGCTTGTTCAACAAACGTCTGGGTCCTACCTTTTAGATTACAGATATAGCTGAAGAATGTCTTATGGTTATTGTCAGCTATGGTTGCTAATTTCTTTTCTAAGTTGCCCTTAGAGGATTTTACAAGTTGTCTTATTTGTCTGCTGCTCTTCAAATGCTGAGATCTCTCTTTTTTATTCTTAGACAGCAACTTCTTCCTCTTGTTGTACAGCTTATTAATGTTAGTTGTCCACCAGGGAGGCTTGTTTTTTCTTAAGGATCTTGTTTTCATTCTATCAGGTGCAGCTGTCTCATACATTTGTATAAGTGTTTGTACAGGACCTTTGTGTATGCCTTAGTATAGTTGTCAATGCCATCTGTGGGAACAAGAGCTTGGAAATTATTTATGCCATCCCTTAGGAGGGTATAATTAGCTTTGGTGAAATTTTTTAGCCTGATTTCACCTGTGAGGGGTTCAGGTGTTACATCTACTTCAAATGTGACTGATTTGTGATCAGATTTAACCAGTGAGGGTCCTATACTTGTAGTACAGCAGTCACCCATGTTGGTGAGGACCAGGTCGAGAATATTTAAGCCCTTTGTGGCACTGCATACTATTTTTCCAGGACATTAGTGTTAACAAAGTCCAGGAACCTTTCTGCAAGCATGTTGGTACTCGTATAAGTTTCCCAGACATAGGAGGGATAGTTAAAATCTCCCATGACTAGTGTGTTTGGTTGTAATTTGATTGGCTCAAGTAGGTTCAAATAAAGAGTATGGATATCTTGGTTTATTGAAGGGGGCCTATAGCTAACGATGACTTGAAGGGGAGTCTTACCCACAGCTGAACTTGGAGTAACTTCATGGAGTTTTCCTGTCTAACCAGTCTAGAAGTGTATTTATCTTTTATGAAGATAAATACTACTCCTCCTTTGGTTCTCACGTTTTCTGGTTTGAAAATGTGGAAGGCATTGCAGCCTTGCATGGCTGGGGTACTCTCTACGGCCCTGAACCAAGTTTCTGTGACTGCACAGACGTCAACATCCTCTAGGGAGAGGAGTGCTTCCAGGGAGTGCAGTTTCCGACTTTAACTCCTAGTGTTTAGCAGCATAACATTTAATTTATTTGTGAGTGATATTTTCACGTCGGAAATTTTGTTCTTGAGACCTTGCCTAAAAAAGGCACTATGGGGAAGGCAGGTGCCATAGCCAGTAACCAAAAGCCTAGAGGTGACAGGTGAATACCATCTCTGGCAAAGCAGAGTGGTCTATCAAGCATGTCATCCTAGACTGACAGGAATGAGATCCCCTTAGAATGACACCAGAAACTAAGCCAAATGTTGAAGTCGATCATTTTTTTTGTTTATATTGTGGTATCCTAGGTGAGGGTAGAATGCTGCTCAAGGCTAGGGGCATACCTGCCTGGGACACATATTCAAACTCAGTCATGTTTTTCTTCATGTAGTCCATTGAGGTACGTCTCAAGTCATTCACATCAACATGAACTATGACAGAGTCATAACGGTACTTGTTGAGAGACTTGAATGCATGTGTGATCTGACAGATCCTGGCACCCGATAGACAGCTGACCATAACCTTTTCCTTGTCTAGCCTGGTGAGTGGGACATCTGTGTATCTCACAGTGGAGTCACCTATGACTAAAAAATTGGGTTTAGATGTGCTTTGCCTTAGGAGCTTATTTGGTGAGACACTGGTGTTTGTTTTTTATGCATATTGAGTGCTGTGTGTGCTGTATTAGGTGTAGCATTTTTCTGTTTGGAAGGCCTCTGTTGTTTATGTAGGTTTCTGGTGAGTACCTCTGAGTATGATGGTTTATGTGTTGAGTGCATGGTTTGCGTAAAGAGTGTAGTATGTGAGCTGATAACGTTTTCAGTGTTACTGCTCTGTGTGTGAGACAGAGCAACGACTCCAGATTCTTAGTGTAGATTTATCACTCACAATTTGTACTTGGATGATTTAGTAGAAGAGGGTTGTTAGTGTACAGGAGGCAGTTGCTGCTCTGCCTCAGGATACCCATGTTAATCAGATTGGTAGGAGAAATGGAGGAGATTGACCATCCATAATGCTAGGTTACAACCTGTTTTTACAGTGGGGAGACAAAATGGAGGGGTGTGGTATAACTGGGTGCTCTAAACAGGGTCTGTACTATTAGGGTGCTCTATAAAGGGTCTATACTAGTGGGGGTTCCCTAAATGGTATGAGAATATTGTATGTTTGGTGGTTTGGGGACTGTTTAAGGGGCAAAAGCACAGCTGAGGTGCTCTCTGAGCAGCTAAGCACAATTTAAGGACTTCTCGGCTGGATCATGGGCAGCTACTAAGTGAAAATTTATCTACTGAAGTTTTTGCATCAGTAACCACCAGTGGTAGTGCGCAATGATGCATGGAGGTGCACTACACATAAACAGATGAATACAGCAGTGCAGTGGCTGGTTGCCTAAATCTGTGGAGCTGTGTTATAACAAGCGCAAACCTGCACAAACACTTGGCTTATGTAGCAACAGTGAGCAAAGTGAATTAAACAACTTAACCAATAAAAAAGTTCAAAACTGAGCCCTTTGCCAGCAACCTTCAATCAGCTGAGTCTTAACTGCACTCTCCTGCCATAAGGGTATGTGGGGGGGGGGGCCTCTCCACAAAAGATAACCTGGTTTAGTGCTCAATTTAACAAACAGAATCAGATTCAGTGGGTCTGAATCTAGTCTATGCTACAGCAGACAAAAAGTGCAACAAATCAGCAAGAACAGTTTTAAAAAATCAACAATATAGCAAAAATACAGTTTAAAAGTGCAAAATACAGCATAAAATTTAGTTGCTTCCTGCAGCATCCCCAATACACTGAAGTCACCAGCCACCATTCTTTGGAGGATGCAAAATATTGACTGCTGTCATTTATGTTAGATGACTTTTAGAGCTTCCGAGTGTCAGTGTAAGGAAACTGGCTACTGGCTGGCTGTCATATGTAAAGAATCTGAGTCTAGCTGTGTGTTTGTGTGTGTTTGAGCAAGTGCTAAGTGGATAGGTGAGCTGATTCAAAGGATTATTTTAGTCATGATTCAGGATCTTTTGTAAAAAGGTGATTAACAGTGACATTTCTAGCAGTATAATAATCAAGAATAAACAGACTGCATTCATACAGAAGAACCATATCGAGTTGGGAGTTTATAATGGTTAAGATGCTTACCTCACAGTCACAAGGTACAGGGTTTTATTCTTACCTTTGAAAGAGAAATTGGCTTGGCTTAAAATGACTCACAGGAGCTGTTAACTTAATACTTACCTATAAACTGGGATATGAATAAATTCTAATAGTAAAATATACTTGTAATCATTGTGTAGGCTGTGAACAACATTGTTGTTTAAATCGCTGACTTCAGTCTACTGTGCCCCCCCCAAAAAAATACTTTAAAATAAAAAGAATCAGCTCCACATGTTCTTGAATTTATCATCATTGATCCAGTTGACTAGGATAGCCCTGAATATACCAAGAGTACTGTTTTACTTAATAGGAATATTTTATTACATAGGAGGGAAATACACTGGAATAAGAGCCTGTTGAGTTGCTGTGGCATATTCATTTGTTGATAGAGAACAAGGTCCTTTGTATGTTGTGTGAGCTTCAGTAATATATCCACATCTGAAATCTCTGTTTGCTGCTTCTTGCCCTTGCATACATTTACTAAGCAATACAACCCAGATTTTGATTTGTATAGCAGGACTTCAATTGTGAAAGCATCTGCACAAAAAGTTTGTCTCAGCTGAAACATAACCTTCCTGTCATCTCCTTCTGGCCATATTTTAGGTTCTTAGCGCTTGGAATCGGTGCATATGTTGTAGAGTGCTACTTTGAAGAAGTATGTATCCTAAAAGAAAGGATTTGAGTCCGTCATGCATGCACTTAAGACCTTGTACCACAAGTGCATGTATGACACATGGGAGTAAATAACATGAGAAATACATCCCTTGACTATATGAAGAGAGATGTGCTAGATCTCTCAGAATATGTGACTGAGGCAGGTGTTAACAGCATTTTACCATCACTAAGAATGATGCTGCAACATTAACAAAAGATTATTAACTTCAACAGTTGGTTTAGATTCTAGTGTCATTTGGGGGGTCCAGTTTATATCAGCCTGAGAGGAATGGTACAGTCCTAGCTGCTTTGCCAGGGATGGTCTGCACCTATCTCAACAAGGCTTTTGTAAATTGGCTAAAACCTAGTCCACCCAGATAGTACTTTTTTAGGTAATGTCAGTTTTCAAAGACTTCCAACTTAACAAAATCTAGATAACATAAAGGTATTTCTGCTCAATGCTAAGAACAGGGAAAAAATCTCCACTCCTCCAGACACTGCTTACCCTGAAATGCACCAGTATATGCATTGTCACGGAGATGTGGTTCAAAGCCATTGAGAACATGAGTACAGGGTTTCAACATCTGCCACGCATTTAGGCCCACAACACTAGGCAAAGGCACTAAAGGTGGTGGTGTCTGTATATTTGTAAAATAAAATCTCAACTACGGGCTTGTGAGAAAGGATGACAACGTGGAACTCCCCCACTTCCAACTTGCTATTAAAAAATGCTTATCACATCATAGCTAACTGTAGAACTTCCTATATGCCCCTTTTGACTCATACCTCCTACTTGAGTAATATGGAGTCCCTATGCATCAGGACAAACACAATTCTCCTAGGGGGACTTCAACTACCTGTCCATGAATTGGGAAACGTATACATCCTCTAACCTGTCTACCCACAGATTTATGGACTTCATAAATACAAACTCTTTGGACCAGTTAGTCTGCACCTCAAAATAGAGGGATAAAATATTGGGCTTGGTCCTCAACAATATGGGATAGTTCTATTCCCCACCAGTTGTAACTTCCTCCCTCGGCAAATTGGACCATAAATCAGTTACATTCAACATAACACTGAAGCTGGAAACATCTTCAAATAACTCAGCATTCATAGATTATGTGAATGCAAACCTATTAAAACTGATTGATGACTTGCTAAATTCAACATCCCTCTGCATTGTGATGACCCCACTGCTTATGCGTAATCCTTTGCTGCCAAATACACATGTAAATAGCTGCATAGATGCATCTGTCCCCTTTGAAGTAAATACAATGCCAAATTGAAAAATAAAACCTTATGACAGAACCCACATATGAGCAGGCTGTATAATAAAAGAGAAAAACTTGCTTCACACAAGAATAAACGTAAGTCTCAATGCATCAAAAACACTTTTGCTAAACTTATAAAGTTACTCCCGAACCTGATCAAATCAAACAAAGGTAGATATGGGGTAAAAATAGCTACTCAGGCAAAGACAATCATAAAATCTTCCTTAACTGTAATATAAACCTCAGAAACAATGCCTAGCACAGTACAGAGCTAATAGTAAATGATATTACATATTCAGACCCTGAGGGCAGAGATAATCTACCAGCAGATAAATTTAGATCTAACTTCACTCCCCCCCTTACATTCCCATATCACATACCCGTATCTGCTCCCCCCCCCCCCGATCTCTCGGGAACAAGTCCTAAAAACAATTTCCAAGGCCAAGAATGCTGCTTCTGTGGGGCCAGATAACATACCAGGCTTCCTTCTGTCCAGCCTGAAGCAGGACCTGTCAAGCTCCCTACAGCAGCTAATTAGTATCAGATGCCAAACAGGCTTTGTGCCAGATGAATGAAGGACAGTAAGACTCTTCTCCTTACACAAAGGTGTGGCTTCAGTGAACAAGGATAATTATATACCCGTAAGTCAGAGCAGTTCCATCTGTAAGGCTATGGAGAGGATCATTATAGAAATAAATAAGGACATAGGTAACTTGCAAACTCTTGACCTAAGCCAGTTTGGTTTTGTCAAGGGCAGAGCCTGCCTGCTTATCCTGGTCAACGTCTTTGAAATGGTTACTGATGCAATTGATGAGGGAAAATCTGTACATACTACATATGTAGACCTCACAAAGGCATTTGGCACCATCTTGGACTCGGGTGTTGTTGCTAAACTCTCCCAGCTAAATGTTAATCCCTGTGTAAGTTGTTGGATAGCAAATTGGCTCAGAAATAGAACCCAAGAAATTAAGGTAGGTGTCTGTACCTCTTCTAAAAGATCTGTCACTACTGTACTCCAGGTTATAGTGCCTGGGCCACTTCTCTTTGGCATTTACTTGTTGTAGGTCATGGGTTTATGACTGACCAGTTTTGCAGTTGAATGTGAACTTGGTGCCACCAGAAACTCTCCAGAGGACACCAGAATCCACCAGGAGGGCCTTTCACAAACAAGTACACTGAAAAACAATGCAAAAAATGTATAATAATCTCCTTTGATAAGCATGGTGTCCCCTGTAACTGTCACATTGACAACATACCCCTGAACATTGTTCCTGTAGCTAAGGACTGGGGAACTATGTGGGCAGCAAATAGTCCTTCGATGACCATGTATCCACTATTGTAAGAAAGCCCTTTTTCATTGCACTGCTGTAAGCATGCATTGTCTAGGTCCAGGGATGTGATCGTTCCACTCTGCTCGTCACTTATTAGGCTGCTGATTGATTATAATGCCCCCTTCAGTATGTATCTCTCCACATTTAACACAATCTGAGTGACCACAACACTTTCTCAACAAGAAAATCAAGGGCCAAAGTCATAAAATCTAAACTTAGCATCTCAAAGCCTTGTTCCTCTTCACTGTATCATACAGGTTACAGAGGGGTGATCCCTGTCTCATGTACAGACAGCCTCAATAGACCCCTTCCTCTTAGGTCTACTGCACACCCACAAGTCCAGTGGTGGCATAAATACCCTCTCAAGACATCTTATTCTCTTCTACAACATAACCGTAATATGCAGGGGGGATGGTTATGCATGACAGGGAGTACCACTTCTATGGGACTGTGTCCCTCTCCACATAAAGCAAAGTACTTCCCTTACTCTAGTCAAAACATAATCTAGATGACTGGATGGGGAAAAGCAAATTTGTTTAGAACCTTTGCCCTTTCTGGATAGAGCTAATGTAAATCCCAGCTCTGGGTTATTTTTGCTTAAATTACAAGGGTAAAAATGTCATGTGAATGCAGGGCTAGGGTTCTAAAGATCCTCATGGGTCAATAGCCTGTTAAGTACCTATGGTCGTATAAGGAGTAAAAAGTCCTGTTACAGACTTTACAGAAATGTTAAGTGTAGTCATAGTAGTAAATGTGGCTTTGCTCAAAAAGTGGGATTCTTAGATGTGTAATGAAGCATTTACATTGTGAAGCTGTCTTTTGTTAGCAAAGAATGTAGTAATGTGAAACAAACGGGGTATCTAAACTGCATCTCTTAAGCAAAATATCAGGTTCCTAGATTTACTGTGATTTTGTGACAGTTATTTGAATTTGCAGATGAAGGCCTGGGAGATCACTAACTCTGAAGAGCTTACATCAGCTTACTGACTCCAGGGAATATGCAGCTTTACTTGATACTAAAATTACTCCTAAATGAAATCACCCTGGATTTTCCATTACTGCAGGGTGATCTATAAAAGGGAATTTAAAGAAAGAAATTGGGCGGCAAAAAATCCAGCACAGAGAAAGTCAAATTCAGTATTTTGTAATATGGAGTTGTTAAGTGAAGAACATAAGGTTATAGTCAGTACCATCTCCCAAACCTGTTACACAGTAGTGTGCATTGTTTGAACCCTAGTTTCCAGTTCCATGTGTTGACCAAGAGAAAATAAGGGAGCATCTGTGATCTTAGTATACTTTAGTTCAATTTAACAAAGGTTTATGTCATTTTTTTACTTGGTTTAGGATATTTATTTTACCCGCTGTGTAAAAAAATGAAAGAAACATGTTGAAACACAGAAAGAGGGCTCTAGGTCTTCATTTCAGATTTCCTGTGATATGTTAAATCATCTGTATCCTTGTATGTCCCCCATATACATTTACAATATATCCCCAAAGAGCTATCTGTGAAACATAATACCTTACAAGCAGGTCTGAGCTATTCTTTAACAGCTCAGTCAAAATTATTTTTGTCATATTTTGTGTGTGGGAAACATTAAAAGCAGAAAAAAGTTGCAGTTTTGATCTCACATTGAAATCTGATTTCAGGCTACTTAAATGTGCTTGCATTTTGAGCAGTGTGTGTGGGATTAAAGAGTTTTTTTTAATGAAAGCATTCTGTAAATAAATTGTTGGTGAAATTGCAAAAGCTTTTCACTGGTGCTGCATTAACTACTAATATCCCTGTTCCGCAAAATTACTATGCTTGCAGATGTGCTGAAAACTGTTAAAGTAAATTCGTACAGGCAGTTATTTGCTAGTCCAGGTAATTACAAAAGGCATTTGGATTTCTTTGAGTAGTGTCCAGTTTCTTGTTCTGTGTCTGTTGCAGGTTTCATATTTCCTAATGGCATGCATTTGTGTTTTAGAAGTGAAGTAAAGGGCTCACTAACTAACTATCAATCCCCTGAGCTTCAGTCTTTTTTCAGAAAAAAAATTAATTGAAATCTTTCTTTTTCAATGTGGTACTGTCTGTTTTTACTGAATGATTGTTTAATGCATTAATTTAATACTACACTTTAATATAGGCGTATTTTAAGAATGTTTTCTAATGGACCAGAGTGATGTATGATATCTCGAATTTATAAATGGTTAGAAATCTAGCCAGTAAAAACCAACATGAAATGAAAAAATTCTGACTTCACATTGTTATATTGTATCAACAATGCTGAGATTCTGATAGCTGAAAGCTTCCTACACACACGTGTGTGTGTGTGTGTAAGTAAAACACAGAAATGCATTTATTTTTCATTCGACTCTGGAAAAGTGCCCACTTAAGAGGGATGTTGGAAATTATCATTTGTGTCACTTCACAATTTAGAGGGCACTTGCAGTCCTATTTCCAACTTTGGCAAAAGAAGTCACATCTGTGTGGTAGCACGGTTCACTGTATGTGGCAGGCAGAATACTACCACGTCTGTTCACTTTCATGTTTCCTGATTAGTAACAGACATAACACTTCTGGTAAATTAAAACCACACAGTTTTGTTGTGTGCATTAAAGTACCTGTTAGTCACCTAAAAAAATTATTTTCCATTCCATCCCAACTTCATCCAGAGTTATACTGTACCCTTTCATTGTGTGTATGTACCCCTTGCTGGGATTCACATTGACTCACTAAAGGTAATTTCGACAAATGAAAAAAAAAAAATAAAACCTGTTTATTAAAACCAAGCAACTCGATAGTTTTTTTGCAGGGGGCAAGCCCCCTGCACACCCATACTTGTATATTCTAACTCCAAAGTTGCACAACAGTGGAGAAAGAAGCTAACTCCATTGTTATTGAATATAATTTCAGTGAACAGCACTCGCTGTTTTTTGCGTTCACTGAAATTAGATTCGGTCACTCACATGATCCCCCGTTTGCTGTACATCTTGCACTGTGGCACATACTTAACACCATTGCATGGACTGGCTTAGGAAGCTGCATTGACTTTGTAGGCCCTAAACTTTTGAATGAAACATCAGTCAATACTCACTGTAGAAAAGTGCAGGAGAACACAGTAAGCCTGATTTACAGGGAGATCCTGTTGATGTCTGATGGATTACTGTAGCATAGAAATGCATGTACATTTGTCAGTGCAGAATAATTTCTTACATGATTTATGTAACTGACCTTGAGAGTTACCTGATAGGATGCTCAACACTTTGGCCAGAATCTGTAAAACTGTAGCTGTTCCATTCATGAAGTACTTATGAAAATCACAGAGAGTAGTTTATAATCCCTCATCTTTGCAGAAGTAGCTGCAAACAGTTGTAAAATCTGCAAAGCTTTAGTGCCATTTGAAACATCACAGTTTCTACAGGGAGCCATCAGCTTTGTAGCTTCTAAAACGCAGTGCACAGTAACAGCAATCACAACCTAAAAGCCATAAAATTGGTATGATCCTTCAGGAAGGGGTTATAACTCAACATGTTACCCGGTATTTAGCTCAATACTACAATGAGTGTGAGACCTTATCCTGGGTAAGGTTCAGAGCCATGTCTGTGCACAGATCAGGTCTAGCTTTTATTCTGTGGCTTGTGCATAAACTACAGCAGCAGATGATTTAAAGGGCATCAGGCAGCCTAAAGTATATAGGGCGGCCACGGTGGTGCAGCGGTTAGCGTTGCCGCCTCAGAGCAAGAGGTTCTCCAGTTCGATCCTCGGCTGGGGTGCCTTCTGTGCGGAATCTGCATGTCCTCCCTGTAGTCGCGTGGGTTTCCTCCGGGTGCTCCGGTTTCCTCCCACATCCCAAAAACATGCTGTAGGTGGAATGGACACTCTAAATTGGCCCTAGGAGTGAGTGCGTGCATGTGTGTGTGTGCCTTCTGTGGAAGGTTGAGTGCCAGGCTGGCAACTCAACACCATAAAACTCCACTGCCAGTCATGAGCGGACAGGTGATCCGCTGTGGCGACCCCTAACTGGGAAAAGCTGAAAGAAGAAGGCAGCCTAAAGTATGTGAGTGGTATGTCAACCTTCCCTTTCTGACCAAGAAGAATGAGCATCAGGAAAGATAACCTAACAATGATAACCTAAAGGATGTTACATTTTAGAATCAGATACCTGTTATTTGGTGATGTTCAGCCCAACCAGTTGTTTTATTACTTGTATGTCAGGATATCAAACTGTGGATTCTCAACTTCCTGCTGTAATTTTTAATGTCTTGCTACTATGTCATTTATACTGTACAGAGTCCTACAACTGGCAGGTAGCCTGCTGTCCACCTGCATCATATACCTGTTGTTGACATAAGAGTTCATTTCTAGGACTATGTGCCTTGTTTTACTACACCCTGCTTCTGTGATGCTGAACTAGTTAAAAAGCTTTACTGATGTTGCAGTTGTTAACTTGTTACTAAAGACAGGTTTTTCCACTTCCTTTTTAGCTGCTGAGGTCTCCTTGAGCTCTCCTTCATATCTGTTTTTGAATTTGGCCTTTCTCTTCTTGATATTGGAAACCAAGACCCATACCTCTGAACTGGTATAATTTAGGGATAGCGGTATAATTTTGGCTCCCAGATTTAGCTTTGCTTTTCCTAGATCTACTGATTTATTTTATAAAGTTAGATATGTTTATGGGTGCATACATTATTATTGTATAAACTGTGCATCCATGAAGGTTTTCTATCAGTAGTTATACAGGGGCTAGTATATGAACATTTTTATTCTGAAAAGCAGAGAGAGAAAATGCTCCTTGTTCAGACCCCTGCTTTGATTTTTAAAGGCCAGCACTAAGAATGTTAATGTGTGGATGTTGCAAGGTTTGGCAAAACCTGTAGTACTAGGAAGTAAACAAGAAAAAAAGAATATAAACTAAAATTTGCTATTGCCCGTTATACACACTTGATAGCTCCTTATTCTGCTTTATTGGTTCAACTAGTTACCTGTTTTGTCAATATGCACTGGAAAAGATAGTGGGCAGGATTCACGGAGGCTTGCACGGAGTCTAAGAGTAGTGTAAGACTCCATGCAGCCTTCGCGATCCAGGAACAGCCCAAAGTACGTGTAAGAGACCAGCTAAAACGTCTCTTACATGGAGTGGGCGTGGATAAGCTAATCACCTCACTTGCAGCTGAATAGCATGCAAATAAGGTTGATTAGCGATCCACGAAGCCCAAAACAGCCCGTGTAAGAGCCGTTTTAGCTGCAGAAATGTACTCAGTTGACAACTGAGTACGTTTCTGCAAAACCACAATGGAGCCATGTCAACTCCAAATAAAGGGTGCATATGTGTCAGGCAGCATGCCGATGGCCAAATATGTGGCCATTGGCAAGGTAACCTGATGCAAAAGTAATAAAAATCTAATTTTTTTTTCGGCGATGTTTAAACCCAGCGCAGCCCCGCGCAAACGGGCTGCGCTGTATAAAACATAAAAATGAAGGTTATAAACCCACAAATGTGGGTTTTATGCAATACATGGATTTACAATGCAGGGACCAGCAGACCAAATACAACATGGCCACCGTTTAGTGGTTGCTAAGGGGGGAAGCTGAGTCTAAGACATGTAACTAAGCATTAGTAGGCAATCTGATGCAAATGAGTGTTAGGATACTGAATTCCACTGTCACATAGCAAATGAGCACATTATGAGTAGTGTAAGAGTTACAGAAGGGGGAGGAACAGAGTAGGAGATAGGTGACATCACAGGGGGGAATGGCAGAAAGAAATGCAGTTCATTGGAGGTCAAAGTTACATGACAGATGTCAGACACATATCATGGAAAGAGGAGTGCCACAACATAAGCATGGGAAAGTCAAGAAATGGAAGGTGTACACTGTTGCCTACACCAAAGTTTCTTGCTGGGCGTGCATGCGCACGTGTGCGCGCCATGAAGCGCGAGTAAGACAGTGTGCGCGCGTGTAAGGCAGACTGAGCATGTGGGAGCGTGTTGGTAGATGTTTAACACTGTTTGCGTGGGTGTGCGCGCGTGTAGGGCAGACTTAGCATGTAGAAACCTGTTGGCAGACCTGTAACACTGTTTGAGCTGGTGTGCGCGCGTTTTAATCCGAATAAGCAGATTCTGTACCGTGTAAGCATGTGTGCGCGTGTGAAAGCCACTGTGAGCGTGTTTCTGCTGGTATACACGCTGCTCCCCCCTGAGGAAACAGAAAGGAAAAAGGAAGCAACAAAATTAGTAGGAAGCTAGCAGGGACTACTGCTGGAGCTAGCAGGTGAAAACAATTAGAAGCAGGCAATTACACAGGCAGAATAGTAGCTCAGCCCAACACTTAAAAATCTGCAAACAGCAGTGCAAGATGTTTCTCTCAAGAGACACTGCAAGACAGGAGTAAGCTATTAGAAGTGAAAACTGAAAAAGCTGAACTCAGAGCAGAAATGTTAGGGGCTGCCATAGCTGTCATAATGAGACATAGGCGACTTGCTGAGGGTGGTGACAATGCAGATGGTGCCAGACAACCCACAGTGAGGAGACGGAGAAGAGTGTACAGGCCCAGGGTCACCTACCACGGGTTACATGAGCTGGAGATAGTAGAGCACTATAGAGTGGACGGAGACCTCCTGCAGCAAATAGTGGAGCTGTGCAGGCCACGCCTCACACACAGAACCAACAGAGGGAACCCATCCCAGTGGAAACCAAGGTATGTGTTGGCCTAAGAATACTAGTAACAGGTACCTTCCAGAGACCAACTGGTGATATGATGGGGGTATCACAGGCATCAGCCTCCAGGGTACTGCACCAGTTTCTGGATGCCATGTCAGCACATGTCGGTGATTATGTATATTTCCCCAATGCCCGTGAGGTATTGGCCAGCAATATCGTCTCTTCCAGCAAATAGCGGAATACCCTGAGGTAGTGGGTGCAATAGACTGCACGCATACGCATCAAAGCACCAGCCGGTGAGCGGGTAGGGCCTACATTAACCGCAAGTGCTTCCCTCCATCAACTGCCAGGTCGTGTGTGATGCCCAGGGCATAATAATGAATGTGTGTGCTGGCTGCCCTGGGAGCTACCATGATTCCCACATCTGGCATTTGACACAGCTGTACCAGACATTTGCCAATGGGGACATCCCACACGGACACCTAGTGGGGATGCAGGTTATGCACTGGAGCCGTGGCTGATGACACCCATCAGAAACGCACACACACCTGAACAGGAACGCCATAATGAGGCACATGCACAAACACGTAATGTAATAGAGGGTGTGTTTGGGCTGCTCAAGTCACGGTTCCGGTGTCTGGACACATCTGGTGGAGCCTTGCAGTACACACCAACTACATGTACCCAAATTGTCATGGTATGTGCTATGCTACATAATATGATCTTGCGAAAACAGCTGCAGCAGGACCAGCATAGGGCTGGGCCAAAAAGCCCCCCACCATTGCCAAGGCCATCACAGGCAGAGCGTGACTCGGAGGAGGAACAACCTGAGCCTGCCCCAGTAGGCAGAAGGAGGCATGCCCAGTATGCCCTGGCCTTGGCAAAGAGGCAACGATAGCACATACACTGGCTCAGTAGGAACCCTGGGAATGATACCCCCTCTGACTCACTCAAATAATAACAGGGATGCCTAAAATGACATGACCTGCTCACAGACATGTACAGGGAGTGTAATATGTGCATCCGACAGAGGCAGCCCTGCAGCACCACCTGAGGCATGAATGCCATGTGTTAAGTAATGTAACAGCACACCTGAGGACCCTGACTAACATCCTACCCTCACCAAGCATCATGCCATAATATGACAATGAGATGATCAAGTGCAATAATTGGCTGAAGTATCGCAGTTAGTCAAAGGGGATCCAATGTGTGCCAGCCTGGGATGACATGCTGAGCATGACATGATGCTCCACCTGCTAGGACTGGCGTGCACCTATCAGTGCAGGCCGTATGGATACTGGCAAAGGCTGTTGTTACCCACAGTGTGCCCTGAATAGGTAAGGCTCAAAACACAAACCTACCTCCATAGGTATCAGAAGGGATAAGAACCTAGATGTAATGCTACCCAATGCCAGCAGTCGAAACAGCAAGATGCATACAGTCTAAACTCACCCAGTATGGAGAATGTTGATATCTGTGCTGTAACAGAAAACTGGGTCAAGGCTCACAACATCACCCTAACACTACCAGGTTACACCTCATACTGTGCTGTACAGCCTCAACACATGGAACAAGCTACAAAAGGAGGGTGACTAGCAATAATTGTCAAGGATAACCACACCCCATGTTGGTACCACAACAAGAAGCAGCATGGACTAGCCATGGTTAAGTAACAGTGGCTAAAACTGCCCCCCAGTTTATAGCTTGCTACAGACTACTGTCCCAACACCAGGAACTGCACCTGGCCTATGCTGGAATACATGAATATATCAAGTCCTCCAAACCACATTATATTGGGTGACTGAAAATACCCAGACATAGACTGGGAGCATTATACTAGCCCCAACACTGTAGGACAAAAGTTCATAGAATCCATAAACCAAAATGCCCAGGAACAACGTACCACTCCCACAAGAGGGGTAAGCATACTGGATGTGATAATCAGCAACATGGGTACTGGATGGCAAGATGAGAAGTGTATTGCTCACTGGTAAAACCAGACCATAGAGTAATCACACTGGATATACAAATCCTGACCACAGTCCCTGGCCAGAAAACCACAGTGAAAAACATGTGTAAAGCAATATTTGCACTCCTCCAAACTGATGTGGAATCCATTAAAGGTCCTGTGCAGGTGCAAAATATGGGCCACACCTCAGAACCTGTAATACAGCCATTCCATGAACACTGCCAGGAATGCTTGGATTATGCAAGCCTAAATTAAAACAAGACACAATGCCATACATGCAGGCATCTGGCATGGTGGACACCAGCCATAACCAAACCATGCAAGAGAATGAGGAAGCTACTACATGATAGAGCAAACATAAAAAATGAAGTAATCACTGATCAGTAGTATGGCAATAAAATATGTCCACACATACAATCCACTAAGGCCAGCCACAACAAGTTGAATCTGTGAATCTTGAGGCAATGTTACACCTGCCCCAAGTACACAGACAACCCCCAAGTCCCCCCAAGAAATACAAATATATGTGAGAGATGCAACCATCTATCCAAACTGGAGGCTGAGCTCCCTCAACTCAGTACTCCCAAAACTAGTCAGGAGGAGAAGGTAACCACACACACCACAAACCCAGTCCCACATAGACCTATCACAACTGCAAACCAAAGACATAAACACAGAAAAACATTCCCAGAGGTCCAATTACAAACACACCACACCAACAGAGGCCTCCAAAGCAGACACCCAATCAAACAACCTCCAAACATAGCACATGCAACACATAGTACACAAAGCTGGTGTGCCAAACAGTCACAGGCCAGAAGGAGAAACAACATGCCTGATACAGTTGTAATAGGTGACTCCGTAGCGAGACACACTGCTGTCCCACACACCAGACTGAACAAGGGAAAGGGTACAGTAAGCTGCCTGTAGGCTGCCACAATGCCACATAACACAAGTATGCAGGTCACCCCAAAGCAAGTAGAAATATGATGCAGTCATAGTCCATGCTGGTGTGAATGACCTGAGATGTACCTCCCCGGACTACATGAAAAGAGACATAGATGAGCTCTCTGATTATGTAGTCCAGGCCAGTATGACACTGACCGTTTGCAGCATCCTACCCTCACCAAGAATGATGCCACAGTACAAACACGGAATGATCAGTTATAACAAGTGGCACAATTACTGGTGTCATTCCAAGGGGATCCAATGTCTGTCTGCTTGGGTTGTCATGCTTGACAAGCCACGCAGCTGTTCCAGGGATGGCTTGCACCTGTTACCCCTGGGCGTCTGGATATTGGATAAGGCTTTTGCCACCTCCATAGAGCCTTTCGTAGGCAAGGCTGAAAAGACTAACCCACCACCCTACAAAACATAAGTGGAAAGAAACATAAGGGTAATGCTGACCAATGCCAGATGTGTAAACCCCAATATGCATGCTCCCGAGGCCATCCCCAGTATGGAGAACATTGATGTCTGTGCAGTGACAGAAACCTGCTGCAAGCCTCCTGACAGCACACCAGCACTACCAGGTTATACCACATATCGTGCCATGGCCCCAAAACCTGGAACAAAACATAAAAGGAGGGTGAGTATCCATATTCAGCACAGACACCCATACGTCCAGGTAACTGACAATGCACAAGGCATTGGAGTCCACCCATGTGCAACTAACTGTAGGCAAGACTGCTGTACAGTCTGTAGCATGCTACAGACCACACTCTCACACACAGGAACCCCACCCAGCCGTCCTGAAGACACTGGACAGTATGAATGTCCCACCAAATACCAAACAAGGTACTCACAAATTACCACATAGGTGGTAAACCATTATGTATGGAAGGAGTAATCAGGGACCTAGGGACACAAGTGGACAGTAACCTGTTATGTGACACTCACATTGCCAATGTGGCTAGGAAGACTGTCTACATTGGACACCGTATCATGAAAGGATTCACATCTACGTCAACAGAGGTCATTGTGCCCCTATACTGTTCTCTTATCACACCCATAATCTAGTACAATGCCTCATATGGGATGTACCTTACCTGACACCTGCAGCAGTTAGAAAGACCTCAAAGGTACCTCACCAAGAGGATAAAGGGTCTCAAATATATGTCATATGCTGCCTGGCTGTAGACACCCCAGCTGAATGCAGTCACATACTGTCTACACAGAGGCATTGCATGCCTGTTGTACAAGGCCATGTCCAACACAGGAGTAATGGACATGCTCCACCCCAGAAAACTGAAAGCCATCGGAGCTGTGAGAGTGAGAGATGTCAGCCTCAACACATAATGAAATAGGATGTGCTGGAGGGACAGATACATAACCCAGAGGCTCCCCACACCCTGGAACAGAATCCCACTCCATGTTAGGCAGAGCCCCTCACTGACACTCTTCAACAGGAATCTTGCCAAGTGGATGGATGATCGTAGAGTTACACTGGGGGTCTTCACTGTGTCACGTCCAGACAGAAGCACAGCAAAGCAAATCATAAATGGCCATAATATTCACATAGCAAGGGGTGGCGAAAGCCACACACACTCTGGCTAGGCTAACAAATGCCCTAGGGTGGATAGCCTAGTATGAACCTATGAAGATACAAATTGTACAGGACATTAAGGATAATCCGAAGGCTTCCACAACTGATGGTAGGAACCGTGTTGGGAATTCACAGATATGCTCTGAATCACACAAATATCACAAACAACATACCAAACACACACACACATTGCCAACATACATCCTGACAGGTGCAGTGCAACCCCCCCCCCCCCAGAATGCAAAATATCTATCCCCTGACATTGCAGATGCTGAGGTAACAGCCAGCATCTACAAAGTAAAACACACAGCAGCAATGGTATGAGATGGTGTCCTGGGCTGAGTCCAACATGGACTCCAAGACGAATGGAATGCCAAATCACACTACTGCTCAATGTCAGCCTTACCACAGGATATGTACCCAAAGAGCAGTGTACAACAACAGTGGTCCTTTTCAACAAAGGTGTTGCCTGAATGGATACTGAAAACTAACACCCCAGAATCCTGAGAAGCTCAGTCTGCACAGCTATGGAAAGGATCAGCATGTACCGCAGACATAAAGATATTGGGGACCTACTGACACGGACCCTACCCAGTGTGGCTTTCTTAAGTGCAGATCCTGCCCCTAAACAGGAAAACTGACCTTGAGAGTTACCTGATAGCATGCTCAACACTTTGGCCAGAATCTGTAAAACTGTAGCTGTTCCATTCATGAAGTACTTATGAAAATCACAGAGAGTAGTTTATAATCCCTCATCTTTGCAGAAGTAGCTGCAAACAGTTGTAAAATCTGCAAAGCTTTAGTGCCATTTGAAACATCACAGTTTCTACAGGGAGCCATCAGCTTTGTAGCTTCTAAAGCAGTGCACAGTAACAGCAATCACAACCTAAAAGCCATAAAATTGGTATGATCCTTCAGGAAGGGGTTATAACTCAACATGTTACCCGGTATTTAGCTCAATACTACAATGAGTGTGAGACCTTATCCTGGGTAAGGTTCAGAGCCATGTCTGTGCACAGATCAGGTCTAGCTTTTATTCTGTGGCTTGTGCATAAACTACAGCAGCAGATGATTTAAAGGGCATCAGGCAGCCTAAAGTATATAGGGCGACCACGGTGGTGCAGCGGTTAAGCGTTGCCGCCTCAGAGCAAGAGGTTCTCCAGTTCGATCCTCGGCTGGGGTGCCTTCTGTCGGAATCTGCATGTCCTCCTGTAGTCGCGTGGGTTTCCTCCGGTGCTCGGTTTCCTCCCACATCCCAAAAACATGCTGTAGGTGGAATGGACACTCTAAATTGGCCCTAGGAGTGAGTGCGTGCATGTGTGTGTGTGCCTTCTGTGGAAGGTTGAGTGCCAGGCTGGCAACTCAACACCATAAAACTCCACTGCCAGTCATGAGCGGACAGGTGATCCGCTGTGGCGACCTAACTGGGAAAAGCTGAAAGAAGAAGGCAGCCTAAAGTATGTGAGTGGTATGTCAACCTTCCCTTTCTGACCAAGAAGAATGAGCATCAGGAAAGATAACCTAACAATGATAACCTAAAGGATGTTACATTTTAGAATCAGATACCTGTTATTTGGTGATGTTCAGCCCAACCAGTTGTTTTATTACTTGTATGTCAGGATATCAAACTGTGGATTCTCAACTTCCTGCTGTAATTTTTAATGTCTTGCTACTATGTCATTTATACTGTACAGAGTCCTACAACTGGCAGGTAGCCTGCTGTCCACCTGCATCATATACCTGTTGTTGACATAAGAGTTCATTTCTAGGACTATGTGCCTTGTTTTACTACACCCTGCTTCTGTGATGCTGAACTAGTTAAAAAGCTTTACTGATGTTGCAGTTGTTAACTTGTTACTAAAGACAGGTTTTTCCACTTCCTTTTTAGCTGCTGAGGTCTCCTTGAGCTCTCCTTCATATCTGTTTTTGAATTTGGCCTTTCTCTTCTTGATATTGGAAACCAAGACCCATACCTCTGAACTGGTATAATTTAGGGATAGCGGTATAATTTTGGCTCCCAGATTTAGCTTTGCTTTTCCTAGATCTACTGATTTATTTTATAAAGTTAGATATGTTTATGGGTGCATACATTATTATTGTATAAACTGTGCATCCATGAAGGTTTTCTATCAGTAGTTATACAGGGGCTAGTATATGAACATTTTTTATTCTGAAAAGCAGAGAGAGAAAATGCTCCTTGTTCAGACCCCTGCTTTGATTTTTAAAGGCCAGCACTAAGAATGTTAATGTGTGGATGTTGCAAGGTTTGGCAAAACCTGTAGTACTAGGAAGTAAACAAGAAAAAAAGAATATAAACTAAAATTTGCTATTGCCCGTTATACACACTTGATAGCTCCTTATTCTGCTTTATTGGTTCAACTAGTTACCTGTTTTTGTCAATATGCACTGGAAAAGATAGTGGGCAGGATTCACGGAGGCTTGCACGGAGTCTAAGAGTAGTGTAAGACTCCATGCAGCCTTCGCGATCCAGGAACAGCCCAAAGTACGTGTAAGAGACCAGCTAAAACGTCTCTTACATGGAGTGGGCGTGGATAAGCTAATCACCTCACTTGCAGCTGAATAGCATGCAAATAAGGTTGATTAGCGATCCACGAAGCCCAAAACAGCCCGTGTAAGAGCCGTTTTAGCTGCAGAAATGTACTCAGTTGACAACTGAGTACGTTTCTGCAAAAACCACAATGGAGCCATGTCAACTCCAAATAAAGGGTGCATATGTGTCAGGCAGCATGCCGATGGCCAAATATGTGGCCATTGGCAAGGTAACCTGATGCAAAAGTAATAAAAATCTAATTTTTTTTTCGGCGATGTTTAAACCCAGCGCAGCCCCGCGCAAACGGGCTGCGCTGTATAAAACATAAAAATGAAGGTTATAAACCCACAAATGTGGGTTTTATGCAATACATGGATTTACAATGCAGGGACCAGCAGACCAAATACAACATGGCCACCGTTTAGTGGTTGCTAAGGGGGGAAGCTGAGTCTAAGACATGTAACTAAGCATTAGTAGGCAATCTGATGCAAATGAGTGTTAGGATACTGAATTCCACTGTCACATAGCAAATGAGCACATTATGAGTAGTGTAAGAGTTACAGAAGGGGGAGGAACAGAGTAGGAGATAGGTGACATCACAGGGGGGAATGGCAGAAAGAAATGCAGTTCATTGGAGGTCAAAGTTACATGACAGATGTCAGACACATATCATGGAAAGAGGAGTGCCACAACATAAGCATGGGAAAGTCAAGAAATGGAAGGTGTACACTGTTGCCTACACCAAAGTTTCTTGCTGGTGCATCTTGCGATGCGCGCCATGAAGCGCGAGTAAGACAGTGTCTTGTGGCGTGTAAGGCAGACTGAGCATGTGGGAGCGTGTTGGTAGATGTTTAACACTGTTTGCGTGGGTGTGCGCGCGTGTAGGGCAGACTTAGCATGTAGAAACCTGTTGGCAGACCTGTAACACTGTTTGAGCTGGTGTGCCGCGTTTTAATCGAATAAGCAGATTCTGTACCGTGTAAGCATGTGTGCGGCGTGTAAGCCACTGTGGCGTGTTTCTGCTGGTATACACGCTGCTCCCCCCTGAGGAAACAGAAAGGAAAAAGGAAGCAACAAAATTAGTAGGAAGCTAGCAGGGACTACTGCTGGAGCTAGCAGGTGAAAACAATTAGAAGCAGGCAATTACACAGGCAGAATAGTAGCTCAGCCCAACACTTAAAAATCTGCAAACAGCAGTGCAAGATGTTTCTCTCAAGAGACACTGCAAGACAGGAGTAAGCTATTAGAAGTGAAAACTGAAAAAGCTGAACTCAGAGCAGAAATGTTAGGGGCTGCCATAGCTGTCATAATGAGACATAGGCGACTTGCTGAGGGTGGTGACAATGCAGATGGTGCCAGACAACCCACAGTGAGGAGACGGAGAAGAGTGTACAGGCCCAGGGTCACCTACCACGGGTTACATGAGCTGGAGATAGTAGAGCACTATAGAGTGGACGGAGACCTCCTGCAGCAAATAGTGGAGCTGTGCAGGCCACGCCTCACACACAGAACCAACAGAGGGGAACCCATCCCAGTGGAAACCAAGGTATGTGTTGGCCTAAGAATACTAGTAACAGGTACCTTCCAGAGACCAACTGGTGATATGATGGGGGTATCACAGGCATCAGCCTCCAGGGTACTGCACCAGTTTCTGGATGCCATGTCAGCACATGTCGGTGATTATGTATATTTCCCCAATGCCCGTGAGGTATTGGCCAGCAATATGCGTCTCTTCCAGCAAATAGCGGAATACCCTGAGGTAGTGGGTGCAATAGACTGCCGCACATACGCATCAAAGCACCAGCGGTGGCGGTAGGGCCTACATTAACCGCAAGTGCTTCCCCTCCATCAACTGCCAGGTCGTGTGTGATGCCCAGGGCATAATAATGAATGTGTGTGCTGGCTGCCCTGGGAGCTACCATGATTCCCACATCTGGCATTTGACACAGCTGTACCAGACATTTGCCAATGGGGACATCCCACACGGACACCTAGTGGGGGATGCAGGTTATGCACTGGAGCCGTGGCTGATGACACCCATCAGAAACGCACACACACCTGAACAGGAACGCCATAATGAGGCACATGCACAAACACGTAATGTAATAGAGGGTGTGTTTGGGCTGCTCAAGTCACGGTTCCGGTGTCTGGACACATCTGGTGGAGCCTTGCAGTACACACCAACTACATGTACCCAAATTGTCATGGTATGTGCTATGCTACATAATATGATCTTGCGAAAACAGCTGCAGCAGGACCAGCATAGGGCTGGGCCAAAAAGCCCCCCACCATTGCCAAGGCCATCACAGGCAGAGCGTGACTCGGAGGAGGAACAACCTGAGCCTGCCCCAGTAGGCAGAAGGAGGCATGCCCAGTATGCCCTGGCCTTGGCAAAGAGGCAACGCATAGCACATACACTGGCTCAGTAGGAACCCTGGGAATGATACCCCCTCTGACTCACTCAAATAATAACAGGGATGCCTAAAATGACATGACCTGCTCACAGACATGTACAGGGAGTGTAATATGTGCATCCGACAGAGGCAGCCCTGCAGCACCACCTGAGGCATGAATGCCATGTGTTAAGTAATGTAACAGCACACCTGAGGACCCTGACTAACATCCTACCCTCACCAAGCATCATGCCATAATATGACAATGAGATGATCAAGTGCAATAATTGGCTGAAGTATCGCAGTTAGTCAAAGGGGATCCAATGTGTGCCAGCCTGGGATGACATGCTGAGCATGACATGATGCTCCACCTGCTAGGACTGGCGTGCACCTATCAGTGCAGGCCGTATGGATACTGGCAAAGGCTGTTGTTACCCACAGTGTGCCCTGAATAGGTAAGGCTCAAAACACAAACCTACCTCCATAGGTATCAGAAGGGATAAGAACCTAGATGTAATGCTACCCAATGCCAGCAGTCGAAACAGCAAGATGCATACAGTCTAAACTCACCCAGTATGGAGAATGTTGATATCTGTGCTGTAACAGAAAACTGGGTCAAGGCTCACAACATCACCCTAACACTACCAGGTTACACCTCATACTGTGCTGTACAGCCTCAACACATGGAACAAGCTACAAAAGGAGGGTGACTAGCAATAATTGTCAAGGATAACCACACCCCCATGTTGGTACCACAACAAGAAGCAGCATGGACTAGCCATGGTTAAGTAACAGTGGCTAAAACTGCCCCCCAGTTTATAGCTTGCTACAGACTACTGTCCCAACACCAGGAACTGCACCTGGCCTATGCTGGAATACATGAATATATCAAGTCCTCCAAACCACATTATATTGGGTGACTGAAAATACCCAGACATAGACTGGGAGCATTATACTAGCCCCAACACTGTAGGACAAAAGTTCATAGAATCCATAAACCAAAATGCCCAGGAACAACGTACCACTCCCACAAGAGGGGTAAGCATACTGGATGTGATAATCAGCAACATGGGTACTGGATGGCAAGATGAGAAGTGTATTGCTCACTGGTAAAACCAGACCATAGAGTAATCACACTGGATATACAAATCCTGACCACAGTCCCTGGCCAGAAAACCACAGTGAAAAACATGTGTAAAGCAATATTTGCACTCCTCCAAACTGATGTGGAATCCATTAAAGGTCCTGTGCAGGTGCAAAATATGGGCCACACCTCAGAACCTGTAATACAGCCATTCCATGAACACTGCCAGGAATGCTTGGATTATGCAAGCCTAAATTAAAACAAGACACAATGCCATACATGCAGGCATCTGGCATGGTGGACACCAGCCATAACCAAACCATGCAAGAGAATGAGGAAGCTACTACATGATAGAGCAAACATAAAAATGAAGTAATCACTGATCAGTAGTATGGCAATAAAATATGTCCACACATACAATCCACTAAGGCCAGCCACAACAAGTTGAATCTGTGAATCTTGAGGCAATGTTACACCTGCCCCAAGTACACAGACAACCCTAACTCCCCAAGAAATACAAATATATGTGAGAGATGCAACCATCTATCCAAACTGGAGGCTGAGCTCCCTCAACTCAGTACTCCCAAAACTAGTCAGGAGGAGAAGGTAACCACACACACCACAAACCCAGTCCCACATAGACCTATCACAACTGCAAACCAAAGACATAAACACAGAAAAACATTCCCAGAGGTCCGAATTACAAACACACCACACCAACAGAGGCCTCCAAAGCAGACACCCAATCAAACAACCTCCAAACATAGCACATGCAACACATAGTACACAAAGCTGGTGTGCCAAACAGTCACAGGCCAGAAGGAGAAACAACATGCCTGATACAGTTGTAATAGGTGACTCCGTAGCGAGACACACTGCTGTCCCACACACCAGACTGAACAAGGGAAAGGGTACAGTAAGCTGCCTGTAGGCTGCCACAATACGCCACATAACACAAGTATGCAGGTCACCCCAAAGCAAGTAGAAATATGATGCAGTCATAGTCCATGCTGGTGTGAATGACCTGAGATGTACCTCCCCGGACTACATGAAAAGAGACATAGATGAGCTCTCTGATTATGTAGTCCAGGCCAGTATGACACTGACCGTTTGCAGCATCCTACCCTCACCAAGAATGATGCCACAGTACAAACACGGAATGATCAGTTATAACAAGTGGCACAATTACTGGTGTCATTCCAAGGATCCAAGGTCTGCCTGCTTGGGTTGTCATGCTTGACAGGCCAGGCAGCTGTTCCAGGGTTGGCTTGAACCTGTTACCCTTGGGCGTCTGGATATTGGATAAGGCTTTTGCCACCTCCATAGAGCCTTTCGTAGGCAAGGCTGAAAAGACTAACCCACCACCCTACAAAACATAAGTGGAAAGAAACATAAGGGTAATGCTGACCAATGCCAGATGTGTAAACCCCAATATGCATGCTCCCGAGGCCATCCCCAGTATGGAGAACATTGATGTCTGTGCAGTGACAGAAACCTGCTGCAAGCCTCCTGACAGCACACCAGCACTACCAGGTTATACCACATATCATGCGCCATGGCCCCAAAACCTGGAACAAAACATAAAAGGAGGGTGAGTATCCATATTCAGCACAGACACCCATACGTCCAGGTAACTGACAATGCACAAGGCATTGGAGTCCACCCATGTGCAACTAACTGTAGGCAAGACTGCTGTACAGTCTGTAGCATGCTACAGACCACACTCTCACACACAGGAACCCCACCCAGCCGTCCTGAAGACACTGGACAGTATGAATGTCCCACCAAATACCAAACAAGGTACTCACAAATTACCACATAGGTGGTAAACCATTATGTATGGAAGGAGTAATCAGGGACCTAGGGACACAAGTGGACAGTAACCTGTTATGTGACACTCACATTGCCAATGTGGCTAGGAAGACTGTCTACATTGGACACCGTATCATGAAAGGATTCACATCTACGTCAACAGAGGTCATTGTGCCCCTATACTGTTCTCTTATCACACCCATAATCTAGTACAATGCCTCATATGGGATGTACCTTACCTGACACCTGCAGCAGTTAGAAAGACCTCAAAGGTACCTCACCAAGAGGATAAAGGGTCTCAAATATATGTCATATGCTGCCTGGCTGTAGACACCCCAGCTGAATGCAGTCACATACTGTCTACACAGAGGCATTGCATGCCTGTTGTACAAGGCCATGTCCAACACAGGAGTAATGGACATGCTCCACCCCAGAAAACTGAAAGCCATCGGAGCTGTGAGAGTGAGAGATGTCAGCCTCAACACATAATGAAATAGGATGTGCTGGAGGGACAGATACATAACCCAGAGGCTCCCACACCCTGGAACAGAATCCCACTCCATGTTAGGCAGAGCCCCTCACTGACACTCTTCAACAGGAATCTTGCCAAGTGGATGGATGATCGTAGAGTTACACTGGGGGTCTTCACTGTGTCACGTCCAGACAGAAGCACAGCAAAGCAAATCATAAATGGCCATAATATTCACATAGCAAGGGGTGGCGAAAGCCACACACACTCTGGCTAGGCTAACAAATGCCCTAGGGTGGATAGCCTAGTATGAACCTATGAAGATACAAATTGTACAGGACATTAAGGATAATCCGAAGGCTTCCACAACTGATGGTAGGAACCGTGTTGGGAATTCACAGATATGCTCTGAATCACACAAATATCACAAACAACATACCAAACACACACACATTGCCAACATACATCCTGACAGGTGCAGTGCAACCCCCCCCCCCCCAGAATGCAAAATATCTATCCCCTGACATTGCAGATGCTGAGGTAACAGCCAGCATCTACAAAGTAAAACACACAGCAGCAATGGTATGAGATGGTGTCCTGGGCTGAGTCCAACATGGACTCCAAGACGAATGGAATGCCAAATCACACTACTGCTCAATGTCAGCCTTACCACAGGATATGTACCCAAAGAGCAGTGTACAACAACAGTGGTCCTTTTCAACAAAGGTGTTGCCTGAATGGATACTGAAAACTAACACCCCAGAATCCTGAGAAGCTCAGTCTGCACAGCTATGGAAAGGATCAGCATGTACCGCAGACATAAAGATATTGGGGACCTACTGACACCGGACCCTACCCAGTGTGGCTTTCTTAAGTGCAGATCCTGCCCCTAAACATGTTTGACTCATTTGAAACAGTCATTAAGGTCATTGATGAGGGCAATGTGGTCCACACAGCGTAGCTGGACCTTGCAAAGGCTTCTATACAATACCCTACGTGTTCATTATAGATATGCTCACCAGCTTAAATATAAACCCCTATGTCAGTAGAGGGGTTGCAAACCAGACCAAAGACAGAACAGACATGGTCAGACATGCTGCAGCCATGTCAGACTACAAACCAGATATAACTGGCATCCCACAAGGCTTGGTCCTGGGATCTCCCTCGTCTGGTATATATGTCCCATAGGTACAGGCCAACATGGAAGGACTGTGTCTGAACATGTTTGCAGAGGACTACAAACTGCTCACCATATATGACCCTCCAGCTGACACAAGCATCCCACAAAAGGGCCACATAGAAACAGACAACTGGTGCCATAGCCATGTCAGCAAGCTAATTGCAGAAAAGTGTATAGTCAACCCCCGTGGATATACAGTAAGTGCCCACCAATTACCACATAGGTGTTAACCCATTACGTACTTAACATGTAATGAGAGACCTGGGGACACAAGGTGATAGATATCCTGCATTGGACAAACATGTGGCTGTAGTGTTCACAGAAACATACCATATACCCACCTAATCATGAAGGTTGTCAGATCTAGATAAGGGGAGGTCATTGTGGCTCTGCAGTCATCCTTCATCAGCGTTACAATTGACTACAATAGCCCCTGTGGGATGTACCTCAGCAGACACCTCCATCAACTGTAAAGTCCCCAACAGTACCTCACCAGGGGTATCAAGGAGCTTGCACAGATGCCATGTGTTGCCTGATTAAACAAACTGCAGCTACACACACTGCCATACTGCCCACCCAGAGGCAAGCTGTGCCTGATGTATAAAGCCATGTCCAAGCTGGTATCAATAAACATGCTGCACCTTGTACAATCTGAATGGCAGTGAGCTATGCACATGAGAGACCTGAACCCCAGCACTGTCTTACATAGGACAAGCTGTACTGCATGATCCATAACACAGAAGCCACCCCCACCCATAAGTAAACTCCCAGTACAGGCTATCCATAGAGTCACTCATCGATTCTCCTCAAGAGGAATCTTGATGAGTGGATGGGAGATGGTAGCTTTACCCTGGGTATCACTGTTATGTCACAGGTAGACAGAGGCACAGTATACTAACCATGACATATGTCATGGCAAACTCCACTTACAATGTGTGAAGGACAAACACACTCTCCGACTAGCATTAGAAATGGCCTAGGGCACATCGCTAGTGTTTGCAAATGTACACCTATGTTGTGGAATACACTACCAATGTTGGACAAGCCTGGTTTAAGTAGTTCATATCTGAACATAATGCAACATGGTCAGATGTGCACAACTGGCCCCTAACCAGGCTGTTGTGCTCACTATGGAAATGTAAAGCAGTGATAGGACTAAAGCCCAGGATACTGTCCACCACAGTCAAAGTACTGAACCAGTACACTATACAGTACTACAGTGTTAGGTCAGTGTGAAAGGATGTTGACAACTGTATGCAAAGTATCCCATGCAAACCCTGCAGGCACAGTATAATCCCTGCTGTGTTCACACACAAAGCAGTTGGACAGTAACTACACAACATGACACACAACACACAACCATAAACGGGAGATATTTGTTGAAGTTCACACTCATCAACAAATGTGGTGGGCTGCAGAGTTCAAGATATGGAAAGCTCACACTGGGCATGCTCACACACTTTGATAAATGAGACATATGTCAGACAGCATGCCATGGGAAGGCTGAACTGGGCATGCTCACACACTTGGGCCAAATCTCAGTTTAGCAGTTGGCCACACATATCTGGTATTTGTACGTGTTATTCCAGGAACCAACCACATTACAGCAATCTGCCCAGTGCACACAGTTAAATGACTACAGAGACATACGTGATATAGTGGATCCCTCCCATATGCAAACATCTTCCACAGATACACAAGTTGTTCATACAAACAGGGAATGCTATGGCAATAAAGACCTGTAAACAGTCTATCAGCAACAAATAATGTGCATTTGACAATTAAACATATGGGTGTAGAGGTCAACACTAGGCTGTTTGCCCTAGGGAATGACAGCTCAGCCAGAGTGTGCTTGGCGTCTGCCTCCCCACAGGATGCACATTCCCCTTTCTAAACACTGATGATGTCAGCACCCTATAAGTACAGCAGGAGAAGGGAAACCTCCCAGTAATGCGAATAGCTCCATCCATAAATGTCCGTCTCAAGTGTCATAACATAGTTAGGTAGGGGTTTGAATCCTGCAAATGCTCAGTGTGTGTGGGTGTGTGTGAGTGGGGTTGGAGTGTGTGCAAGTCTGTGTGAGGGAAATGTCCCTTTTGGCAACTGGGAAAACACAAGACAGGATGCACATTCCCCTTTCTAAACACTGATGATGTCAGCACCCTATAAGTACAGCAGGAGAAGGGAAACCTCCCAGTAATGCGAATAGCGCACTCTGCTAATGCGTCCGTCTCAAGTGTCATAACATAGGTAGGGGTTTAAATCCTGCAAATGCTCAGTGTGTGTGAGTGGGGTTGGTGTGTGTGCAAGTCTGTGTGAGGGAAATGTCCCTTTTGGCAACTGGGAAAACACAATACAGGATGCACATTCCCCTTTCTAAACACTGATGATGTCAGCACCCTATAAGTACAGCAGGAGAAGGGAAACCTCCCAGTAATGCGAATAGCGTGCTCTGCTAATGCGTCTGTCTCAAGTGTCATAACATAGTCAGATAGGGGTTTGAATCCTGCAAATGGCAAGTGTGTGTGTGAGTGTGGTTGGTGTGTGTGCAAGTCTGTGTGAAGGAAATGTCCCTTTTGGCAACTGGGAAAACACACTACAGGATGCACATTCTCCTTTCTAAACACTGATGATGTCAGCACCCTATAAGTACAGCAGGAGAAGGGAAACCTCCCAGTAATGCGAATAGTGCGCTCTGCTAATGCGTCTGTCTCGAGTGTCATAACATAGTCAGGTAGGGGTTTGAATCCTCCAAATGGCAAGTGTGTGTGTGAGTGGGGGTGGTGTGTGTGCACGTCTGTGTGAAGGAAATGTCCCTTTTGGCAACTGGGAAAACACACTACAGGATGCACATTCCCCTTTCTAAACACTGATGATGTCAGCACCCTATAAGTACAGCAGGAGAAGAGAAACCTCCCAGTAATGCGAATAGCGCGCTCTGCTAATGCATCCGTCTCAAGTGTCATAACATAGTTAGGTAGGGGTTTGAATCTTGCAAATGCTCAGTGTGTGGGTGTGTGTGTGAGTGGGGTTGGTGTGTGTGCAAGTCTTTGTGAGGGAAATGTCCCTTCTGGCAACTGGGAAAACACAATACAGGATGCACATTCCCCTTTCTAAACACTGATGATGTCAGCACCCTATAAGTACAGCAGGAGAAGGGAAGCCTCCCAGTAATGCAAATAGCGCACTCTGCTAATGCATCCATCTCGAGTGTCATAACATAGTCAGGCAGGGGTTTGAATCCTGCAAATGGCAAGTGTGTGTGTTTGTTGAGGGGGGTTAGTGTGTGTGAGGGAAATGTCCCTTTTGGCAACTAGGAGAACAGACTACAGGAAGAACATTCCCCTTTCTAAACACTGATGATGTCAGCACCCTATAAGTACAGCAGGAGAAGGGAAACCTCCCAGTAATGCGAATAGCGCGCTCCGCTAATGCATCCGTCTTGAGTGTCATAACATAGTTAGGTAGGGGTTTGAATCCTGCACATGCTCAGTGTGTGTGTGGGTGTGTGTGAGTGGGGTTGGTGTGTGTGCAAGTCTGTCTGAGAGAAATGTCCCTTTTGGCAACTGGGAAAACACAATACAGGATGCACATTCCCCTTTCTAAACACTGATGATGTCAGCACCCTACAAGTACAGCAGGAGAAGGTATGTGGCATGGACAATGACTGAGTCATATGTGTCCATGCCTCTGACTGACCTGTATGCTTGTGTTATGTGGTGGACCATAGTGCCCCACGGGCATATCACTGTGACCTTCACCTTGTCCAGCCTGGTGAGCGTGACCACACTGTACCGGACAATAAAGGTAGCTAACACAACTGTGGCAGGTGTGTTGTCTAGCCGCACAGGTTGTGACTGTTTGGCACACAGGATTTGTGTGCTATGTGTTATGTGTGATGTGTTCAGGCATAACGTATGCCTGTGTGCCAGCTGCAGAGGTGTGTGCCGCTCAGGCAGGATGCTATTCTAAGGCTCCACGAATGGCCCAGTGTGTACACGTGCTTGTACTGCTGTCAGTGTAGGTCTACATCAGACTGGTATTGTAGTCACTGTAGTATTGCATGCCACCTGACAGGTTATGCCAGTACTGGGTTCAGAGTGCTTAGTCCCCAGTTTGGCTATGTGGTTCCATCTCATACATGTGTTGTACGTCCATGTGTAGGGGAGAGGGTTGACTGTGTACATGTGGCAGCTGTGACATTGCCACATGACCCACATATTCCACAACTGTACCATAGAGGTGACTGACAACTGACCTTTGCACATGCTACCATAGTATTGTGATTGCCATGGTGATTAACAGCACATAGGGACAATGGGGAACAAGGTACATAGGTTCATAGTTTCATAGCTTCATACTAGGCTATCTGCCCTAGGGCATTTAAGAACCTAGCCAGAATGTGTTTGGCTGTTGCCATCCATTGTAAATATATCTTGCCATGCCCTTTTCCGAGGTTAGTATACTGTGCCTCTGTCTAACAGTGACACAGAAGTGATACCTGGGGTAAACCGACAATGTCCCATCCACTCAACAAGATTCCTCTTGAAGAGAGTCAATGAGGGACTCTGCCTAACCTGGACTGGGATTTTATTCCAGAGTGAAGTGAGCCTCTGGGTTATGAATCTGTCCCTCCAGCATGTCCTATTTATTTCAGTGCTGAGGTTCAGGTCTCTCAAGCGTGTAGCCTGATGGGATTTGGATATTCTCAGGTGCAGCATGCCCATTAATTCCGGGTTTGACATGGCGTTATACATTAGGCACAGATCGCCTCTGAACAGGTGGTATGCCACTGAGTAGAGCTGGGGTTTCTTTAACCAGTCAGCATATGGCATCTGTTTGAGCCCTTTGATCCTCTTGGTGTGGTACTTGTGGGGTCTTTCCAGTTGCTGCAGGTGTCTGGTAAGGTACATCCCAACAGGGGGATTGTACTCAATTATGGGCCTGATGAGGGATGAGTAAAGAGGCACGATGTCCTCCCCTGATGTAGATGTGAATCCCTTCATGATGGGGTGGGCTATATACAATGCCTTTCTAACCACTTTGGCCACGTGGTTGTCAAATGAGAGATTGCTATCAACTTGGGTCCCCAGGTCCCTAATTACTTCTTCTGTATCGTAATGGAGTACCACCTATGTGGTACTTTGTGGGCACTTTGTTTTTGCCAAAGGGGATGACTATACACATTTTGCATTCAGCTGGAGGCCATGGCTCTGGCACAAGTTGTCTGTTTCTATGAGGCCCCTTTGGAAGATGCTTGTGTCGGCTGGAGAGTCGATTATGGCGGCCAGTTTGCAGTCATCTGCATATTTGGTCAGCCACAGTCCTTCCGTGTTGGCCTGTACCTCCGATAAATATATACCAAACAAGAGAGGTCCCAGGACTGAGCCTTGTGGGACACCACTTGTAACTGGTTTGGAGTCTGGCATGGCTCCAGCAGTTCTAACCATGTGGGTTCTGTCCTTGAGTCAGTGTGCAATCCATCTAGTGACATAGGGGCTCATATTTAAGCTGGTGAGCTTCTCTAGAATGCCCGAGTGGGGTATTGTTTTGAAGGCTTTTGCGAGGTCCAGGTAGGCTGTGTGGACCACCTTCCCCTCGTCAATGGCCTTGGTGACTGTTTCAAAGAAATCAACCAGGTTTGAGAGGCAGGATCTGAGCTTAACAAAGCCAAACTGGGTATGAACCAGTGTCTGTAGGTCCCCAATATCTATATTTATGTGGCCCATGATGATCCTTTCCATAGCTCTGCAGACCAAGCTAGTGTGGCTTATGGGGCGATAGTGTCCAGGATCCGTTGAGGCACCACCTTTCTGTAGAGGGACCACTGTTGCTGTATGCCACACTTTGGACACATATCCTGTAGTAAGGCTGGGATTGAGCAGTAGTTTTATGTTTGGTTGTAGCACGTCTTGGAGGTCATGTAGGACACAGCCCGGGACACTGTCTGGTCCCATTGATACAGTGTGTATTGCTTTGGAGAGGGCGGCTCTTACCTGAGCATCTGAGATGTCAGGGGGGCAGCACTCTGCTGGGATACATATTTGCCCTTTCGGTGTGGAGGGGGGTGAGACGTTTGCACTGAACCTGTCAGCTAGAATGTTGGCAATGTCTGTGGGTTTGGTGTTTCTCTTGACATTTTGGACTACCTCTGACCATATCTGGGAATTACCACCCAGGTTCCTAACATAACTAAAGAAAGCCTTGTGATTATCCTTAGTGTCCTGTGCAATTTCTCTCGAAGCTGGCCTTAGACAATCTTATGAGTGCCTGTAGTTATTTGCTAATACTGATCAGTGATGCCTTCCCTTTTTGGGATTTTGCTGTATCATTTAGTAGCTTCCTCCTTCTATTGTGTAGTTTGTTTATGGCTGGGGTCCACCAGATATGACGTCTGCCTTTGGAGGATTGGGTCTTGGTTTTATTTGGGATCACATGACCCATGCATTCCTGAAGGTGTCCATAGAATGCGTTTATAGAGGAATCTGCGGTCTGGTCTGTAGTTTCCACAGGCCCGGGGGCTTTGAAGGTTTCCACATCAGTTTTGAGGAGTGTGAATTTGCTTTAGAGAAGTTGTTCACTGTGGTGTTCTGGGCAGGGGGTGGGGTCGGGATGTGAATATCCAGTGAGATTAGTTTATGGTCCGATCTTACCAGTGAGGGATACACTTCTGGTCTGGAGCATAGAGTCCCCATGTTGGTGATGATCAGGTCCAGTATGTTTCACCTTCTTGTGGGAGTGGTAACAAGTTGTTCCATAGCATTTGAGCTCATATATTTTAGGAATCTTTGGCCTAGGGTGTTGGAGCTAGAGTCATGCTCCCAGTCCATGTTTGGGTAGTTGATGTCGCCCAATATAATGGTGTTTGGAGAGACCTTCATATTTCCAATGTTTACAGGACGGCCGAGTGGGGTTCCTGGGTTTGGGAGGGTGGTCTGTAGCAGGCTATAACCTGTAAGGCAGTTTCACCCATTGTTAGTTGCACATGGATAGTCTCTGATGCTTGGTGCTTTGCCACCAACCTGGAGGTGTGGGTATCTTTGATGAATATCAATACTCCCCCTCCATTTGTGGTTCTTCCAAGTTTTGGGGCTGAAAAGCATGGTATGAGGTATAACCTGGTAGTGCTGGGGTGCTCTCGGTAGCCCTGAACCAGGCATCTGTTACTGCACAGATATCGATGTTCTCCATGCCAAGGAGAGTTTCGGGTGCATGCATCTTGAGGTTTAGACTTCTGGCATTGGGTAGCATTACTCTTAGTTTCTTATCCCTTGTGATACCTATGAAGGTGGGTTTGTCATTTGAGCCTTGCCTAACATAGGCACTATGGGGGTAGCAAGAGCCTTTGCCAATATCTGAAAGCCCAGGGGTGACAGGTGCAAGCCGTCCCTAGCGAAGGAGGTGGTTCAACAGAAGATGAATATGTGAGGGTGTAGTGCCTGTGATTAGTTAGCAGTAGCATATATGACTGCTCACGTGAACAAATGCCAGGTAAGTCATATGCAATGTGTCACAGGCAACGTACATGTGAACAGGACAAACAGTGACATTCTGTCAAGTGAGACATCGACATACATATAGTAAGCTATGCAGATGTCAGTAGGAGTCCACAGAAGCTCTGTAACTATGCATTGCAGGTGGGATCAGTATTCCAGGGTAATTGCAAGCAAACATGCATGCAAACAAAGCTACAGTAAGCAGGGCTGCATGTAGTCCATTGTACAACAAACAAGCTGTACCACTTCCAGTAGGTAACACTGCAAATATGCAGGCACTATGCACATGTACATGGAAATACACAGGTCAGATGGCTAGGGTCCAGTCTCAGCGCACACAAGTGTACAGACCATGTACTGTCAGGATGTACAATAACTGGATGGAAACCCATGTGCTCATACCTGCAGTAATACACATGTCAAATAACAGACACTGAGCCTTCACTCAGTGGTTCCATACGTAGTAGGATGTGTGCTACCTGGCCTGCCACCACAGTATCCCTGACATGTATGGGGACTCTCCCTCCTGTGACAGTTAGTTTTGTGTGTTGGGGCTGTCTAGCATGGTATGAGATGTGAGCTTGCAGTGCTAGGGTGCTCCTGTGTGTCCTGTACCAGTCGTGTAGTACTGCACACATATCAACATCCTCAAACATCCGCATTGCAGAGTCCAGTGTGGGCAACATGCCACTTGCAGTTTACATGTCCATCATTGCGTATTAATACATTCATTACCTTATCCCCTGTGCTACCTATGTATGTAACCTTCTGTTGACATCCTTACCACCAGTATGCCAACATGTGCAGATGATACACTATGGTACTTACCATGGGCGTAGACAACAGTACATGACAATCACACCCTTACTGCATCAGGCATGCTGTGATATACCCACAATTAATTCAGCACACAGTACTGTTAACAACATGATACTATTACTACACGTCTATGTAGTCACCCTGTGCATCAGCAACATGTTAACCTGTACCTGCACTGATGTTACAGATTGTAGGAGGTGGCACAGTTTCATCATATGCACAGGGTGTGAACTTGGTATGCCTGAGTCAGCCACCGATACCACCGATTGACATGTATGTGTATGCGTGTTGGTGAGGGACAGCAGTACAAGGTGGGGCAATGTTGATGCAGTGTGTGCGTGTATGCGGTAGCTGTAGGTGTTGTCAATTCGCATGTGTGTATGGATGCACACAGTTCCACCTCATGGCTGCCATATACTGGTGTTTGTGGACAGCCACAGACTGTACCTGCCAGGTCATACAGATCAGTGTCTCTGGCCACGGACACGGTACCTGTGCCTTGCAGGGGTGCTGCGGACCGTATCTGGTACCAACCCAGACTGGGTACTGTCATCAGAAGCAGGTGTTCGTTGACTGGACACAGATCCCTGTCAGGCCTGGCCAGAGCCACGTGCACGTGGTCTCCTGGGGCGGTCTGATGTCAGCACAGACCCAGCATTGCTGGGGCTGCTGCTGGCACTATGGGGGCGGCCGCGGCCCTGTTGTCGTCCGCGACGACTGCAAGCTGCTGCTGTTGCTGGCATACGCCCACGTCGACGCCTCAACCGTCCACCATCACCCTGGCTCATGGATATGTAGTTGTGGAACCGGTCTAATATGTCCCCACAACGTCTGTCTATGACATCGGTGAAATTATGGATGGCAGCCGCAATGTCACGCATACTGTCAGTCATGGCTGTGCGACATGCTGTCAGCTCCCTCAGACCCTGTCTGGTGTACCGTTCCATACGTGACTGTGCATGCATGACATCCCGAAACATAGCTGAGGTTGTAAGACCTTTGTGGGCACGTCTGACAGTGGCAGTACGCCCACGGATGCTCCCACGAGAACCCCTGGACATCTGTCTGTGTGGTACCATCTCTGGGCCATGCCCATGGCTGCTGTGTGGGGAGGCATGTGCCACAGATACCACATTACCCTGGTCAATGCCCACTGTATACTGTCCATCACCTAGGGACATTGGTGACAAAGGGTGTATTGGCAGGATAACTGTGCGCATTGATGGGGTCGACAGCTGTGTACTGTCAATCGGCTGACCAATGGCGGACCCTGGCATACCTTCCTGTGCCATTACACAGATGTCATCATTATCAGTACCCCTGGCACCTGATTAAGGTTCCCTGCTGCATGACACCAGAGCAGCACCAGAACCTGTGGGAGGGAAACAGGAAACACAGTTTACAATGTCTACACATTACCAGTGATGCACACATCCACACATGCACAGGTCCAGACATGTACACATGCACACATGCACAGGTGAACACATGCACAGGTGCACACATGAACAATTGCACACGTGCACACATGCACAGGTGCACACATGCACACATGCACAGGTGCACACATGCACACATGCGCACATGCACACATGCGCACATGCACAGATGCACATATGCACAGGTGCACACATGCACACATGCACACGTGCACAGGTGCACACATGCACACGTACACATGCACACAGTTGCACACAATTGTACACTACTCAGTATGCGTGATATCAACACACAGACACAGACACACCTACATGCATACAAAGAGCACTACTAAGTGAGCCTAATATTACTATTACTATCAAGACTATTACAGGTATTGTTAATACACACTCACCAGCATGGATAGGCTGCATTGCTGTTACACCAGAGGGACCTGCAGACGTGAAGAAACTAATGTCAGTGGGCACAACTGTGCCATTGTTACTGAGTATGATACAGGTCAGTAGTACAACAGTCGCCTTTCACAGGTCAGCTGCTAATATTGAGGATATCACACTTGCACATTAAATACTATGGTGACATCTACAAACCAAGGACAGACCTCACACATGCATTAACTACCAGTGTACACAACAGTCAACTATACATATGGCATATTACCTGCACGCTCACTGTCTTGCTGCTGCGTGGCTCCAGCCTCCATCATAATGCATGTCTGCTGGTGTTGTTGTTGCTGGCGGACTGGAGCCACTACACTCATGAGTAGTCCCTCCAGTCTGGTGAGTGGGGGATGTGTAGCCACCCCACCACCTGTGGTGACCTGTTGCCTGTGGATATCCGACGCATGCTGACGGACATTTTTGATTAAATCACTGCAGTGATGTCATACCTGCTCATATGTCCTATTATGCGTGCCTATGTCATTTACCCGACGGACCAGGTCTTGCCACAGTGCAGCTCTCTCCTGCTGATTCTGGCTGGTGCGGGAAAAGAGTATTGCATAATCCCGCACCAGGCTCTGGTGTATCTCCTCATCCTCAGCTGTGGAGTAAGCGGGATTCCGCTGGTGAGCCATGTACCTGAAAAAGAAAATAACCTGATATCAGCAATATATGTCAGCAGAATTTGGCACACATACTACACATGCTACTCGACTGTTATGATACAACATATCTCACATATATAGCATCTGTCTGTCTATTGGTGGATACACATGTAAATGGCCAGGTATCAGTGCTCAGCCAGCAACTGTGCAACAGTACCTGGCACACTCCATACGACATACTACCAAACCCCAGCAGTCAGAACACTGATTCAGGTCCAGAGCACCTCCTCACTCTGGGGTTTGTATCTAGGTACTGTATGGCCTACATCATCAACTACTGTGAGCTGACCACACACTAATTGCCCTGGATATACATATCCCACCTCCACCACCAGCACAAACGACTATAGTGAATAACATTGCAGATGCAAACTTTACACTTTGTAACAGTGACATGGTATCCTTTCAGCCCACTGGGCCAGTGGCAGATACAACCCACAATGCTGACCCCTACACAAATGCTTTCTACAGACATCTCCGAGAATGCATGGATCATGCAATCCCATATATGACCAAGACACTCTCCACAAAGGGACAGCATCCTGTCTGGTGGACCCCAGCCATAGACAGATTGTATTACAAAGATGGAAGCTACTGCAAGACAGAGCATAATTCCATAAAGGGAAGGCATGTCTGAGCAGCACTAGTAAGGATCTATTTTCCATCATACAAACATCCATGGGCAACTTTGAGAGGCAAATCAAGAGGGACACTACAGATAACCAGAAGGCCTTCTTCAGTTATGTTAGCAACCTGGTCAGAATCCATCCTCTATGCCCATAGTTAGTGCACAACAACAAATATTTCACTGAAACCACAGATATTGACAACATTGTGGCAGACAGGTTCAGTGCAGGTGTCACCCCGCCCTCTCCCCCAAAATAAGACATAGTTATCCCAGCTGACTGTAACCTCCCTGTCATCACAGATGTCCAGGTGAGAGCCTCCCTCATGAAAGCAGATTACACAACATGACTGGGACCTGATGGTATCCCCAGTTGCATGCTACATAAACTCTGACAGGAGCTAAACACACATATAGAAGTGCTATGTAACACTAGCCTGACTACAGGATATGTACCTGTACACTGGCGCACAGCAGCAGTGGTTCCACTCCACGAAGGAGGCACCTCAACATACCAATACAATACAACACAATACATTACATTACAATACATACTATACAATATGCTATCGTCCCTGGGACTACAGCAGCATACTGTTCTGCTACCCTGACCTTTGTGACACATGTGGTGTGATGGTACCTGCTGCTGTCACACAGTTGATCATGATCATACATCTTGTGATGTTTGCAAATCCTTTGTACCTAAAATGCTTTGCAGCCATCTGGCTGCCTTAAAGCTTTATTTAGAAAATCAGAGGCTCCGGTGTGTAACGTTAGGCATGGAGGGTGAAGCAGGTACCTCAGACAAGCCACCTCAGAAGAAGGCCAAGAAAGTAAGGGCTAACACCCATGCTATACCTCTGGAGTCCAGTGAGACTCTCAAGGAGGATGTTAGCCCAGGGTCTCATCGGACACCCATTTCACAGCTAGAAATGGGAACCACGGTGGAAGCTGGTTCAGCAGAAACACAGAGTACATCTGCTGAGGTGATTAGCCATCAACCCCTGATGGTGAAGGGGAACCACGGCTTGGAACATTGGCTGGACCTACTCTAGCCTTTCCATTCTCCCAGGTGTCGGTTTCTAAGTCAATACATCCTTCTACTCCTCTGAAGAAAAAAATAATTAAAACATAGGGAAATAGAGAAGTGGAACCAGCTCCTGGATGAGAAGTTTTTTCCCAAAATATTTTCAGGGCCTTCCAGGCCCTCCAGTCTCAGGTACCTGTACCAACCCATACACCTGTGCAGGCCTTAGAGATTCAGAAGAGGAACTCTCTTCCTTTGATGAATCACTTACCTATTGCTCCCAAATAGAATCTCCCAGTTATTCATTACCCCTGAGGAGGAGGACTCTGTTAGTCCTGAATCTCCAGGAGAATTCTCCATTGGGGACACCATTTCTCTGATGAGAGAACATTTTAAATGGCAGGCCTCAGATGTCTCTGAAGCAAAAAAGATACTTTGAATTATTACAGATGGACCAGACCTTGCCATCTGCAGTCCCTCCCCTGCTTCCAGCCTTTCATGATGCCTTTCTGGCTGCATCGCAGATCCCTGACTCTCAGCCCTCAGCTTCTAAACGTCCAGATAGATTTTATAAAGTTCCTCAGGACATACAGTTCCTATTCAAGAACCCTCCTGCAGACCCTGCTGTCATTGCAGTCTCAGAAGATAAATCATCTAGACATCTACCTACCACCTCTCTGTTTCCCACTGACAAAGGCAGCAAATTTATGGATAGATTAGGGAAGAAGGTATGTACTTCTTCAACTCTAGCCATTACTGCCCTAAACTATCAAACTCACATGGCTAGGCTTGTTTTAGATACCCTATCAAGCACTTCTGCATGGATTCCAGATGTGCCAAACTTCCCAGCTAAGTCACAACTCTCTGTCCTGCTGTCTACTGCCTCTCAAATAACCTGACACTTAATTAAGTGCAGTTATGATGTGACAGACGCATCCTCCAAATCTGCACCCTCAGGTTTTGTCCCCTTCCTATGGATGTCAAAACCAAATTGTTAGATGCACCTCTTGATAATAAGGCACTTTTCTGTGCAGCCTCTGCAGAGCTCCTTAAACTCCTACAGGAAAAGGACAAGGAGCTAAAAAAATCTAAAACATTTGTTAGTCTCTCTTAATCCTGGGTATCATAGGAACTACTCTCAAAGGACCACCAATGCCCCACAGGCTAAGGGATGGAGGCAACCTAGGAGACACTCCACTCCTAAACAAACTTCCGCCTCCACTCCAACTCCCTTTCGGAGGCAGCCTGACGAGGACAGAGCTCCTCCACTGTGCCTCATGCCCATTATCCAACTCCACTCCCTTATCCCTCCACCTCACCCTTTCCCTACCTTCCTGGCGGAAAATTACTTCAGAGGCTTGGGTCCTTTCTATCATCCATAAAGAATACTTTATGACTTGGTGGACACTTCTGCCCTTTGAGGGGATATCCCAACCTTCTACAAGTCAGATTCATCTCTTACCCCCAATTCTGGACCAAATTCAATCTCAGGGCACCATAGAAAGAGTACCTCCAGAAGAGACAAATAATGGGTTTTACTCCAGGATGTTTTTGGTTCCAAGAAAGGATGGCCCTTGGAGGCCATCCTGGATTTGTCTGTACTCAGTTTATTCCTCAAGGTGCCTCCCTTCAAAATGCTCACCTTGCATCACTTCCTACCTCTGATGCCTCACCAAGTCTTCATGGTATCTCTGGACCTCAAAGATACTTACCTTCATATTCCTATTCACCCCAGTTATACGAAGTTCCTACACTTTTCCATGGATTCCTTGCATTTTCAATTTTCTGCATTGCCATTTGGGCTTTCCACAGCCCTCAGAGTATTCATAAAGTGCCTAGCTACAGTTATTGCCCACTGTAGAGTGCAGGGCATTCAAATATATCCATACCTAGACGATATCTTGATAGTTCACCAGGATTGCCACACCCTCTGTCACCACCTAGGGATGGTGTCCAATACACTGGCAAACCTAGGTTTAATATGAACCGGGAAAAGTCTCACCTGACACCCACCCAAGACCTGGTTTTCTTGGGGTGCAGGATAAAAACAGACCAGATGGCAATCTTCATTCCTTGCTAGAAGGTGGAAACCATCACATTTCCTCCAAACACTCCTCTCTCTCCAAACATTATCAGCCAGGGAATTCCTGAGGGTCCTAGGCCACATGGCATCCTTGATACCCATGCTACCCTTGGCAATGCTGCATATGAGGAAGTTTCAGTGGGTGCTGAGGAGTCGGTGGAACCAACATTCACACCCCCTGGATGCTCCTCTACCTCTCCTCCCATGCTTGGAAAAAGAGGTGCAGCCATATGCCTCAACCAGGGTATATCTTTGCAGACCCTCACAACAAATCTTCACAGATGCTTCAGACCTGGGTTGGGGAGCAGTCCTGCAAAAACCACAACAAACAAAACAAAGTTCAGGGAGAGTGGTCCTCCCTCAAACAAACTGACCACATCAATATCAAAGAGATGAGGGACGTTCTCTTAGCCTTGCAAACCTTCCATCCAGTTCTCCAACTAGGTACCTTACAAGTTGTCATGGACAATATGAATGTCCTGTGGTATATTAACAACAGGGGGGACAAGGCCTTACCCCTTCTGTAGCCTGGCAATTCAGATTTGGTCCCTAGCAGCAGAATTGCACATTCACCTGCAAGCAGTGTACATTCCCTCAGCAGAGAATGTGATGGTGGACACTCTCAGCAGAACCTCTGCACCCTCTCGCAAATGGATGCTTCCCAAGGGGGGTGATTTTTGAATTTCATTCACAGGTGGGATATTCCTCAGGCAGATCTGTTTGCCTCCTCCCAGAACAGGCAGATGCTTCTGTCTGCACAAGGGGTCCACATCCACAGGCGTGGAGGGTGGACACCTTCTCTTTTTCTTGGACAAAGATGTATCTTTATGCCTTTCCCCCTTCACACTGATTCAAAAAGTCCTTCTGAAAATTCAGAGGGACAAACTAAAAATCCTGCTGGTGACTTCCTTTTGGGGAAGTCAGCATTGCTTTCCCCTTCTTCGTCTACTAGCCAAGGGCAATCATCACAGGTTACCCCACCGATTTGACCTACTGACACAAGACAGGGGGTCACTCATACACCCTCAGTTGCTCTATCTCAGACTCACACTATGGGTGATAGAGTTCTGATCCCATTTGGACACCTTTATTCAGAGGCTGTACTCAGTGTCCTGCAGGAGGCCAGGAAACCTAGTACCAGGAGAAATGATGTGGCAAAATGGAAAATGGTTCTCCAGGTGGTGTCAAAAGAAAAAAATAGGACCCCTTTCTTATTCCTGTATGTATGGTCCTTTCTTACTCATGTGAGCTTCTACATTCAGGGCTGACCTACTCCTCTGTTAAGGTACACTTGTCAGCCATTTCCGCCTGTCTCCCCTTGGTTCCTGCATTGCCATCCAGATTAGAGGTAAAACTATTCTTAAGAGGGTTCCTGCATGTCAGACCCCCTCATAAACCGCCTTCATGGGACCTTAATTTTGTCCTCGAAAAACTCACACTACCTCCTTTTGAAGCAGCTCACTCAGCATCACTGAAACTATGTACTTGGAAAACAGTACTGCTGGTAGCCTTCACATCCACCAGGAGAGACTCAGAAATCTAGGCCTTGAGGGCTAACCCCTTACCTCATCTTCCATAAGGACAGGGTCTCCCACAGGACCAACCCCTCGTTCATGCCTAAAGTTGTTAATGAATTGTCCTTAAATCAAGCCATGAACCTCCCTGTTTTTCCCCTCAACCTCAAAATCCATCTGAAAGAACCCAACATTCCTTGGATGTTCATAGGCAGCTTAGGTATTACCTGGCCAAGACCAAATCCATTAGAACGTCTGACCAGCTGTTTGACTCCTTTCACCCAGGGGCCATGGGGAAGGCAATCTCTAAACAGTCTATATCTTCATGGATTTCTAAAGCTATCTCTGCCTATTATTCCTTTCATGGAAAGGTTTTAACTATCAGTGTGAGAGCACATTCTACTAGAGCAGCTGCCCCTTCAGCAGCCTTTTTCAGGGGGATGGACTATGCTTCCATAATAGAAGTGGCCACCTGGTCCTCAGTCCATACCTTTACCAAGCACTACAAGTTAGACTTGGTCTCCAGAGCCAGAACTGGGTTTGCTAGGTCAATTTTGCAGGGTCTCATAGACCAGGCCCCTCTGCCTTCCTCCCAGGATCAGACCTAAAGCTTGGTTACTCTCCCTATAATTATGAATACTGCAACATGAGAACAGAAGGACATAGAATAGTTGTGTAAGAACTTACCATAACCTTAGATGTCCTTCTCTTCCATGTTTTAGTATTCAGCCCCCCCAACCCCTTCTTACTCTGTGTTGCCCATCTGGAGTGACTTTCCCTACGCTCTCTCTCCATCCAAATAGGACACTGTAACAGGCACATACATTTATTGGGTTCCTTTGGTCTGGTGGCATTTGTGGGTCTAAAAAGCTTCCTTTCCTTGCTCCCCAGGGGTACTACTGTATGTGGCAGTCATTTCTGAAGGGTGTGTGCAGATGTCACTTTTATAGCTGACATCGGTTTATGGCTCTGACAAGCAGTGCAGCACGTACACCTACTCCAAAGACTTTGGTATACTGGCCGGATGTCTGGTGCTGCAGGCAGCAACCTCACTACAGTTATGAATACTGCAACATGGAAGAGAAGGACATCTAAGGTTATGGTAAGTTTTTACACAGCTATTCTTTGCAACTATATTTATGCATTTTCCACATTTCTTGCCTTCTCATCTGGTCCTTCACCTTATAGTCTTTCTTTTGTTTTATTGGCACATCCAGTTGCTGCCTGATTTTTATCTACTTCTGGTTTGATTTCTATTCCTGCTTGATGCTGATATGCTTCTGCTAGATTAAGCAGAGAAGTCATCTTAGATTTATTCTCCTCATGTTTCAAAACTTTCACTACATTTGGGTCTTGTGAGATCATCAGATATCTGTGCAGTGCCACAATTGCAGATCTGTACATGTAATCAATTTCAAGGAGGCCCATCCCTCCATCAGACCAGGGAATATATAATCTTGGTATGCACTGATTTTTATAAATCATTTGGTGAGCATGAAGCATCTTTCTTGTTTTCCTGTCTAATCTAACCACCACGTTTTGGGAGCAGTCAATCAATCCAAAACTGTAAGTTAGGACAGGAAGAGCAAATTGGTTTATAGCTTGGATTTTCTTCTTAGATGTCAACGCTGTTTTGGGGATTAATTTAAGTCTTTTAAAGTATTCCGTACCAAGTTTTATTTGCACTTGTTCATGTTTTATTGTTGATCCTTCATCAATTCGCAAATACTTGCACACACCCTCTTGCTCAAGTTCTTTTATATCACATTCTTGTCCCAAACTGATGTTTCCCTGGTGCTGCAGTTTTCCTACCTTAAAGGTTGCTTTTGCACATTTATCAAGACCAAGTGACTTTCTTATATCATCTAAAAAAAGTTCTGATAACTTGCAGCTGTGCTTTCAGTTCCTCATCTGATGAGCTATACAGTTTTAAATTGTTGACGAAGAGAAGATGAGAAGTCTTTACACTGTCGTTTTCTAGGAGCCAAATTATAGCCATGGCCTAATCTGTTAAGTAGACAGTTTAATGGATTAAGGGCAAGGCAGAATAACAGTAGTGACAGAGAGCCATCCTGGAATATTCCCCTTTGAATTTTTATCCCTGGGATAATAATTTGTCCTTTATCATAGTTTACTTGCAAAGTGGTCTGCCACTGTTTCATAGTCACTGTAATGTAGTCGATCAGTGTAGGGTGTATCTTCTACATTTTTAACCACTCTTTTATCCATGAATATGGGATGCTAGCAAATGCTTTTCTGTAGTCAAGTCCATGCCATACTTTGATTCTTCCCTTTTTTAAAGTTCTCCACTTAGACGTTCTTTAACAACAAATGATCCTTTGTTCCATATGACTTTTTTATTGCCCCTTTGTTCTACTGCCATAATTGAGTTTTCTTCTAAATGACTATAAACTCTGTTGGCATCAGTTCCCATGTATAGTTTATATGTCGTTGGAAGGCAAGTTATTGGTCTATAATTTTTAGGATAGCTTGCTGGTTCACTCTTAAGTAGGAGCATTGCTTTTCCTGTTGTTAGACAGGTTGGTGTTTGTTTGGGGTGTGCATATAAATAGTTCTTACTCATGGCTAAATCTTCTTGCAAAGATGTTAATACTTTTAGCCAAAAGTTAGGTACTGCATCTGGGCCTGGGGTTTTCCATTTAGATGCTTTTCTTAACTTTGTTTCAATCTCTCTGGCTGTTACTTCATCCCATTTCATATCCTGTACCTTTAAACTTCTTATTCTTTCTTTTACTTTTTCTATCCATTTAGCATCTTTGTTATGTTCCACAGGATCTTCATAGATACTTTTCCAAAATGTGTCTATTTCTTCTTTTTTGGGCAGTCTTTCAGTTCCTTTATTGTTGTTTATGTTTCTCAATTCTCTATAAAACTTTTTTTTGATACCTAACTGAGTGAGTTTGTTGATGAAACCTGAGTAGGGAATTGTGTCAAAGACCTTGGCTTAGTCCAGGTCAGCCATATGCACAGATTTACCCTCATCTAGGGCTTTAGTGACTGTCTTGAAGAAATTCACTAAGTTTAATAGGCATGATGTCCCCTTGACAAAGCAAGACTGAGTGGGATCAAGCGTTTGGAGATTTCCTATATCTTTGTTGATGAAGTCCATGATGATTTGCTTCACTGCCTTGCAGATAAGGTTGGTCAAGCTAATAGGTCTGCAGTTCCTGGGTTCAGTGGATGCACCCCCTTTGTGCAAAGGGATGACGGTGGCCATTTTCCATTTCATTGGGATGATGCTAGTGCTAAGACTGTGATTGAAAAGAGTATCCATGGGTGTTGCCAATTCCTCTTTTAACTCATGTAGAACACAGCCCAAGTTGTTATCTAGTCCCATAGAGGACTTGAGAGTTTTTCGCCTTGGAGAGGGAGCTTAAGACCTGCTGCCTAGAGATACTAGGTGGTGGATAGGTGAAAGGGATACCTTGGGGTATGAGTGATGGGGGCAGGGGAGTGAAGTTTTCGCTGAACCTGTCAACCAGCAAGTTTGCTATATCCACAGGCTCCGTAAATGTAGTGCCATTAATTGTATGTTCTGCACAAATCTGGGACTTACCTTTCAGGTTATGGATGTAACTAAAGAAAACCTGATGGTTGTCCTTAGTTTGGGAAGCCGATTTGGATTTATAGTTAGCTTTGGAGGACTTTACAAGAAGTCCAGTTTTGAGACTGTTCCTTCCTACACTTAGACAGCAATTTCTTGCTCTTATTGTATAGCCTATTGATGGCAGATGTCCACCAGGCAGGTTTATTCTACTTGGAAGATCTTACTTTGGACCTCTCAAGTGTGGCAGAGTCTATACATTTGTACAGATGTTCATATAGAGCATTGGCATAGAACCCAGCATAGGTGTCTATTCCAATTGTGGGGGGAGGGGCTGTGAAGCTAATTATGCTGTCTCTTAAGAGGTTGTAATTGGCCTTGGAGAAGTCTTTTAGTATAGTTGCTGCTAAGGGGGACTGTGGGGGTCTGGTGTTATAGTTACTTTTAGCAAGATTGATTTGTGGTCAGATCTTACTAGGGAGGGACGCACACTGGGTGTGGTGCAATGGTCCCCATGTTGATGCGCACCAGATCCAGGATATTTGAGCCCCTTGTGGTGGTGTCAACCAGCTGATCCAGGGCATTGGAGTTAACAAAATCAAGGAACCTTTGGGCAAGTGATTTAGGGGACACACAATTTACCCAGTCAATGGTTGGGTAATTAAAGTCTCCCAAAGCCAGGATATTCAGTTGAATCCTGATTGATTCAAGTAGATTCAACAGACTGAATGGATGTCCTGATTCATGGAGGGGGGTCCTATAGCTGGCAATGACTCAAAGAGGGGTCTTTCCAACAGTCAATTTCATCTGGAGTAATTCCAGGGAATCGTGCCCTGTAACCAGTCCAGAGGTGTGTTTGTCCTTAATGAATAATGATACACCCCCTCCTTTAGTTTTCACTCCTTCAGTTTGTGGTCTGAACATGTGAAAGGAAATGTAACCTAGTATGGCTGGAGTGCTCTCCGCAGTTTTAAACCAGGTCACTGTGACTGCACAAATGTCAGCATCTTCAAAGGTGAGGACTGCTAGTGAGTGCAGTTTCAGGTTTAGACTCCTAGTGTTTAGCAGCATAACCTTAAGTTTGTTTTTAGGGGATATTTCAACTTCGGGAATTTTGTTCTTTTGACATTGCTTAAAAAAGGGACTGGTGGGGTGGCAAGAGCCTTAGCCAGTAACCGAAATCTCAGGGGTGACAGATGAAGACTGTCTCTTTGGCAAAGAATTTAGGTCTGTCGAGCATATCATCCTAGGCTGACAGGTACTGGATCTCCTTAGAATGACATCAGAAACTTAGCCAATTGTTGAAGTAAATAATTTTTTGTTTGTACTGTGGCATCATCCTGGGCAAAGGTAGAATACTGCTTAAGGCTAGGGACATACCTGCCTGAGACACATAATCTGAGAGTTTGGTCATGTCTCTGTTCATATAGTCCAGTGAGGTATATCTCAAGTCGTTCGCACCAACATGGAATATGACAGAGTCATAATGGTACCTGTTGTTGAGAGACTTTAGTGCGTGTGCAATGTGGAAGATCCTGGCACCTGACAGACAACTGATCTTGACCCTTTTTTACCCAGCCTGGTGAGTGGGACATGTGTGTGTCTCACAATGGCATCACCTATGACTAAGATATGTGGTTTTGCATTATGGCTTAGGGGCTTGTTTGATGCGACACTGTTGTGTGAGATATTAAGTGTATTATATTCTGCAGGTGATATATTATGTAAAGCGTCCTTGTGTTCGGGAGGTCTCTGATGTTTAGGTAAACTTCTGGTAAGGAACTCCGCATATGTAGGTTTATGTGTTGTTGGTTTGCTTGGTGCAGAGGGTAAAGTGTGCATGGTGACACCCCACTTAGTGTCAGATGTACTGACTGATGAGCGAGAGAGTCTGGATTCTAGGTTCTTAATATTGATGCATCTCTAACATATTAAATTTGTGTGAACTAGGAGAAGTGGGTTGTCACAGTTCATGAAGCAATTGCTACATTGCATTAGGATGTCCATCAACCAGGCTGGTTGGAGAAACTGTGGGAAGTTGTCCATTCATAATGCTAGGTTGTTTAGTGTGATCAGAAATGGGGGGTAGGCTAATGTGATCAGAGATGGGAAGAGGGGAAGTACAGGTTAGATAGATGGATAGGTGAAGAGATCAGATAAAAAAGTTCTAGTCGGTGAGACTTTGGTTCATATCTCAGAAGTTACACTGATTGCTCCTCTTAACAGTGAAGCACAATTGTGCGTAACCTCCGATGGAAAACAAACAGTTCTGTTAGGGAAAATTAGCTAAGAAATAAGTTTGAGTCTGTAACCACCAATGGTACCCACCACTGCATGGTAATGCATGAGGGTGCACTTCACATAAACTAAAAAGAAGCCCATCTACCAATGAATGACACCCACACAGAGTCTTCTCTCAGCAAACTCCAACTCATAACAGTCCTCGCTACATGCTTCTGCCACAAGGTGCAGTGGTGGGCCCTCCTAATGTAAGCTGGCTGGTTGAGGAAACTCTAGTGGAGACAAAGAAAGCTAGAATCAACAGATCTGAGTCAAGCCTATGCTACAATTCCTTAAAAACAATACAAGCTGCGTACAGAAGCAAAGGCACAACAATAGGTTCAAACACAATTCAAAAGTGCAGCAGATAAAAAACAATAGTAAAACAGCAGCAAGTCAATTCACGAAAACTTTTTCATTGTCATTTATATATATTTGTCCAGCATGTATTCTTGCTTGTCTGTTGTTTTATTGCTTAAGAAAAAGAAAGAAAAAGAAGAATAAATGTGTTACATTTAGATATATACCACTCTATAAATGTTCCTTTTATGTGAGTAGACACAGTGTAAGCTAAGTGCAATCTATTTTATTTCTTTGTGGAAAAATAACAATGCTGTCAGGATGGACACCTTCTCAGTCTGATTCTGACTCACTGCTGTTGTAGAGCCTTGCCAAACCAAATGTGATCTCACTGAGAAATTTTCAGATAAACAGAGTTTGTGTATGTGTGTGTATGGTCAAGACGCAGTGCAGATCTGATGGGGTCAGGAAAGAATGCACAAGTATAATGTGGAGGTTGAATATTCAGGAAGACCAGCTGTTGAATGGGAAGACATAATTATGAATGCAAGCCGAAAAGAAAAGAATGTAAAACAGAAGTTATTATTACACTTCATCTTCCCTCTCATTTAACCTTCCCATTGCTATTTGGTGCTGTGGTTCTGCCCACAAAGTTCGTAACAATGGATCTGATCTGAGACTGGTCAGTCAGTCTTCTTTACCTTCAAGACTAAGGCCAGTAGGGCACAGTTCTGCATTTAAAATGTACAAAGGCTTCCTGGTCCCTCTTCTTTTGCCCATAATGTGACTAACAAGCCTTCTTCAGATCTGTTTTGCCACATAAAAGATGCAGTCACATCTGCAAATGGTCTCAGTCTACCATTTTTATTTTTGGTACTGGAAGTGTTTTTCTGGAGACTTATGTGCAGCTTTTTGTCTGTTCGCCTGGTCACCCTAACCCACTGACTGAATCTTCTGCCTCAAAATTGGTATTTGCAAGCTATGTTTATTTAGTCTTCTCCTTGACATTCACCATTCTATTCTTCACAGTGTCAAGTTGTTACTTGTTTTATTAGTGTCCCATTTAGTCTGAGTAGTTGAAAAGGAGACGTTTAAGTTATAAGATTATTTCTTGTTCATTTACTTTTTTGTTCTTGAGATCTAGGAAGTATCTTTATTGATTATCTACACATCCTTCCTTTCTTTTTTATAGTACCTTTCATGGGAAAAAGTTATATTTTTGCTAAAGACAAATTAATTATCTGACTTGATCCTCTCATCAGCCTGGCTTGGGTATTGAGTCAGTTGTAAATGTATATTTATCCAGCTTGCGGATGTTCCTCCTGCTGCTCACTTCAGTTTTGTTTTTTTGGGGTTGAAACCCTAGATGTCAGCCCTCTGTGGAATTTGACCTTAATTCCAGTTCAAACATCAACAATTTTGTTTTTTTAAGGTCAACATCCTCAATGTCAAACTCGTCTACTTCAAACTTGGTTCCAGGTTGAATGTTGATCATCAATGTTTCTGGTGTATTTATTTCTTTATTACGTGTTTAAGTCTTATTATCAGTTTGCATCATTTTTAAACTGTCTTTCTCAGGATGAAGTTATTTGTAATCACTGTTTTGTTCATTCTGACTACAACTGAGGAATGTGTTAAAAGCTCTTTTAGATTTTATTTTCAGAAATTGCACTAAATAACTGCGCTGTGTTTTGCCGTTTAACTAGTGTTGCTGCTAGAATTAAATACTAGTTTTTTTTGAGAAGACAGGGAGAGAGATACAGACTAGCTCAGGACTTTTGATTTTTCTTGGAGGCAGTTTGTAAAGTGTATTTGCTGTTGCCTGTTGAGTTCCAAGAGCTTCTTTTTTGCAAACCTTTACCTTTGTACTTTTTTAAATTTCATGTGCCTGCTCTGTGCTAGGCTATGTGCAGTATGGTTGCACTGGGCACTATATAGATACAGGTGATTTGATATGACTATTGAACTCATAGTTCTCAAGCCCTTATTTTTTTCCCATTGTTCACTTGCCAAGTACAAATAGGTATCTGGTGCAATTCTCCACAAACCTACTTGCTTCCATTCAGAATATATCCTGTGTACTTCTCCACAAACTAATTATCTACTTGGTTATTTTTTTGTGCATTTCTCCAAGTAACTCCTCAAAGCACTGGACATTATAGAAGGTCTGCTGATTTGTTTCCCTTCTGTTCCCAGCCTCTTGGTACTTGGCATTGTCAGACAGTGTAAGAACGGTCTTATGCTGATTGGTAACAAACCTCATACTCAACACAAATAGCTCTGTCTCTGAAAGGTCCACTTAATTAATTAACTTGGAGGCATCCGTTCCCATAAAACCATACACACTGAGCATCAGACACATACATACACCTCACCACTTTCTAATCTAGGTCATATTAAAATGTCATACACTAAGGCCATAAAAATTTATCTGCCAAAACCTCCTAGAGCTAGAAAACATTTTCGGTGAAAACCTACCACCTCTTCTCTTCCATATTTACTTCCAGCAGTAAGTCACTAAGAGTTAGAGTATTTCCAACCTATTACTCCTAACCACTCTGCTAACAAGAATGTCATAGTGATCCACAACTTAACTGTTAGGTATACAGATTCTCCACTCACAAGACTGGACAAAGGTAGGTTAAGATCAGTAGTCTTTCAGGTCTGAAAATCTCTGACATTACAAGGGCTCTAAAGACCCTTTCTCTGGGTATTTATGATTACAGCCTGGTGGCTGCCCATGTGGGAGAAATGACCCAGGGTGCAAAATCCTGAGGGGCATGTGAGAACTCTCCTTGCACATGACAAATGCAGATAAAGCTCTGGTCCTGAGTGGAATCCTTCCTCCACCAACAATAATGCCTAGGTAAAAGAAAAATGTATTTGGCTTCAAAATTGGAATGAACTGTTGGTATCATTCTAGGGGGATCTGGCATGGAATGACATATTTGATAGTCTGATTTACTTCATAAAGGATGGCCTGCATTTGACATTCTAAGTCTTCCTCTGCCAGACGTTTCAACAACAAACTGCCCAAAACCGTGGGCCTCCTGGATCTGGAATGCATCTATATTTGTGTAATTACTGACAGTTTAAATGTAAATAAAGTACCCCCTCTATATCTTTTTTTCCTCATCAAAGCTGATCATCTGCAGAAGCTGAATGTTCCTTCTTGTTCACCAGGTGTATCACATCCAACATCCTTCTGCAAGCTTTCTCTGACCCATATTCAAGGCTGGTAAGGCGTATGAGGCACCTTGGGACAGCATCACATAGACTACCGAGGAGGAGTTTTTGTATATACCCTGTTCCAGCCCCCCAATAAGTACAGTCCCAGAAGGATGTGCAATGGGCAGATTGCATATCATCTTCCTTTGCAGTGTCTCAGCCAGTGCACCCATGTACACCCCTCTCTGCCTTCCAGGATTAACTGATTTCTAGAATCTCACAAGCAGAACTCTTGAAACTTGAGATCACCCTAAACATGACTAACTACCAACTCATACCCCAAGGCACCCTCCATGTCCCCTGATGATATTGTTACATTCTTAAAATTACTCATAGAATTCCCTATTAAGAAGAAGTACATTATTGTGGGAGATTTCAGCTACCCTTTAATTAACAGTGCCATGTATACTTCCACTGTAGGGTATGCTTTGAACTTAAATCAATAAAGACTTTCCTGAGTGAGACAGCTAATAAGCCCACTATTGTACACATAAGTTTAGATCTGGTTCTGACAAATACAGTCTGTACATGTACTATTCTCATGTTCTGTTCTTTCCCTAGTTGTCTTTGTCTATAGGGGAAGGATTCTGTTTCAAAATCTGCAAGACCGCTGAAACCAGTATGATTGAATGTAAGAATTTCAAATGGCAAACCTCATATACTGTTCAGTAATGAGATCTCAAATGTTGCCTGTATTGGTACCAGCAGCGACTCTGACATAGCAGTAAGCTACACAGAGGAGCTCTACACTCCCTTAAATAAATTCTTAGAGCTGACAGTCCCAAACAGATCAAAACATAATGGGAAGTTCAGAAACAACCCAGCCTAGTTTTCTGCCAGAAAAAAAAAAAACTCCTCAAATCATACAGTAGATTCAGAACTCCATTTGACAAAGATAGTATCAGAAATATTACTATGGAATTGAAACAAAATGTTAGTTTTAGTAAAGCAAGCCATGAACTTAAGTTAGCTACTAAAGAAGGATAATTATAACTCCTTTTTAAGTACATTACAAAACTAAGAAAAAATACCCAACAATGCTTAGAATTTATTCTCAATAGCACCACCTGCTCCAGCCCAGTAGGCATTGCCCGTGTACTAGCTAACAAATTTAGTGTACATTTTAGTTCTGGAAAATGTATCTAGACTCCACATACCCCCTAGTATCACCAAGGAATATGTTCTGAAGGTGCTATCAGAAGTATTTCTTCAGCGGGACCTGACAACATACCTAGATGTTTAATAAGTGGTGTTAAACATATCATCGGCTATCCTTTCCTCAAACCATTCAATTTCACCTTAGCTACAGGATTAGTTTCTAATTTATGGTGCACCACTGTTGTGATACCATTCCACGAACCCTGGTAATTGTAGACCAATCAGTTAGATGACCTTGATCTGCAAAGCTGTGGAATGTATTATAAATGACATTTAGTTAACATATTTAAGGGGGTCAGTCAGGCTGTAGAAGGGGGGCACGCTGTTTACACAGTGTATCATAATCTGGCCAAGATGTCTGGCAGTATACGTTATGTAGGCAGAGTAAGAATGCTAAGTACCCTAAAAATAGATGCCTACATGGTGAGATGGATGGCAAACTAACTAAAGGATAGAACTCGCATAGCTCATGCAACAGGTGCTTCATGTGAAAGCATGAAAGTAACCAGTGGAGTCCCCCAGGGCTGTGTGTTAGGACCCCTGCTTTTAAGCATTTATTTTCACAATCTCCAAAGTGGGAAGCAGAACCTCTGTTTAACTTAGTCCACAAATGACTGCAAACTGGATATTATTATCACAACCCCTCTGACACCTCTACTGTTCAGAAAGTACCCTAGTAAATACATGGTGAACTGACAATGGGCTCAAATTTAACATGAAAAAATGTAGTGCCATTGTGTTTAGAAAGCAACCCCTTACCCTTGACTTACAGTATAGATAATACCTCACCAAAAACAAAAATGTAGTCAGCAACCCTGGAACCTTGGTTGGCAAATCCCTTTCCTTTGATCATCATGTGACTACTGTAGTCAGAACATCCTTCTGCTTAGTACAACTGATAGCCACGTGTGTATCCTACAAATCAAAATATGGCATTGTTCCCTTATATTCTGCCTTGATTAGACCAACATATCAAACAACAAGAGAAGTCCCAAAGGTTCCTGGCAAGAAGACTGCAGGTTTGAAGACCTGACCTACGAAGAGCAGCTAGAAGCTCTGAGCCTTTTCTCAATATTTTATAGACTGTTGAGCAGTGAGCTGTGCCTTGCTTGCTGCACCATTAGAGACCCCGCTGTACCTGATTGCAGGTCTGATAGTTCAAAAAACACAAGTAACAAGGAACTAAATCTTCAGTAGCAGATAAATAGAACATGATGGAGAGAGAGATTCATTGTTCAGCACCTCCCCCGACTCTGGAATAAACCTCCCCTACAGGCTAAGCAGTGTGACATATTATCGTCCTTCAAACAGAACCTGAATGGCTGGATGGATAGTCACATATTTATCTCAGGACTAACTGGCCTAGTTCTCCTTGATAAAGGTGGTACAGCCTGGCATTGGGTATTGGCAAGGTGTTAATGGTTGAGACTAAATTACCTTGTAATGCCTGTGCATCCTATGACCCTCTATAGGTGGACATCAAGGCAAGAGTGATCTCTACCTTGATCTTTCTTTTGATATCTACCAGATGGGTCAAAATCAGTCTTGACCACATCCATACATATAACTTCGACCCATACTGCCCTCGTAGCTATTTATGCCCTTCTTGACAACAACCTATGGTATCTTGGTTCTGAGTTATCATGTCAACACTGATAGGATCTTACTCAAGTTTAGTTTTGAGCTCTTGACTTGACTGAGATAGCATTACTGAAAGTCAAACTTGATGTCAGTAATCTTGACCTGAACTTGTTTGCAGATTTGAATAGGTTTTCCTTTAGTTTTTTATTGACATCCTTTGTGGAAGTTCTAAGGCTTGTATCCATTTAAACATTGACCTAATCATCCTTCACAAAGGGTTGGGTTCAAGATGTTAGTTAGTATCAGCCTTGTTAATGCAGTTGGTAGCATGTCAGTCTCATAATCTAAAGGTCATGAGTTCAATCTACACACAAGGCAGTTTCAACCTTTGTCTAGCAGTTGGCACACAGGTTCAGGTTGTGAGCCATAGTTCCTGTGGTACAAGGTTTGTTTCTTTCAACCCTCATTTGCTTACTATGTTACCATGAGCAAGTCACTTAATCAGACATTTTTCTTGAGTCACCCCTGAAAGGAGACTGTTTGCCAGTGGGCTTACCTGGTTAAATTAATAAGATTTTTTTTTTGTGGGAAGTTTGGCATAATGGTTAAAGTCTTTGCCTCATAGGTGAAACGTACAGGGCTTGATTCACACCTTTGGTTACTGGTTAGGCTTAAAATTGTCCTTCAAGACAATTAGTCTAGTATTCATATGTCAACCTACAAGTTTCCATTAATACTTCTGCTTCCTCTGTAGTCTCCATTTGTGTAAGATTTTAATAGAACAGTGTGCTTTTTTATCTCTCTATTTCTGTATATTAATATAGGAAGTGGCACTTAAATTTGTGTCAGCAAAGTTTTTGAGCACAGTTACCATGGTGGTACTGTTGTTGCTTATGTGAAATCTTCCTGTTTTGTTCCCAGGTATAATTGATTTGCTTTAACTTATTTTCAGCTGAAACTGTAGATATTATATCATATTATATTATATAAGACCTTCCATTCTCCTTTCTTGTTTTGAGTGGAATGGAAATTTACATATGAATCTGTTCCAGCTTATGCAGGATCCTCTACACATTTTTTCTTCAAACTGTAGGTGGAACTTGGATAAGTATTAACTTATGCTAATTTTCAGTTGAATTTGTCACTAGACATTATGTTAGCTTATATAACACTTATACAACCCTCTCTTTTTGCTGTGACTGGACATGGACTTTGGTTATGTATAAGGTTAAACATAATTTCAGGCAAAATTATCAGCATGAACATAGTCCATTTTATTCAAGAGCTTCCACTTTTCTTCCTATGCTTACTCTAGGATTCAGAAAGAACCCTACTGCTGGCAGTACCAGCTGCAGCCAAAATTGATTGTTTCCATTATCATGGACAATGAAATACAGAATCATATTAGCTGCTGTGTGGAAAGACCTCTCATTAATAGCTAATTCACATGTCTCTGAATTGCTGAATTATAGCAAGTGCAAATTAACACTTTACTGTGGTAGTCACCACTCGTGGCAGGTGCATTTAATTCGTACAAGCATTCCCTCATTCATTCACTTAAACACATGCACACATTCAAACACAACCACACCAGCACACCCCTTACTTGTCCCTGAGCTGACAGAATGTCCATGATGTATTCTCTAATTTTTTTTTCCCTGTGTTATAATCAGAGATCCTTACAGTCAATCGTTAATGCCATACATTAGAGTCTCAATCTTCTAATTGTTCTGAAAGTGAGACATGATGGTGGACCTGTTGCTCATTTTAAGTGAGTGGAAGTAATAATAATAATAATAATAATAATAATAATAATAATAATATAAAACTTCTCCCAGGTCATCTAGTGTTGCTTTGGGCTTTGTCCTGAAACCTTGGCATGACCATATGATGTATTTTGGCCTTCCATGTGGACACACTCCCATTGTTCTCAACTGTCCCTTATTTTACAGAATGCTCCAGGTTTTGCCTCTTATATGTGCCGTGTCCATTTCAACTAATGGACCATTCCAGTCAATAATGCCAGACTTGAGAATTTCATACCTCTTAAAATTCACAAACTGTACTGTAATGCCAAACCTTCCAAAAACAGCATAAACAAAACACAAATCAAATAAAAATGCTGTCAGGCCGTCACAGTAACTATATTTATTAATCAAATCAACTGTTAAGCTCTTTTGTTTGTATACTTTCAAACTTCATCAGAACAATTAAAATTAAACACATAACCCCTTTTACATAAAATCTTCTTACACCATTTTTAAGTCATTCATCAGTCAATTTCAACCACTAATATATATTAATTACCTAAATCATTACTTAAAAATCATCTCCCACTTAAAAATACATAAGATCATGATTTATAAAATACATGTATATATAAAGAGATTGTTACACATCACCCTCCAAACATATAAATCTTTATGGTTTCAAGCAGCTAATACAAACCCCCTCCCAAACAGACAAATCTACACAAAATTAATCGATATTAGATTGGATACTGACTAACCGTCCAGCCCAAACACAACACTTTGGTATACTACCTAACACTCTAAGTGACCACCTCTCCACCTTTATTCTAAGACAGCAGGTTAAACCCACAAGGCAACTTACATCCAAGAAATTCACTACTCTAAAAACTTCAAATCTGAGGACTTCATAACAGCCTTAAACCACTGCAGTTGATCGCTTCTTAACTCCCTTCCACTCAACATGGTAGTAGAACTCTTCAACTTCACCTCCCTAAACATACTTAACCAGCTAGCCCCTCGTAGAACAATTAGAATTAAAACAAACTATGCCCCTTGGCTCTCCAAAACCACTCTCCTGCTTTTATAGGAAGGGGATAATGCCTGGGTCACCTGGCAGACTAACAAAACCAACTCAAATAGGCAAACATTTCTTGAACGAAGAAATAAAGCTAAAAACAAATAAGAAATGATAAAAAAGACACTACTCCAGCATCCACGCTAAACACAAATGTAGTCCACAGAAATTCTGGGCGGCAATTAACAAAATCCTAAAACCAGGCAAAACCACTACCCCACCCCCAAACATAGAAAGCACTGCAGTCAACATAGCTACCCAATTAAATGATTACTTCAACAAAACAGTTCTAAAATTGATTACCCCCTCATCCTCTACCACTCTCCCAGGTCCCCCAAACAATCAAAAACTCTTTTCACTCAAACCAATCCCAACTAGTCTTATCTGTAATCACCTGTCCAAACTCAAGTCTACTACCCTTGCAGCAGACAAACTCCCAGCAGAATGACTCCAGATTGCATTCAAAGCCACCGTATACCCTGTTTCCATATTAATTAACAGATCTGTAACACAGCACATGGTACCTTCCCTCTGGAAAATCTTGCACATAATTTCTATATACAAAGGTGACTCCTCAACTTAATTATCCAACTACCGTCCAATAGCCATACTATCTCCACTGTCAAAAATATTGGAGAAATGTATCCACTCACATCTACTAAACCACCTCCTGTCTAACAACCTCCTTGCCAAAACACAACACGGTTTCCACTCAGGCGACAGCACTACCGCTACCCTTATTAGTTTTACTAACACTGTTAATCAACAAAGGAACCTAGGTAATCTGGTCACTACTGTTTTCCTGGACCTTTCAAAAACATTCAACATGGTCTCTCACAACAAGCTCCTAACCATCCCCTCTGAACTCAGCCTAAGCTATTCCACCCTACACTGGTTCAAAGACTATCTCTCCAGTCCTCAGTAGGCCATCAAATGGATGGACTTCCTATCCCCCCTCCTTCCTGTTACAACTAGGTGTACCTCAGGAATCGATATTTGGCCCCTGCTCTTCACCATTTTCGTAAACAACCTACAATCAGCCACACATCAAGCAAATCTTGTACAATATGCTGATGATGCCACACTAATCTGTTCAGCTCCCTCTCCCAAATTCTTCAAGACAAAACCCAGGAATTCTTCACTGCAATTTAAACCTGGCTGTCAAACTCTCAACTTATTCTAAATCCTAAAAAACAACTCATGCTCTTCTATCCCTACAGAGCTACTCACCCCTTCCTCCATTTGAATTATCCTCAGCAAACAATACCCTTCTTACCCCAGTACCGTGTACCAAACTACTAGGAATAATCACTGACCAAAATCTGAAGTTCGATATACAAATAGCCCAGACCATAACTAAAGTCCACGTAAAACTAGGCACCCTTTATAGATGCAAAAACTACCTGACCCCTTACAGTAAAGCCACCATAGCCAGATCTTTTCTACTGTCCACCTTACTGTATTTATCCCCTGTCCTAACCAACCTAAATAAAGATGACTTAAACAAATTAACCACTTGCTGTAAGAAAATAGTAAAATTTGCTACTAACTTCTCCTATCGATCCCATCACTGTCAAGCCCTTAAGCAATTAGGCTCGCTAGAATTACCCAACTTATTAAACTTTAACCAACTTACCATGGCACATCAAATGGTCTATCACTCCAATAAAACACCAGCTGTAACAGGCCTACTCAACCCCTACAGCAAGAACTGTCAAATAAGATCCACAAACAAAGCACTAGTAGAAATATCCAGAAACAAGTATACATCAGTTGACTCTCTTTACTCAAGTGCAGTTGCCAACATCTGGAACTCCCTCACTTGAAATCAGATTGCAAGATAACAAATCTAACTTCAAAAATCAACTAAAGTCCTACCTAACCAGTTCTTGGATATGCAACTGTCAGCACCCAGACTAACCAACTCAATAGATACCTAGTCCTTTCTTATAATGAGTCGTAAACAGTGTATTCCATGATAAAGTACTATGGTTGCACCACCTTTCTTATAATTTGTCATAAATGGTGTATTCCATAATAAAGTACTATGGTTGCACCAGGCATGACACGTCAGTGTGTATCACTATCTTACATTTACCACCTGTACCTAACTTTGTGGGTATTATTTTAATATATTTTGTAATGCCTATGTTTAATATATTTGTTTTGAATATTATTTGTATCATGATTATGTTGAACATCATTGTACTAAATGTCTTGAATATTTTTTTGTATTGTAATGTAGTATGTGGAGATTTCTTCCCAGGCTTCCACTGAAAATGGGCGTTTTTTTGCCCAGTCGGACTTTCCTGGTAAACAAATGTTAAATAAACAAATAAATATATATATATATGTATATATATATATATATATATATATATATATATATATATGTATATATATATATATATATATACACACCCACACACATATATATAATACACTTGTGTGTGTATATATATATATATATATATATATATATATATATATATATATATATGTGTGTGTGTGTGTGTGTGTGTACTTGATTGTTTCTATATGTAGTCATATGTATGTGTGTATGTATATATATATATAGGTTCATAGGTTCATAGGTTGGTACTAGGCTATCAGCCCTAGGGCCTATACAAGCCTAGCCATAACAATTCCCTGGCTATTTCTTCCCACATTATTTACTTTCCTGGACCCCTGTCTAGCAGGGCGACTGACGTGATCCCCGGGGTGAATTTCCTTTCTCCCATCCAAACGTCAAGGTTCCTCTTGAAGAGGTCCAAAGAGGCACTCTGCTTGACATGTATGGGCAATCTATTCCAGAGTCTGGGGAGTCTCTGGGTCAGGAACCTATCCCTCCAGCATGTTTTGTTTATTGTGATGACAAGGTTTAGATCCCTGGAGCGTGTAGCTCTGAGGGATTGGGATTTCTTTAAGTGTAGCATGTCCAACAGCTCTGGGTTTGACATGGCCTTGTATGTTAAGCAGAGATCTCCTCTGAGTAGACGATATGCGACAGAGTATAGCTGGAGTTTTTTAAGGCGGTCAGCGTAGGGCATCTGCTTTAAGCCTGTGATTCTTTTAGTGAGGTATTTCTGAGGCCTTTCCAGTTGTTGCAGATGTCTTGAGAGGTACATACCAAATGGGGCGTTGTATTCTATAATGGGCCTAATGAGGGATGAGTACAGTGGGACAATGACCTCCTTTTTTTGGATGAAAAGCCCTTCGTGATGAGGTGTGCCACATAGAAGGATTTCCTGACTGTTGTGGCGATGTGGTTATCGAAGGTGAGACCACTGTCCACCTGTGTCCCTAAGTCTCTTATCACACTTTCTGTGTTTAATGTACTGCCACCTATATGGTAATTCATGGATACATGTTTTTCCCAAAGGGATAACAATACATTTCTTGGCATTGAGCTTGAGCCCATGGCTCTGGCACCAAGCATCTGTTTCTGTAAGGCCCTTTTGTAGAGTATCCACATCATTTGGGGATTCAATAATGGCTCCCAGTTTGCAGTCATCTGCAAACTTTGTTAGCCAGAGTCCCTTAGTGTTGACCTGTACTTCAGAGAAGTAGATGCCAAACAAGAGCGGCCCCAGGACTGAACCCTGAGGTACTCCACTTGTCACTTGTCTGGAGCTGGATTTGGAGTCGGCTACTTTTACAGTGTGGGTTCTATCAGTAAGCCATTTAGCAACCCACTGGGTGACATAGGGATTAATACCCAACTTAGTAAGTTTATCTATGATTCCAGAGTGGGGGATGGTGTCAAAGGCCTTGGCAAGGTCTAGATAGGCTGTGTGGACCACCTTACCCTTGTCCATGGCTCTGGAGACTGATTCAAAGAAGTCAATCGGGTTCAGGAGACAAGATCGGCCCTTCACAAACCCAAACTGGGTGGGGTCCAGTGTATATATATATATATATATATATATATATATAAACGATACCAGCATACAAATTACTAAGACAGACTGTTGTCATAACTTCTGATGTAAAATCTGTGTAAAGAATCACTTTGCATTCTTATTAAAACTAAGAAAGCAAGATTCAAGTTGGTATTTCTTGTTTAAACATGTACATATAACTATATGTTAGTTATGATATTTATTTATTTATTTAACATTTGTTTACTAGGAAAGTCCGACTGGATCAGGAACCTATTTTCCGTGGAGGCTCAGGGAGAAAAGCTCCAAATGATATGTGAAAGTTAAGGCAATTTAAATGATTAATGACTACATTAATAATTGAATATTAAATAAGTACAGAGAGGTAGATGCAATAATAAATACAAAATAAGTACAAAGAGGTAGGTAAAATAATAAAACATGTACTAAATTAAAGTGAAGTGGTGATATGAAGTAAACATTGCCACCCAGGCAAAGGAAATCCACATATATGTATTTTTTATATATATATATATATATATATATATATATATATGTGTGTGTGTGTGTGTATATATATATATATATATATATATATATATATACACACACACACACACACACACACACATATATATATTTTTTTATGTTTTTGGTCACCAGATGGTGCTGTGTGTACCTTTAGCACTTTAAATGTTCAGCCTTCTTACTCTCTGTTATTTATTTTTAAGCTTTTAGCAGTTTTAAATTCATATTGATTCATATAGGTTTACTATGTCTGCTATGTTTTTCATTATCTCATGTGTGTAGAGTATGGAGAACATAAGATAGGTTTTTATACATAATATGATTTAATAATGGTGTTGTTCTTTTAATTTGGAAAAATAAGGGAGTTGTTTTTCACTGTACTGAATTGTTTGTGATTGGTGGTTTGTAATTGGGATGGGTATTTATTAGAGCATTTATGTGATTTTACTGTTTGGCATCTGATGAAGTCTATTTGATGAAAATGCAGCTTTAATCTTGGACATTAATGTGAGGTTCGTTATTTTACTTGTAACCTCAATAAATTGGTTTTCTGGAATTGGGCATCTTTCAGTGCTGAGTTTCCTTTTTGGTTTTATTTATTGTTTTCAGCAGTTGCTTCTATCTTCATTTTAGTTTATTGTATTCAAATACATCAGGAGAGATGGCGGGAAGATTAATCTTAAACAAACTAACTAACTGACTGACTACATAATTGCATGTTCACGCTTTGGCCGCCTACTCAAAATGGCACACACACTAATCTACATTCTCCCTCTTTACTGTGCTATCTCTTATAAATAATGACATTTCAATAGGCATGCAGTTATACAGACACTATTAAAGAAAAATGATGACGTGTATCTGAAAGTTGGTTTCGAGATGTGACCTGATCTCTTGACATAATAGGACTGGTTTTAGCAACAGGGGCAGTCACTTCTGCTTGAAGAGTTTCAGGGATTTTCTCAGGAACTTGGATTGCTGACGGAATGTTCTCTGGAAGAGGAAAATTGGACAAGTCACTCTGAGAACTACAGTCTTTGTCACAGGCAAGATGCTGTAACACTGGTTCAGACATTGGTAACAAATGCTTCCGATTTCATCTGAATTTCACTCCTTGTGATTCCACAATGTACGATCTCGGCTCTTGACACAAACTTTTCACAAATCCGATGCAATCAAAACCTTTTGATATCTGCATCCTCACTATCTCCCCTTTTTTCAAAGAACTGAGTAGTTTGCTGGTTTTATTATAGTAAGACTTCTGGGGCAAATGCTTCTTCAACAGTTGAGCTTTTACTGCTTTGTTGTTCTTAGTACATGGAAGCAACAAGTTACTGCTAATTGGTAGTATGGTTCTGGTTTGTTTCGACATAAGTGTCTGGGCAGGAGAACCAAGGTGATTATCGTGAGGAATGTTTCCCAGATTTAACAAGTTGAGTCAAACATCGATATTGTCACATCTGGATTTCTCTAACAGCTGTTTTGCACTTTGAACTGCATGCTCAGCCAAGGCATTCAGGACTACTCGTAATATGAACAAAGTCCCACTCTTCTGCAAATCTCTTGAATTGCTGACTTGTAAACTGTGCACCATTGTCAGAAATAACTCTGTGTGGACTACCATGGACAGAAAAATGTTGCTTCAACTGAGTAATGACAGTATTGGAAGTTAGGATGTGAAGTAGTTCAATCTCAGACCATTTTGAGTAAGTGTCTGCTAACACCAAGTAATGTTGACCATTCCACTCAAAGATATCTATGGCTACTGTTGACTAAGGTAGTTCAGGAATCTGGTTTAACTAAAGTGGTTCTTTTTGTTGATGCGGCTTTGTACTATTACATACTGAACAAGATGAAAGTACTTTCTCAATATCTCTTAACATAGAAGGCCAAAATACTGCACCTCTTGCCTTTGTTTTGGTAGAATCAGTTCCTGGGTGGCCATGATGCATGATCTTAATATACTCTTGTTGCAAGGATTTTGGAACAATCACTTTAGGACCTTTCATGATAATACCATTGTCTGACAAAAATTTCATCTCTGTATAGAAAATAAGGTTGCACTTCTACTGGTAAAGAAGATTGCTTTGAAGGCCATCCTCAATTGATAAAGAGATTTAGCTTCTGGAGAATTGGATCTGAAGCTGTGTGAGTTCTGAGCTCATCACGATGTGTGGAAGAAAAATTTCTCACTTGCATGACCTCACAGTCATGCTGTTCATTGTTATGCTGTTCTCTGTTTTTTTCTGGGTAATCTGGATAAGGTATCAGAAAGATAAAGAGGTTTGCCTTTTGTGTAAACAAGATTGAAATTATACTTCTGCAGTTTGAGCATCATACATTGCATTCTAGCTGGAGCTATATGCATAACCTTTCTCAAAATAGTAACAAGAGGCTGGTGATCAGTTTAAATTTGGATAGGTCGACCTTCCTGAGAACACTGGAAAATATGAAGGTCTCTCCAAACACCATTATATTGGGCGACTTCAACTACCCAAACATAGACTGGGAGCATTACTCTAGCTCCAACACCCTAGCCCAAAGGCTCCTAGAATTTATAAACTCAAATGCTATGGAACAACTTGTTACCACTCCCACAAGAGGGGAAAACATACTGGACCTGATCATCACCAACATGGGGACTCTATGCTCCAGACCAGAAGTGTATCCCTCACTGGTAAGATCAGACCATAAACTAATCTCACTGGATATTCACATCCCGACCCCACCCCCTGCCCAGAAAACCACAGTGAAAAACTTCTCTAAAGCAAATTTCACACTCCTCAAAACCGAGGTGGAATCCTTCAAAGCCCCCGGGCCTGTGGAAAATACGGCCCAGACCGCAGAATCCTTTATAAATGCATTCAATGAACACCTTCAGGAATGCATGGATCATGCAATCCCAAATAAAACCAAGACCCATTCCACCAAAGGCAGACGTCCTGTCTGGTGGACCCCAGCCATAAACAAACTATACAATAGAAGGAGGAAGCTACTACATGATAGAGCAAAATCCCAAAAAGGGACGGCATCTCTGATCAGTATTAGCAAAGAACTATGGGCACTCATAAAATCGTCTGAGGCCAGCTTCGAGAGAAAATTTGCACAGGAGACAAAGGATAATCACAAGGCTTTCTTTAGTTATGTTAGGAACCTGGGTGGGAATTCCCAGATATGCTCAGAATTAGTCCAAAATGACAAAAAATACACTGAACCCACAGACATTGCCAACATCCTAGCTGACAAGTTCAGCGCAAACTTCTCCCCCCTCCCCACCAAAAGGGAGAATATCTATCCCAGCAGAGTGCTGCCCCCTGACATCTCAGATGCTCCGGTAAGAGCCGCCCTCTCCAAAGCAAAAAACACAGCATCAATGGGACCAGACGGTGTCCGGGCTGCGTCCTACATGAACTCCAAGAAGACCTAAACCCAAACATAAAACTGCTGTTCAATCTCAGCCTTACTACAGGATATGTACCCAAAGAGTGGCATACAGCAACAGTGGTCCATCTCCACAAAGGTGGTGCCTCAACGGATCCTGGAAACTATTGCCCCATAAGCCTGACTAGCTTGGTCTGCAAAGCTATGGAAAGGATCATATTGGACCTCATAAATAAAGATATTGGGGACCTACAGACACTGGATCCTACCCAGTTCGGCTTTGTTAAGGGCAGATCCTACCTCTTAAACCTGGTCGATTTCTTTGAAACAGCCACCAAGGCCATTGACGATGGGAAGGTGGTCCACACAGCCTACCTGGACCTCGCAAAAGCCTTCGATACAATACCCCACTTGGGCATTATAGATAAGCTCACCAGCTTAAATATAAACCCCTATGTCACTAGATGGGTTGCAAACTGGCTCAAGGACAGAACCCACATGGTTAGAATTGCTGGAGCCATGTCATACTCCAAACCAGTTACAAGTGGCGTCCCACAAGGCTCAGTCCCGGGACCTCTCTTGTTCGGTATATATTTCTCAGAGGTATGGCAAACACGGAAGGACTGTGGCTGACCAAGTTCACAGATGACTGCAAACTGGGCGCCATAATCGACTCTCCAGCCGACACAAGCATCCTCCAAAAGGGCCTCATAGAAACAGACAACTGGTGCCACAGCCATGGCCTCAAGCTAAATGCCAAAAAGTGTATAGTCATCCCCTTTGGCAAAAACAAAGTGCCCACAAATTACCACATAGGTGGTAATCCATTAAGTACAGAAGAAGTAATTAGGGTCCTGGGGACCCAACTTGATAGCAATCTCTCATTTGACAACCACATAGCCAAAGTGGTTAGAAAAACATTTTATATAGCCCACCTAATCATGAAGTGATTCACATCTACATCAGGGGAGGTCATCGTGCCTCTTTACTCATTCCTCATCAGGCCCATAATTGAGTACAATGCCCCTTTTGGGATGTACCTTACCAGACACCTGCAGCAACTGGAAAGACCCCAAAAGTACCTCACCAAGAGGATCAAAGGGCTCAAACAGATACCATATGCTGCCCGGTTAAAGGAACTCCAGCTCTACTCAGTGGCATACCGCCTGCTCAGAGGCAATCTGTATCTGATGTATAAAGCAATGTCCAACCCGGAATTAATGGACATACTGCACCTCAGAAAATCCAAATCCCATCGAGCTACGCGCTCGAGAGACTTGAACCTCACCACTGAAATAAATAGGACATGCTGGAGGGACAGATTCATAACCCAGAGGCTCCCTTCACTCTGGAATAAAATCCCAGTCCAGGTTAGGCAGAGTCCCTCATTGACTCTCTTCAAGAGGAATCTTGATGAGTGGATGGGAGATCATAGGTTTACCCCGGGTATCACTTCTGTGTCACTGTTAGACAATGGCACAGTATACTAACCTCAAAAAAGGGCATAGCAAAATTAATTTAAAATGGGTGTCAAAAGCCAAACACACTCTGGCTAGGCTTATAAATGCCCTAGGGCAGATAGCCTAGTATGAACCTATGAACATATAAATATAATCATGGAACTTCGAACATGCAAACACAATTGCCAAAAGCTCTTTCTCAGTCTAGGCATATTGCATCTCTGTCTGAGTAAGAGTTCTTTATGCATAAGCTACTGGTCTACCCCCTTGAAGAATGACTACTATTAGACCAAACTCTGAAGCATCACAGGAAAGAGTAACTGGTTTGTGAACATCATAGTAGCTGAGAGTTGATGGGTTGGTAATTTTCTGCTTCAGGACATCAAATACTCTTTGGTGCTGTTCTAACCATGACCAAATTACATCTTTTTGTGTCAGCTCTCGTAATGGTGCTGAAAGTTGACTTAAATCTGGAATGAACTTGCCTAAATAGTTGACCATGCTAGAAAAATGTTATAGGGCTTGGACATTGTCTTGAGCAGGCATTTTGAGAATTGCTGTTAGCTTGGAAGGATCTGGTTGTAAGCCTGAACTGGTAAACAACTGACCAACATAAGTAGCTTCTTGTAGCCTGAATTTGCATTTCTGATGATTCAGCTTAAGATTCACTTGAAGTGCTCTTTCCAGAACTTTCTTGAGGTTTCTGTCATGTTCAGCTTCACCATTGCCTCCTATAAGAATATCATCTACTGTAATAACATAGGGATAGCCAGAAAAATTTGCTCCATTGCACGCTGAAAGACTTCACTGGCAGAATTTATTCCAAATGGCATTCTCAGAAATCTGTATCTTCCAAATGGCATACCAAATGTAGTTAACAATGAGGACTTTTGGTCAAGCAAAATTTGCCAAAAGGAACTCTTTGCATCTAAGACAGAACAAACAGTGGCATCTGGCATGAGGCAGTAACCTCTTCAACTGTGCACATTTGGTGATGGGGTCTTTTTAATGCTTTGTTCAGATCTTTTGGATCAGTACATATTCTGATGTCATCTGAGTTTTTCTTATGAACTACTACCATGGAGGACACTCATTCAGTAGGTTCTTCTACTGGACAAATTGCTCCTAGCTGCACCATTTTGTCTAGCTCAGCTTTAACTCTGTTCTGCATAGCTACTGGAACTTTCTGTGCTGGTCTGACAACTGGGCTGATTTCTGGGTCTAACTTCATAGAGTACACAACTGGTAATTTGCCTGGTTTGTCTGCAAAAATATCAACATACTCTGAAAAAATAGTTTGGGCAGAATTTGAGCTGTTGTCATGCAGGCTTACATGGTGAACTTCTTCATTAAGTGAAAGCAGTCACATCTTCAAACAGTCTCTGAGGCCTAATAATGACTGCACGTGTCTCTTGACTATGAAAAATTGGAAGTCATAGCTGTTCCCAGTAGAGTAACATGAAAGTACTACTGAGCCCTCAGTTTGAATCTCTTCACCACCATAAGCAACAAGCTTTGCACAATTAGTCAAATCAAGATGTTCTGCAGCTTTTACCCTAGCAAATGTTTCTGCTGACGTAACATTGCACTTTGAGCCAGTATCTACTTTGAGCAGCATGGGATTCCTGTTAAACCAAACAGTACAAAAGATTTCATTCTTTGCCCACAAATCAATTGCATTGACTGTTTCACCAAGCACAGACACACCATCAACATAAAAAGTAGGATCACAGCATTCTAATTGATCAACTTGCCTCTTGGAATGCCCTCTTTTAATAAAAGAATGTGCCTTATTTGATATACTAAACCTTTTGAAATGATTGTACATATTGCAAGAATGACACTGCTGACCAAATGCTAAGCAATTTTCACTTTTGGCTTTATGATTTCCACCACAATTATGACAGGTGGCAATAAAATTTGGTATTGCAGCTAAATTCATTGGTTTATAGCTGGTATTAGAAGTGGAGGTCACCATGAACTCTTTTTGCTTTTTTGAGCATGCCCTAGAATTTGCTGGAAAGACTTGGGGTTTCCCAGAGACTGTTACAGGACCTGCAGTAGCTGCCATGTGTTTGGGCCTGTTTCTTTTAACCACATGCTGCATACTATCTGCACAAGCTTTATCACTGTGCCTTGTGTGCTTTTCTGTAAGCTGATATATCTGACAAATCTCAATGGGCTTATTCAAAGTTAAATCACTGTCTCAAAGCAAAATCTTTCTCACTGTGTCATTATTAATACCACACACAAGCCTGTCTTTTGTCAACTCATCTCTCAAATCACCAAATCGATTTAGCCTTGAGAAATAAGGTTGTTATATATGCTGCTGCGGTCTTCCCCCTCCCCTGCTAACACAGCAGGTTCATATAAAAATGAACGCTCTCTTTCAGTTGCCTCTGAACCAGCTAAATTAAGCAGAATAAATGCCTTTGTACATGCTCAAACACTCTCCAATTTTCTGCAATATTGTTATCAAACACAAGCTGTGCAGGTCTGCAAAAACCTTCTGCCATGCCCACAGACTATAGTAAAACACAAAGCAAAATGGCCCTTGTAATTATGTACGAACATGCACACACACCAGGTACTTGTAATAATATGCATATGCACAATAAACTCTTCAAAATACTGTATTCTGCAAAATATGCAGTGAAATAACTGTACTTTGCAAAATATTCTTTGAAACAAGTTTACTCTGTGAAATAATTACACTTTAATACTGCACACACTTGAAAACACTTTGCACACTTTGGATGCTTTGAATAGCTTTGGTTAATGTACAAAAGTAGTACATAGTGAAAAAGTATGGTCATTTTCAATTTTTTGTACATTTTATGCAATTCGATATTGTTTCAAACATTTTTGTAATTATTTCAAATATTTTTATCAATATGTCACAGTTTCGGACATTTTGTGAATAAGAATTTTGTTTTGAGCTTTCTGAGTGCTTTGTTTTATATTTATAGCAAAAGAAATAATTTATACAAGTTTTAGTCCCTGGGATTTGTTTCTGACCCGTTTTGCGAACCACTGCTGTATATCCCACCAACTTTAACCAATTGCCTCATGGCTGTAACTCTGGATCCCATTCTGACACTATGTCACTCTTCTTATGAGCAGTAAGAAGATGTTGAGGCTTGGGTGTTCATTTAAGTAGTTTAATGCATACAAATACATCAGGATGGATGGCAGGAATGTTAAACTTAAACTATCTGACTGACTACATACTTGCATTCTCACACTCTGGCTGCTCACTCAAAATGGTACTCTAGCTTGCACGTGCTCAGTACTTAAATGCATGTGCTGACTCACTGGAAAGCTTCTTAAAGGTTTATCATGCACAATGATCTACATCACTTGTAGTAACCTCACACCCTTGTATTCCCAGTATACTTCTGTGTATAAGCCAGAATGTGGCTACTCTACAGATGAATAATTTGGTGAGGACAGATATATTATAGCAATAACCCATGCCTGGGTGTGGGTAATGCTGGATTTACCCACGGTTGGTGTGGTTTGGTCCCGAGGGTGAAGCCCGAGGGACCAAACAAAGCCAACCGTGGGTAAATCCAACATTACTCACACCCAGAAGTGGGTTATTGCTATTATACAACTTATTTATCAACAGCTCTCAATAGCTCACAACATTCTCTATCAACCATCCAAAACACCAATACTCTCTAACCTCCTTACTCCCTACAACAATCTGAAACAACTACTTTCTTCAAATAAACTACTAGTTAATAGTACCAAACCCAATAATGCTGCAGGAGATTGTCTTTTTTCCAACTCAGTTGGCAAAATGTAGAACAAACTTCCACTCAATATCTCATCTTTGTCCACTCTTCCACTCTTTAAAAAACAACTGAGAATCCATCTTAATAAACACTGGCTTTGCTGATTAACCTTTCTTCCTCCTTTCCTCTACCTCAATATTTCCTTCTCACTATAATACATCCTGACTGATCCCCATGGACATAACATCCTTGTGGATACAACTTATCTCATATATACTATGAAAAAAAAAAAAATAATAAATAAATAAATAAATAAATAAAATTTATGACTATGTATTATTTACACTACGTTTTGATATTATCAAATTGCGTATTGCAATTATTTAATAACTTTTTTTAGGAATACTATCTTGTTATGTATATTTCCTCTGACATGTACATTACCTATACTAAAGTCTGATTATCTTTATGCTTAATATTTGTTTTGTTTTGCTATGTGTATTTTTTGTGTATTTTTTGTATTCCCTTTACTTGTTATAACCACTGGAGCTTTTCTCCCCGGGCCTCCACTGAAAATGGACATATATCCAGCTGGACTAGCCCGGTCAACAAATGTAAAATAAAATAAAATAAAATAAATAAATAAAATAAATTATTTAAGAAAAGAAATAATTGCTTTTCTTAAATAATGGCATTGTATAATGCCTCTTTACTGCCCTTCCGCAGCTGTCTGGTATTCTGCGGCAGTTCTGATGTACTGCGCATGCCTACGCAGTACATCAGAGCTGTGGGCAAAAGCAACGGAGAACGCAAGATCTCTGTTGCTTTTTTTTACTGTTTCGCTATGTTAAATTGGTTTAACATAGCGAGACAGCTTTAAAATAAGCAACGGATATCTCCGTTGCTTATTTTAAAGCTGTCTCGCTATGTTAAACCCATTTAATATAGCGAGACAGCTTTAAAAAAAAGCAACGGAGATCGCAAGATCTCCGTTGCTTTTTACACACTGTGTCACTATGTTAAAGGAGTTTAACATAGCGAGACAGCTTTAAAAAAAGCAACGGAGATCTCCGTTGCTTTTTTTAAACCTGTGTCGCTATGTTAAACTCTTTTAACATAGCGAGACAGTGTTTTATACTAACGGAAAAAGTCCGGGCGACCGGACCTTTTTCCGTTAGTATATTGAGGGATTTACAACGGGCACGCTGGTTGGGCTGGCCAATCAGCGTGCACGTTTTAGGGGAGGAATTGTATAATAACGCTTTCTGCTTTCTTGAGGGGTTAATAGAAAATGCCCTTTGTATTCCCAGCATTTAAGAGATCAAAGATTTTAAAGAGATTTGTTACTCTAGCAAGTTATTGAGAAGATAATTTAAAAAAAGAAAGGTTTATAAGGAGAATGAGAGGGTGCAACATTTTGGAGATGGAAGGCAGTTTATATAGATATATAAAAAGGAACAGTAGCCCGGATTTGCATGCAACATAAAAAGAAGAAGAAAAAGTCGCAGGTTGCAGAGACTCCAACAGAAAGTATAACCAGTATAGAATTAATCTACACTAAACAATGCCAAAAACGATAAATAAGCCTGTGACTTTTTCTTCTTTTGGTGTTTAATTTGTTTTGTTGTTTCAAAGTTTGCAAGTAACATAACATGAAAAAATGGGAGTAGGAGCAGGCTACTGTGTGGCATTCTGAAAGGACAGACAAAGCCAAAGTTAAAATGAAAACTGCTACACTTTGTAAAAAAAGAAGGAAAAAAAGCACAGCACTTACTGTGGTAAATTTTCCTGGCAGCAAAAAAATATAAGAACTGTTTTTCACTGTTGCACCATACTGACTGAAGACCTGAAAAGTGAACCAAGCACCAAATGTAAGATTAAGCAGTAGTTACTGGTTAGCAAAAGAGCGTTAAGGAAAATGCAATTTGCAAACATGATTGCAAATGAATTTTGCTGCACATACAATGGTAGCTTGCATTAAAGTAGCAAAATTAACAAAGTAGCATAGAAGATACTAGTAACACTAACATTTTGGAAAAATAGCTGTCACACTCATAGGTTCATTGGTAAGTACTGGGCCAGCAGCCCTTGCAGACCATTTTAAGCCTAGGCAGTCTCCCTTTCTGTGCTCAAAATAACCCACCCCATATGATTATAGATTGGTCTTAACCATCCCATGGTCAATAATTATATATTACCCCTAATTATGATAACTGGGATAATACCATAGATAATTTGAGGGGATTTGTGCATGGGAAAAAGTGTTTAGGAGATACCTCTGTCCATTATTAGTTCAAAGGGTAAATCTGGTGTAAATTTTGTCTTTTCCTTCCATAGATCTAAGATGTGCTTTAATTTGGATGGGAATGAAATTTGTTTTGTGTGGATGGGGAGTCTGTTTCAAATCTGTGGTATCCTCTCTGAGATATTCCTGCCCTTCCAAACTGTTCTGTTGATGTTACAGAAGAGGTTTAGATCCTTAGACTTGAGTATTTCTGATGCCATTTGACTTGCTGATATGCACTAAACCCTTCAGTTATTGGTCAGAGGATGCCTTATATTCCAGACACGGGTCACCTCTTAACAGTCTGTAGGTTACCGAGTATAGTGATAGGGCTTTGAGTCAGTCTATGTAGGACATGTTGCTTAGGCCTTTTATCCTTTTAGTACGGTATCTTTGTGGGCATTCCAGTTGTTGCATGTGTCTGGACAGATACATGCCAAAGGGGACATTATATTCAGTGACTGGCCTAATGAGGTGTTTTATTAGTAACTAAGGGTGGTGCTAATAATAACACAGAAGGTATGACTGAGTGTCACCTTGGAAGTAAAATCAGAATTCGGTTTACTACGCAGACTTTGATGCCAGTAGTAGATGTGGCTATGGTGTGTAATATGCAGTGTCAAGATGTAAGAGCTAGTATATGTCTGCTTAGGATGAGGTGGCTGGCAGGCCTCCCTACTTTGTCATAGATGGCCTGAACATCTCTTGCCAAGGCTTTAGCACTCTGGCTAAAGCATTTGCTGCCTCAGAAGTACTTTTTTTTTTGCCAGAGTCTGCATGCTGGACATTCCAACTTAATAAATTTTAATTTGGAATGCATTAAAGTGGCTCTTCTCACTGTCAGGAGTCTTAACAAAAATGCCCAAACTGTAAACTCTCCTGCAACCTAAACACATTCATATGTGTAATAACAGAAGCATGATTTCAAAACAATGAAAGCAGTCCCTCTTTTCTTGGGTTTAGTGTCTGTCATGTGTTCAGACCTATTGATAGTTGTGGGTGAGTATCAGTATTTGTCAAGGATATCATTACATCACAGTAGACTCCTGGGGGCACCAGATTTAAATCCCTAGATGTCCAAATCACCTTAATCAAGACCCATTACCACTTCATAGTTAGTTATATAACATACTGTATGTCCCCTTCTGAACATAATAGCTATGTTAACACCGTCATTGAAATGCCCTTTAAACTCAACACCTTTCTGCTGGGACGAGTTCAACTACCCATTAAGAAACTATCTGACTTACACTGACAGAGGTCGGCATGCCCAGCACTTCTTTGGCATTATACTATAAATGCTAACTCCCACAATGGGCCTCAGTACACTTGATCTTATCCTAATGAGTATGGTCACTTCTTGCACACCTCCACAGATATCATCTTCCCTTGTTAAATCTGACCATAAAACAGTAATGTGTCCCTTTAAAACTAATGCTACATTCCCTGCCAATACCTTTGAGTCTAAGGACTTCTCAAAAGTAAACCTTCTTCTGTTACTTGATGACCTAAATAAATTCTGATGAAATCCTCCTCTGATAGATCCCATTGCTAAAAGTTGCCACTTACTCCTCTGACATTTAATCCTATTTAAATAGTTGTATTAATAAGTAGTTACTGTCTGCACAGCATGTAATGAACATTTTAAAAACAAACCCCTGTGGTAGGATACCTATAAAGTAAATTATATACAAAATAAAAAAAACATACTTAATGCTTAAAAGGAATGCCATTCTACTTCCCTTAAGAGACCTAAGTGAACTAATAAAGAGCTTAAGGGAACCGTCAAGAAACGCAGAGATGAATATGATGTTAAAATAGCCATTAAAGTGAAACATGATTAAAATTTTTTCTTTAGCTTTACCATAAAGTTAAGACCACCGATCAGTGTTTGGAATTAGTTCATAATAAAGCTGCTCACTCAGACCCTAAAGGAAATAGCTAATATGCTAGCTCTCAAATTTAGTGCAAATTTTAATTTACCTATCGTTATTACTATTCTGTGGATTCCACAATCACAGCCAATCCCTCTAATTACTATGGAAAAAATCCTATCAACACTTTAAAAAGCTAAGAACACCTCTTCTATGGGTGCAGATACCATACTAGGTTGCCTGATTATCAGTGCCAAGTATGACTTATCTGAACCTATACCTAATCTACTAGTTACATTCTGGAAACCTGAAAAGCAACCACTGTAATGCCTTGTACAGTAGTGGCTGAAGAGCAGACAGTGATAATTATAGATCCATTAGTCTCACTAACCTTGTATGTAAAGCTGTGGTTTGTATTATCTCAGACCTCATTGATCCGGACACTGAAATTCTATTAACCCTGTACTCTCATCCGTTAAGCTTTGTCAAAGGAAGGTCCTACCTGTTTAACCTCATTACTTCCTTTGAAAAAGTCACCAGTCACTTGATAGTGACTGTGCAGTACACACAGCATATCTTGGCCTGGCCAAGGCCTTTGACACATTCCACATGTGGGTATTATTGAAAAAATTGAAAGTTGAATATAAATCTTTATATTATGTGGTGGATGGGCAGCCGCGGTGGTGCAGCAGTTAGCACTGACACCTCACAGCAAGAGGTTCTCCAGTTCAATTCTCGGCTGGGGTGCCTTCTATGCAGGGTCTGCATGTCCTCCCTGCGGTCATGTGGGTTTCCTCCCACATCCCAAAGACATCCTGCAGGTGGTTTGGGCACTGTAAAGGCCCTAGGTATGAGCGTGTGTATGTGTATGCCTTCTGTGGATGGTTGGTTGCTGGGCTGGCAACCTGACACCATAACACTCCACTGCCAGTCATTCTGCGGACCTTTGTTCTGCTGTGATGACCCCTAACAGGAAAAGTTGAAAAGAGAGGAACAGTATTATGTGGTGGATAGCTGACTGGCCCTGACAAAACCCATGTGGCTAGAGTTACAGGTGGCACTTCTGAAAGCAAAAAAATTACTAGTGATGTACTACATTTGGTGTTAGGCCCTCTCTTATTTGGCAACTCATACTGTTGGTCTGTGATTACCTAAGTTTGTGGACGACTTAAATTAGGAGTTGTTATTCAGTCTTTCACTGACTAACAATTGCTCTAACACAGGTTAGAACATATTAACAATTGGTGCAAGGATAATGGTCATAAATTAAATGTAAAAAATGTAGTGTAGTTAAATCTAGTAAACAAGACTTGTTCCTATACCGTGTAAGTGACACACTCCCCCAGTCAGATGCTGTTGTAAGAGAGCTAGGCATTCTTGTATAATTCCTTATTTTTTGACCATCATCTATCCATAATAGTAAAGAAAGCCTTCTTGTATGGCTCATTTAATTTCCAAAGGCATCTCCTTTAGATCTTGAGGTCTTAATCCCCTTTACTTGTATTCCATCAAACTGATTATTGAAAACAATGCCCCTTTTGGCATATACTGGTTTAAACATATCTCAAAACTTGAGAGACCTCAGAGGTCCCTAACTAAAAAAGTTCAGTGGCGTCATAGTCTTAGTAATGAAGTCAGACTGGCAGTCCTCTCTTTATACACTCCGTTTCTTATATACTCCACATTGAAGATTAGTATCTTGCCCTTCGAGCCATGAAAGATTCAGCCCTCTCTGACCTTGTATTCTTTTGCAGGACACATACTATGTTAAAGGAGCTTATACCTTTATCAACAGATACATAAAACAGATAGATTCATATCCTAACATATCCCCCACCTCTGCAGCAATCTTCTACAACATGTAAAGCAGAGTTTTCAAGGAAAACTAGATAATAGGATGGACATTCTCAAATTCTCCCCTGGTCCATGTTGCCCTTCTTGAGGATAGTGGGAACTTGTGAATATGAGTTATCAGCTAAACTTGTAATGATCTGCAGATCGATTGATTATTACTTACCTTTGATATTATGAGCCTATGGACTTCTTTAGTGTTTATATTTTATTTAATACTAAGATGGTGTTGTTTCTTAATATGCCATTTTGATGGTTTTGTGCTGAAGAATACTTAAAGTTTCTTTGATCAAGTTAGCACATTCTTTCCCTGTTAGTTCTGCTTAAAGTGCAGCATCACTCTGTGAAATATGCCACGACTCTGTTCTTAATACCTTCTGAAGTTAGAAACACCCTTAACTTTAGACAGAGCAGTATACATTTAGAAATGTTGCCCTGGGTACTTGTAGTGTTTCAAAGCATTAAAAGGATTGCTCATATCTGAGCTGAATGTGGTCAGGTTGTGGATAGTGTCAGAAAAGGAAATTTGCTTCCTTTTTTGATACACTGAGTGTTAATATGTTGTTTTTACAATGTAATGAATGGTCAACATGCCACGGTGCATGTTTTGCATGCCAAACAAGTGACATACCAACCATTAAGACAGCTGATGACCAAATCATCCCAGAAAACAAGTCTACCCTTAACCCTAACCTAAAATTCTTCCCCATACCCAACAGCACAATAAAAAAACTTTTACTTAAGCTAAAACCCTGTTCTTTGGCCCCTGACAATCTACCCCCACACTTCCTGCAGCTAGCAGCAAACTCTATAGCTTATCCCATCAGCATATTCATTAACAGATCAATTAAAGAATCCCTTGTCCCAGACATCTGGAAAAAATATTTCATTCTTCCCTTACACAAAGGTGGCACCAACACAGACACCACAAACTTTCGACCCATAGCAATTCTCTCACCCCTCTCTAAAATACTGGAAAAATGCATCCATGCCCAACTCCTCAACCACCTGCATGAAAATCAAATTTTATCACCCACTCAGCATGGTTTCAGACAAGGACACAGCACCACTACCGCCCTCCTATCCTTCCTTGATACAGTTAACCGAGCAAGGGATTCTGGTAAAATAATTGCTTCACTTTTCCTTGACCTCTGCAAAGCTTTTGATACCATTTCCCACACTATCCTACTCTCTAAACTATCCACCCTCCACATTTCTTCCCCTATCCTACAATGGTACAACAGCTATCTCTCCAATAGGCAGCAATCCACCAAATGGCAACAGTCTTACTATCCCTTCCTCAGTACATCCACAAGGGTACCCCAAGGCTCCATACTTGGTCCTCTCTTATTTAGCTTCTTTATTAACAACTTTCACACCACTCCCCTACAATGCTCAGTAATTCAGTATGCTGATGACTCTACAATAATATGCACTGCAAATTCCAGCTCTGAACTCCAGCAAATTACCCAGAATGCCCTCACATCTACTGAATCTTGGATGCTTAATAATCATATTGCCCTAAATCCAAAAACAAAACGAAACTAGTCATTTTTACTCCTAGGAAAACCACTCCATCTGATAAAAAAACTCTTCACTATACAAACCCAAGGCCATACCACTACAGAAGTTGTCCCACACACTAAATTACTAGGCATTATTATAGATTAAAACCTTAACTTTGACCTACACATAAACAATAACATCAAAAAACACACCAAAAGCTTGGTATGCTCTACAGGCACCAACACTTTCTTAGCCTCTTTACTAGACAAACCCTTGCAACTGCCTTTTTATTACCCTCGCTCCTTTATGGTGCCCCTCTCCTCACTAATATCCGAAATTCTACAAAATCCAAACTTGCTATGTGTTACAACAGAATAGCAAAAGTTGCCACCAAGGCTGCTTTCTCATCCCACCATTGTAAGTCACTTGAACAATTAGGATGACTGGAACTCCCCTACCATCTCTCATTCACCCAACTAACTACTGTGCACAAAATAATCTACAGACCCACAGACTGTCCTGTTCTCTCAACTCTACTTGCCAAATACCATTCCAGCAGGTATTTAAGATCTGAAAATCATCTACTTCTAAAAGTAGATAAGCCCACCTTACCTGCTGATCAACTCCTCTATGCCTTCACCGTCGCCAAACTATGGAACTCACTTCCGCCTTCTGTAAGAAACACAGGCAGCACCACCACCTTCAAACAAATGCTGAAAAATCATCTCAACTCTTCCTGGCTATGTTCCTGCTCTATAACCTAACCTCTTCACTCTCCTTATATGGTTACTAAACTCCTATGTCTTTTGCTACTAGTGACTGATGATATTTTCTCCATATTTATTTTTATCTTCACTTGTTGATTCTGGTACAATAATACTGATCTCTGTTTATACCAATCTGATTTAATTCATTGAATTCTGCTTTAATGTATATTTTCTGTATATATTGCTGTAATCAAACAAACTAGATTCCTTTATGTATATATTCTGTATATGTTACTATATTTACTATCTGTAACACTGTTTCTGTACTAATTAATGTTTATATTTTTTCTGTATCTCGTTGGAGCTTTTCTCCCAGGGCCTCCACTGAAAATAGGCTCTTTTAGGCTCAGTGGACTTATCCCGGTAAACAAATGCAATATATATATATATATATATATATATATATATATATATATATATATATATATATATATATGAACACGTACACGTGTGTGTGTGTGTGTGTGTGTGTGTGTGTGTGTGTGTGTGTGTGTGTGTGTGTGTGTGTGTGTGTGAGAAACATTTTCATTTATGATCTGGGTCATGGATTTGAAAGGGGGTTGCAGATGACCAGTTTACATTAATAGAGAAATAAATTACCTTAAAAATCTCCAAGTTTACGTGGTCTGTCTCAGGCACTTTATTGATCCATGCCAGAGTTTTTCCAATTTCAGTGTACTGGTTTCAGTCATCATAGGGTACAATTTTCTAGTGGCCCAGTATAGACCACTGACATTGTTCATTAAAGGGATAGTTAACTTTTAATCCTTGGTGAAGAAATTGTGTTTGCTTCAAGATCAAAATTTCATGACTGGCTTTGTCAGTCTGCTGTTTGAACTGCCTAGTTTGGTAGACCCAAAGTTGTGTCCAAGAAGATGCGCTGTGAAATGTCCACCTTTTCAGCTCAGTAAAATTCTAAGCTCTAAATTGTTAAAAAAATGTACTTATTGCTTTGTAGTGTCTCATATTTTCTGGAAGAATCCTATTTCCTCCTAAAGTTGCATCTGAGCTGTTTCTGATCTAGTTTGTTTATCTATTGTTGGCAGAAAGGAGAGACACACGCTGCATATTGACTTCCATTTATGCTGTATTTTCATTGCATCCTTGGGCTTCAGAAGGTGGAACAGGTGATCTGATGTCAATTTTCATTCTATCCTCAACAGAATCTCTCGAGCTTCTCCCTTATTTCTCTTCCTAAAACACTGTTTAGTATTTGTTGTTCTAGTATTCTTGTTTTCCTTCTTTTTCCAAGTAGTTGGTACCTCTTAAATATTATCAGTAGTATCTTTCCCCCCATAGAACTGTGTCATAGGCCTTCCTTATCCATACTATTGTTGGTATTCCCTTACCCTCTCCTTCTTCTGGTAAAAAAATAAATAAATAAAAATCTTTGCCTGTCATACTTAACCTTTCTCTGTGCAATTAGTTTATTTTATTACTGTTGTTTTTTGTGGGTATTATTATTATTGTTCATTATGGCTGCCAAGAGTTTATCCCATGTTTAGACAAGTCAGCACCTGATGCCCCTTTTCTGCAGGGACACAGGTGGAATCCCAGGGATGTATTTTTTGTTTCCCATCCAGTTATCCAGGTTGCCCTTAAAAAGGGCTAATGAGGTACTCTGCTTGACGTGGAGAGGGAGTCTATTCCACAGATGGGGGAGTCTCTGGGGCACACATCTGTCCCGCCAACAAATCCTATTGATGTCACAGACCAGGTTGAGGCCAGGCGTGAGGTTATTCGAATGGAGCTTGACTTGCGGATTTGCAGCAGTCCCATTAAGGTGGGGTCCGAGATTGCCTTGTATGCCAGACAGAGGTCACCTCTGAGGAGTCTGTATGAAACTGAGTAGAGGCATAGGGCTTTTAGCTTATCTGTGTATGGTAGATTTTTGAGGCCCCAGATTCTCCTGGTGAGGGAACTCTGGTCTCTCCAGTTGCTGCATGTGCTTTGCGAGGTACATGCCGAACAAGGCATTGTACTCAATAATGGACTTTATAAGGGAAGAATACAGGGATGTTATGACCTCCTTGTCCCTGGATGAAATACCCTTACTTATGAGGTGGGCCATGTAGAAAGCTGTCCGTACCAAGGAAGCAACACGGTGGTCAAAAGTCAGGTTGTTATCAACCTGGATGCCCAAATCCCTCTCGACTGATTGCGTGCTTAGGATGTTGTTATTAATGTGATAACTTGTGGGGACGTCACTCCCCAAAGTGGGTAATAATGCATTTTTTTTGATGTTCAGCTTGAGACCATGTTTCTGGTACCAGTCATTTGTTTGGGTGAGACCCTCTTGGAGGATGTCCACATCACTGGGGGAAATAATGACAGCAGTCATTTGCAAACTTGGTCAGCCATAGCCCACTGGTTTTGGCCTGCACCTCAGAAAAGTATATCCCAAATAACAGGAGCCCCAAGACCGAACCCTGGGGTATGCCGCTCGTTACACGTCTACTGCTTGAGGTGGCATCCCCTGTTTTGACTAGGTGGGTTTTGTCAGTGAGCCAGTTAGCTACCCGTCTGGTAACATATGGATTGATGCTTAGCTGGGAGAGTTTATCTATTATGCCTGAGTGGGGAATAGTGTCGAAGGCTTTGGCCAGGTCAAGATAGGCGGTGTGCACTGTCTTCCCCTCGTCCATGGCTTTGGTGACTGTCTCAAAGAAGTTGACCAGATTTAACAGACATGACCTCCCCTTGACGAAGCCAAACTGTGTGGGATAGAGTGTTTGGAGGTGCCAATGTCCTTGTTAATGAGGTCCATGATAATCCATTCCATGGCCTTAAGGATCAGGCTAGTTAGGCTGATGGGTCTATAATTTCCCAGATCATTGGACCCTCCACCTTTGTGCAAAGGGATGACAGTGGCTAATCAGCTTGGATGAAGCTGGTACTCAGGCTTCGGTTGAATAGGGTGCTAAATGGTGCTGCAAGTTCCTGCCTGAGTTCATGTAGGATGCAGCCTGGGATGTTATCGGGTCCCATGGAGGCTGTATGTTTTGCCTTTGAGAGGGCAGTGATGAGCTGTTCTCTAGATATTAGGGGAAGGGGGAGGTACTGGGGATGTTCTGATTTACTGATGGGGGTCAGAGGGTGAAGTTTTCACTGAATCTGTCAGCCAGCAAGTTTGCTATATCTACGGAATTTGTATATGTGGTGTCCTTGACCACTAGTTTTCAACAGCTCTGGGTGCTTCCTCTGAGATTGTGGACATATGTAAAGAAGGCCTTATGATTGTGTCTAGTAGATGTGGCCAATTTGGACTTGATGTTTGCTTTGGAGGATTTCAATAGTGCTCTTATTGCCTGTTCAGGCTAAGGAGAGATTGCTTCCAGTTGGGCACCTGCTCCTTCTTGGTCCTAGACAGCAATTTTTTTTCCTTTTGTTATAGAGTTTATTTATTGCAGATGTCCACCAGACAGGTTTGCTCTTCTTTGCAGAGAATGATTTAGTCCTGTTGGGTATTTCTGATTCCATGCATCTATGTAAATGCTTGTGTAGTGCTTTGGTGTAGTTTTGGATACTGGTGCCAGTTCCTAGAGAGGGGGTGGGGGCTGTAAAGCTGTTTATGCCATCTCTCAGGGTGCTGTAATTAGCTTTGGAGAAGTTTTTTTTTTGTTTGACCCTAGCTAGAGTGGGGGGGGGGGTCGAGGGAGATGGTGACTTCAAAAGTGACCACTTTATGGTTGGATCTTACCAGTTAGGATGATACTGCAGGGATGCTGCAGTGGTTACTCATGTTGGTTAATACCAAGTCCAAGATATTATCACCTTTTGTGGGGGTATCAACTAGCTGTTCCAAGGTATTTGCATTGACCAAATCGAGGAATCACTGGGCATTTGTGTTCTGGCACGAGTAGTTCTTGCAGTCTATGTTTGGGTAGTTAAAGTCACCCAGGATTAGGGTGAAGGGTTGAATCTTGATAGATCTGAAGAGGTCTAGATAGGCAAATTGGGCATCTTGAGTCAGGTTTGGGGGCTGGTACTTGGCTATTATTTGTATAGGGGTCTTGTCAAAGGTTAACTTCACCTAGAGTGTTTCCTGTACATCATACTGTTTTACCAGCCTGGAGGTGTGTATGTCTTTAATGTATATTGAAACTCCACCTCCTTTGGCTTTACTACCACCGTTTGGGGTCTGAATGTATGATAGGATGAGTAACCAGGTAAAGCTGGGGTGCTCTCTGCAGCTTTGAACCAGGTTTCTGTGATTGTGCAAATGTCAGCATTTTCCAAGGTAAAGATTACATGCAGTGAGTGCAGTTTCATGTTTAGACTCCTAGCATTTAGCAGCATGACCTTTAATTTGCATTTTGTTGAAATTTTTATGTTGGTAGTTTTAACATCATCACTTTTCCTAAAAAAGGCACTATGGGGGAGGCAACAGCCTTTGCCAGAAGCCTGAAGCCCAAGTGAGACAGATGCAGGCCATTTCTGGCAAAGCATCGTGGTCTGTCGATCGTATCTTCCGAGGCTCTCAGATACTGGATGACACCACAAACTAAGCCAATTTTCTGTTTGTATTGAGGCATCATTCTGGGTGACAGTAGAATGCTGCTTAAGGCTAGGGATATACCTGCCTGGGACACATATTCAGAGTGTTCAATCATGTCTCTATTCTTATAGTCCAGGGAGGTATGTCTCAAGTCATTCACGCCAACATGGACTATGACAGAGTTATAACAGTACCTGTTGCTGAGACACTTGAATTCATGTGTGATATGGCAGATTCTGGCGCCTGACAAACAACTAACAGTGACTTTCTCTTTTTCCAGCCTGGTTAGGGGCACATCTGTGTGTCTCAGAATGGAGTCTCCTATGACTAATATGTTGGGTTTATGGTTAAGCCTTAGTGGCTGTGAGACACAGCTGTGTGGATTATGTGTGATATGTGATGTGGTGGGCTGTGGAGATTGTGTGTTTTTGCCTTGGAAGTCTTCTTTGTCTGGGTATGGTTTTGTTGAGGACCTCTGCATACGTGGATTTGTGTTATGTAGGTTTGGGTGGTGTTTGAAGTGTAGTGATTATGTTGACACCCTTCTCAGTGCTAGGTATACTGGCTTGTGAGGTAGAGAGAGCACAGACTCTAAGTTCTTAATGTAATTGCATCTCTTACAAATTGTGTTTCTAGGTGATAGTAGTAGAAGGGTTGTTTGTGTAAATGAGGCAGTTGCTACACTGTCTCAGATGCCCATATCAACCAGACTGGCAGTAGAAACTGTAGGAAATTGTCCATCCATATTTTTTCTAGTAGCAATGCACTTTCCAGGGAAATCCAGCATGATAGACAAACTGAGCAGGTGCATTCTTCTTTCTCACTTTTGGTCCCTCAACGAAACAATGGTGGACGTGATTTTCCACCTATGGGGCCAGCCTTGCTGTGACCTCTTTGCCTGTCCCTTAAATAACAAGTGCAGCAACTACTTTACCCTAATTTCTCCACAGAGGAAGTCACTGACAAATACTGTACTCCACAATTGGCCCTCTGGTCTTCTCTATGCTTATCCACTAATACCCTTGATTCTGAAGTTTCTACAGAAAGCTGCCAGGTCAAAGAGCAAAATAATCCTCATTGCACCCTATTGGCCTCAACAGATTTGGTTTCCCTTCCTTTGGCCTTACCTGGTTCAGCCTTCGTGAGCCCTAGATCTGACTGACTCTGAACCTCTCGTCTCACCCGACAGGTATGACACATCCAGATATCCCAAACCTCATGCTGACTGCCTGGCTTCTCCAATTTCAGGAATAACCAGACAATCCATGTTCTCTTCACCTGTTCGCTGTATAATTGTATCTTCCTGTAAGCCCGCAACAAGGAAGATATATTCCAGTAAATGGAAAATGTTTGTTGTTTGGGTGCAACAGCACAACTTGGACCCCTTTTCAGCCCCTATTAATTCAGTTGTTAGTTTTTCTAGCATATTTATTTCTAAACGGTGCTAGTTCCTTAACCGTTAAAGTGCAACTGACAGCGATTTCCAATTATCACATTGGATTTAATGGCACCTTTATTGCTTCTCACAAATTGATCAAAGCTTTCTTAAAAGGTACTCTCCTCCTAAGGCCCCCTTTTAAAGATCCTACCCCTCCATGGGATTTGAATTTGCTACTGCAGTCTCTCACACAATCCCCTTTTGAACGAGCAGCTACATGTGATCTGAAACATCTTATATGTAAGACAATTTTCTTGGTTGTCATTACTTCTGCAAGAAGAATTTCTGAGATGCAGGCATTATCATTTAAACCCCCATACTTAATTTTCACAAAGATAGAGTAACCTTACATAACGATCCACCTTTTCTGTCTAAGGTGGTGTCAGAGTCAAATATCAATCAAACTATCAACTTGCCAGTGTTCTCTAAGTTTACCAACAAAGGAGAAGTTATCTTCCACTTATTGGATGTTCATAGACAGTTACACTTTTATTTACACAGGACCGAGGATATCAGAAATGCTGACCAACTGTTCATTCCATTTTCTGATCCAACTCTGAGAAAACCAGTTTCTAAGTTATCAAAGTGGTTGACAAACTGCATTTCCTTCACTTACACTAAACTTTTACTCTTCCACATCCCTTGAAAGCTCATTCCACTAGATCCATAGCGACTTCCAAAGTTTTTCAGTCAAGAATGTCCACAGATGATATATGTGCAGCAGCAACTTAGGCTATTCCCAGGACTTTTGTAACTCATTACAAATTGGATCTGGTCTCCAGAGGCAGGGCATCATTTGGTTCTATGGTGCTCCGGAATATCTTTCCTTGACTCCACCCTGGACAAAGGTAGCTTGGGATGCTATCCCACTTGTTTAGGATAGAATGAAAATTGACAACATCAGATAAAGAAGTTATGTACTTACCATAACATTCCATCTGTGTTGTCCATTTTCATTCTTCCTGAACTCCCCTCCCACCAACCCCCATCCAAAGTCTTCTGGAGGAATGAATGTTTACAAGATAGTTGTATATTGTTGTTATACATGACTTCTTGATATGGCTTCTCCATTTACTACTGTCATCCTTATCTTCTGTTAAGCAGCAAACAAGATCTGAGGCAGTTTGGGAGGTGCATTATGGGTAAGGGAGAAGCTCGAGAGATTTGGTTACTGTGAGCTTTAGCAACGGCCAAGTCAGATCCAATGGTTTGGATCCGAACCCACTTGTTGAAGAAGAATGAAAATGGACATGGATGGAACATTATGGTAAGTACATAACTTCTTTTTAATTTTCTTTAGCTTTGACAAGGAGGGCTTTGCAGTTATCAAACATACCCAGCCAAAGTGAATTGCTATTTGAACCATATTTCTCAGCAGAAAGCTAAGTGATCACTGCTCAGTGCTGTGACAGTGCATTCGACCTGTAGGTACTGACATATTTTTACAGAACAGTGTTTTTAATTCTACTCCAAAACAGGAAGATATTTTGGTAGGGTTGCCCTACAGAGGATTTTGACCTTGACTTTCTCTTTCTTTTGAGCTCCTTGTGTCTCTTTTATGATTGCTTTGAGGCCACTGCTTGAGATCCTATCAGGGTGATCAACCCACTGTAAGTGGCCAGCAGAAGTAAGGTACAACAGTTGTGAGTATTTACTGTATTAGTTAACATTTGAGAGCATCATCTTCAGTGGGTACCCTATTCTATAGCTCTGCTCCATCACCTTAATTGAGACATTATCAGTACTACCTTGGATGCAGGACATCCTGTAAATAAATACACTTTTTTGACTTTTATCTATTTATTTGGCCTTTTCTCTTGATTGTTCAACTCTGTGTTCAAGTAGAAATAACTGAATATTTTAGGTGCATGTGTTCCTTTTCATTCCAGTGCAGGGATGACATATAGGGGAGCTTGGATGTTTACCTCCTGTGCAGGGATGCCCTGTGGGGGAATATGCATTCATGTGTGATGTAGATATTTAAGAAGAGTTGCATTAGATCACATAAAATGTTCCACTCATTTTAGAGAAATTTTTTATATTAAATAAAATGGTTTATAGTCGTATATCTGTTGTTTTCCATACCAGTGTGACTGTCTCTCATGTCTAGCTTCAGGGAACACTTGTTGGTTTCTCTCACTTAAACATTGTCCTTGTTCAGCAATCATGTTGACATTTTCCAGAGTTCCACTTCCTGACTGTGTAGTCCTTACCAGTTTTGGGACTTGTATTAGATTTTTTTTTTCAGACAATTTCTCTTCCATACATGTGTTTCTTGTCTGATGGTTAAAAAGTTATTTATGGCCTAGAAATCTTCATCAAGCAGTGTACCCACAGTATTTTGCCCTGTAGTTGCTGCTGAACTAGCATTGCCTTTATGCCAGTTGCACAAATCACCATGTGAAGTGTAACAGCTCAGTCAAGTTTTAGTTTTGATACCACAGAACTCCAGTTCTGGGGCTTTTTGACTAGTCAAGAGGGAGTTGTGGTTGTGACTAGGTCTCCCTCATGTCCTATAATGTTTATATTTTTCTAGATAAGCTAGTGTGGATGGATCTCAGAGTAGCTAGGGAGCTCAGCTGACTTCTGTTCTTTCCAGGAATGATCTATATTTGGATTTATCAACATGTCTGTTATTTGTTTACATTTCTTTGGTAAAATGGACTCACTTACTTGGATTGTGATGAGAAGCAAAGACAATGTGGGATAAGAATGTTGTACTTAGACTTTTTGGTGGCCCTGAATGCCTCTTATCTCTAGTGTCCATAGAAGACTTTCAGATTCCATAAGTTGAATGCATGCAGGAAATTAAGATCTGTTGGCCCTCAAGGAGTTTAATGCCCTACATCTCATGTTGGGACTTACAGGCACAGATATAATCATCCATTTCCTTCTTAAAGGTATGGCTTGTCTGGCAGTTATGACATTGTCATGTTTTGTGGTATGACTGATATTACTTTTTACCGAGGCCAAGTGTTGTCTTACTTTCAGATCACCAGGGGGATAATCCAAGTAAAGACTTTCAAACAATAAGGTTTTAGTTAATGCTGTGTGTGTAAGGAATAGGTGTCATGTAAGAAGCTACTTAGATAGAGAGGACAGAAAGAGTTGCTGTAGTCATTAGCTAAAATACATTTCTTGAAGCCCTTTGTTTCTCTTTGTGAGGAATCTTTTTATCCCCTCATGTTGTAGAAAATGTATAAGGTTAAAGATTAGTCTGCAGTATTCTATAACTGGGATGGTTAAAGCTGTATACAGTGGGATAGATACCTCCATGGTACATCTGTTGAACCCACAGAGGATCATATGGGCAATTCCATATGCTTTGTGGATTGTTGTTGTGGCTGCATGGATATCAGATAAACAGTCATCATTTGCAAGAACTCTGGGGTCTTTTACTGTCTTGTCAACTTTGTTATTTTCCTTACATTTTTTAAGAACAAAGGCAAAATAATTCCTACTGCAACATTCATGTGTAGTGTTAATGCTGTTTGATGGAGGTGGCTTCAGCATGGTTAAGGAAATTCCACATTTGCGATAACTAGAAATAGTTTTGACATCAAAGAAAATATGCCAAAAAAGGAGTGGCCCTGGGGCAGATCCTTGTGGAACTGCTGACAATGGATGGTTAGGATAGGAGCCCTAGTCTTATCTTTCATATGAGACTAAGTGGACCCAAGTTATTATGACTTAATTTAACATCAGATCCTCGAGTTTATTTGTAATTCAGGTATGCTGCATGGACACACAAACCTCCATCTAGGGTTATAGCCATAGACAAAACACTAAATCTGATCTTTGGGGCAGTCATGACAGAACATAATTATTTCAGCCATTAGAAATTCCAAACTTCCCAGTCAGTTTTTTTTTTTCTAACTGCACTTTCCTTTCCTTGGAAAGGAAATTATTTATATTACCATCATATCTTTGATGTAGCCACTGGATCCTGATTAATATACAGATCTGAAGTTGTCAATTTTCATTCGTTCCTCAGCAGACGGATGGGTTCAGATCCGACTCTTGGATCTGACTCAGCCATTACACTAGCGCATGGCCTCCAACAAACTCACAGTCCCGTTTCCTACCCATAATGCACTATGCCTAAAGTCCCTCACATCTCATTTGAGCTTTCACATCTAGACATAGGTTCATAGGTTCATAGGTTCATACTAGGCTATCTGCCCGAGGGCATTTACGAGCCTAGCCCATAGTTTTGTTGCTTACGCCACCCCTTTAGTATGGGGAACTATACCCATTATTTTGCTGTGCCTCTGTTGAGCAGTGACACTGAGGTAATCCCTGGGGTATATCTGCGATCTCCCATCCATTGGTCAAGATTTCTCTTGAACAAGGCCAGCGAGGTGCTCTGCCTCACATATACCGGGATTTTATTCCACAGCATAGGGAGTCTTTGGGTGATGAATCTATCCCTCCAGCACGTCCTATTAATAGCCGTGTCGAGGTTTAAGTCTCCCGCCCTTGTGGCTCTGATGGATCTAGATTTTTTGAGGTGAAGCATATTCATCAAATCTGGGTTTGACATGGCCTTGTATGTTAGGCAAAGGTCACCTCTGAGCAAGTGGTAAGCGACTGAATAGAGCTGGAGTTCTTTCAGTCGGGCAGCATAGGACAGATGTTTGAGACCCTTTATCCTTTTGGTGAGGAACTTTTGTGGCCTCTCCAGCTGCTGCAAGTGTCGGGTCAGATGGTTGCCTTCGCCCTTGAACTACTTGATAGAAATAAGTGAAATTTTACAAACCTTATTCTTCAAACAGTTATTTGATGATAACTACTTCTTTTGCAAGGTTTATTCTCTTTCTTGACTAGTGTCTTACTTTCTTATACTTTTCAGCAACCTTTTACACTTGATAGTGTAGCCTTTGCTACCATTTCTGGTAGACCTTTCCTACCCTGTTTCTTTCTTTTATATTTAAACTTTCTCATTTAAAAAAAAATCTTTGCTAGCTTATTCTCACTGGCTTTCCTTTCAATAGTAGTAGTATTTAGTTGGTCACTGTCTACATTTTATAGGACAGAATTTTTGAGTATCATTTTGATATCTGGTTGGAATATTTACTTTAGACGATGTGTGATAAAGTGTTCAAAAAATGCGAGAAATGAGGGCACGAGATACCTTTTACAGATGTCCACACTTTGTGCATTTTCAATTCAGGGTCTGAACATCTCGACCAAGACTGTGACATTTGTAGTGGGTTCAACTTCAGAGCTTTAAGGGAAAGAAGAAATAAGGTTAATTTTAAAGGGGCTGTTACCAACTCCTTTTTCTAAAGCCATTTCTGGAGTTTAGTCTCCCAAGACTAAAACCAAGGACCCTTTAAAACGGTCCAGATATCAGATTCCACTGCATCTACTTCATTAGAACCAAGGAAAAAGAAGCCAAAATGAGATTCAACATCTCTTGGGATCCAACTGTCTTCAGATTTGATCAGATATATTACAAGTCCTACGTCTGGATCTGACAAAATGCACTCCATATCCGAAGTCCCCAGATCCTAAACCATTTACACAGATTGTATATTCACCCTTCCAGGGTGCCCTCCCCATTTTTGGAGCAACACTCAAAATCTCCTTCGGGGGTGTCCTTTCATTCCCCCAGAAGTCTCACAGAGTCAGATGTGGAACAGATGATGAGGAGATTCTTTACGGAGCAAATTCAGAAGGCAGTCCTCATGGTTCCTACCCCTTTGGGTCAGGAACATCATCCATCTACCACTCCCCCAATAATTCCTTCTCTGACCCAACCCATGGTGTTAGAGTCCTTGGATCTGAGCATTCCGGTTCCTTCTGGGTCCGATCCGAAGAGAGCATTGTCTTCGGATCTGACTGTTACTCTGAATGCACCAACCCAGACATCTTTGGATCTGGATGACACACAGAGCCGAAGCTTCCAGGTTGGATCCAAGGGGGATAGGGTCAACTCCAAAGTTTTCAGAGCTGTCTCTTCCTCTTTGAGCTTTGGCATTAAACAGCTTGACTCCAGCTTCGGATGGCTCTCAGAGCAGAGGGAAGTGGTGGGCCAGAACCTCACTTTCTCAGCTCCGTTGACTGCCTTCTCTCCTGAGCATTCTGCCTTAGAGGTTAGGAAGAGGGTTTTCTATGCTCCAGCAGGTCAGATAGATCCTTCCCCCTCGGATCCACCCTCGACCTCTCAGATGACTTTTTCACTGTGATCCTCCGCATTCTACTCCACAGGGACAGAAGCCGGTCTAAAGCTTCCAGACTACCCAGCAGGGTATTGTCATCTCTTCTGATACTTCTCTAGATCATCCCACTGCAAAAGTCCCTAGGAAGAGGATGTGCAAAAGGAGGCACTTGAACTGTCGTCAAGAGTCTATCACTGAGAATACTGGCTTCGATGACGGAGAAGGGTCTTCCAAATCACCACCCGATGACATCTCATTTGGAGACATCCTAGAGATCCTTAAACAGAGAGGTGGTTGATCTGCCCCAAACCCAACTCCTGAAGAGTCAGTATATCTGGAAGCTTTTGGGACTGGCCCTTCTACCTCCTGGGTTACTCCACCCGCTGATGAACTCATTGATTTGGTTTCTAAGTGGGCATGGAAGGAACCTGATACAATTGAGTCGATCTCCAAAAGACCAGGCAGGATTCTAGCACCACCGGTAGGAAGGGAGTATTGGAGTAAAGGGTTACCAGTTGATGCAATGGTCATGGCGGCAGCTACAAAAAAGGAACTCATGGAACTGGGTTCCACTGTTTGTCTACCTAACAGAGAGTCTAGGGCACTGGACAGATTTGTGAAGCGAGTTTGAGCTTTAGCGACTTTTACTCTCAGATCACTGAACTACTTGGCACACTTCACGAGACTGCAAAGGGACTTCATCAAGGAATTTTCAGATACCCTTTCAGGGAGCACTACTGCAGAGGTTCAATCTTTTGTGATCTCACAGTTGGCTACCCTTCATTCTATCACATATTCATCCATGAGGGTCATCTCACTTGCTGCAGAAGAAGCCTCAAGAGCTACAGGTTCAGGTATTTCCATCTGGAGGCATGCCTGGATGCACCTGTGTGATTTGGCAGAGCCCTTCAAGTTATCCTTCGTCAGTGCTCCTTTTGATGGATCTTCACTCTTTGGCAAGACTGTAAAAGACACACTCTCCAGGTGTGAGAAAGATGGAAAGACCCTCTCTGCAGTGGGAGTATGTTTTTCAACCCCTCAAAGGGCCTTTTCCAGGAATCAACAGGGAGGTTGAAAGATGTGGTTCAGGAAATCTCAGGGTCCTTTCCAGGACACATGTGGAGGCAGTTCCCTCAGAAGCAGAGGGGGGGGGTGATAATGATAGAAGATGCCCCGTGGCAGAGGAGGCCCGCAGAAACAAGGGTCTAGAAATTCCTTTTCCAACAGACCTTTCCAACATTCCTGAAGGGTGGCCCGATTGCCTTCCTCTGGAGGCAGTCGGGGGTCACTTATCTCTGCACCTGGAGGCCTGGTTAAACATCACTAAAGACACCTGGGTGGACAGAATTATTCCCAGAGGTTACATTATCCCTTTTCCCTACCACCTCCATTATCCAGAAAAATCCCTGATGTTAATCCAATCGGAAGGAAGCAGCAGTACTAGAAGTTCAAAAGGTGCTAAAAAAAGAGTCATCCAAGAGGTCCCTCCAGACCAAATACAATCCAGAACTTACTCAAGATTCTTTTTAATGCCAAAGAAGACAGGGGACTGGAGACCAATTTTAGATCTCAGTGTATTGAACAAATTGGTTCGACATGCCAAGTTCTAGACATCTGGATGTGCTCGATAGACCTTCAGGATGCATACTATGACATAATAATGGATAGATGGTTCAGAAGGTACTTGCGCTTCTATTTGGGAGCTATTTACTGCCAGTTCAGAGCATTGCCCTTTGGCCTCACCACAGCCCCCATGGTGTTCACCAAGTGTATGGCAGTGGCAGCATCTCACTTGATACTACAGGGATTCTGGGTGTTTCCATACTTAGATGACTGACTCGTTACTGCCCCGACAAGGCATCAACTGGTTACAAGCACAAGACAGAGTGATGCAGACTTATTCAAATTTTGGAATAACCATCAGTTACAACAAGTCACACTTACAACCAAAATAAACTTTGGAATTTATAGGAGCAATGTTCAACACAGTATCTATGGTAGCATATCTTCCTCTTTCAAGAGTACAAAGAACAAGAAATCAAGTCAGGAAAATAATTTCCAGTGCCAGAATTTCAATCGCAATGGATGCTTGCAACACAATTGTCAGTGCTGTCTCAACCCATGTTGGCGAAGATGAGAATAACTCAAGTATACAAAATGTATCTTTCTTGGTATATGCAGTCACAACAACTGTTAGAAAGCTGCCTCTTCATCCTCCCTCAATGTAAGGCCATAGTCACCACAGATGCTTCCCAGATTGGGTGGATGGAGTGGGGGCATTTTCTGGGAAAGACGGTCCAAAGCGCATGGCCCCCTGAAGAGGCCAGATTGCATATCAGTGTTCTGGAGATGAGAGTCATGCTTTTGGCATTGCACCCATTCCAAAACTCTGTCCCTCTCGAGACAATTGCAATCCAAATGGACCACCTGTCGGTAGTTTGGTATATCAACAAACAGGGTGGAGCCAGATCTTATCCATGGTGTCGAGAAGTTCTAAAAGTGTGACAGTGGGCAACATCCCCCAACTACCCTTCTGACAGCAACGCATATTCCAGGGAAGTCCAGTGACACATTGAGCAGATCCATTTTGCTGCCTCACGAGTGGTCTCTCAGCAACAGAGTGACAGAAATGATTTTCAATTGGTGGGGCCAGCCTTGATTCAGTCTTTTTGCATCTCCCCTGAACAACAAATGCAGCAGCTTCTTTCTCTTGATCCCCCCACTGGTGGAAACACTGAGGGGAAGCTCTGCTCCACAATTGGCTATCCAGTCTTCTGTATGCTTATCCTCCAACTCCCCTAATTTCCAAATTCCTTCAGAAGCAGCCAGGTTGAAGAGCAAAGTCATTCTCATTTCACCTTACTGGCCTCGACAGGTTTGGTTTCCCTTTCTTTGGCCTCATTTACTGTACCCACCTTGGATTCTGGATCCAACTCCAGGCCTTCTGTCTCACCCACCAGGTACTGTTCACTGTATATCTCACATCTCAAACTGACTGTGTGGTTTTTCCAATTCCCTTAATAGCTTGGGAACCTATGCTGTCTTCCCCTTCCCATTCCATACTTTTATCTTCAAGTAAACTTTCTACTAGGAAACTCTACAGGAGTAAATGGAGAAGGTTTGCTTATTGGGCAGAGGAGAAACAGATAGACCCCTTCTCACTTCCGTTTCATTCTGTTCTTGAATTTTTAATGAGTTTGTTTAGTGATGGTGTTAGCTCATCAACTATTAAAGTTTAACTCGCAGCAATCTCTAACTTTCATGTAGGGTTTAATTCTTCCCTGGGTTCCTCTAAACTGTACAAAGCCTTTTTGAAAGGTAATTTTCTCTTAAGATGTCCTTATAAAGACCCCTTACCACCATGGGATCTAAATATGGTACTGCAAGCCTTAATACATTCTCCCTGTGAACCTGCAGCTAAATGTGCTCTAAAATTTTTAACCTGGAAAACTGTCTTTTTAGTAACAATTACATCTGCTAGAATAGTTTCAGAACTTCGAGCATTGTCTTCTAAGCCTCCATAATTGATTTTACATAAGGATAGGGTCACCTTACATACCAATGCTTCCTTCCTACTTAAGATGTTGTCAGAATCCCACATTAACCAGACCATTAACCTGTTGGTATTCTTCCCAAACTTCATAAATAAGGGAGAATATATGCTGCACTTACTGGATGTTCATAGGCAATTACATTTCTACTTGCACAGAACAAAAAGAGCTTAGAAAGACAGACCAGCTATTTGTTTCCTTTGCACATTATAAATTAGGCAAATCAGTTACAAAGGTAACTGTAGCAAGATGGTTGACAAATTGCATTTCATTTATCTACAGCAAATTGAATCTCCCCCTACCAAAACCATTAAAGGCACATTCAACGAGATTTATTGCTACTTCCACTGTATTCCAGTCTAGAGCCTATATGTATGGCTGCAACTTGGTCAAATCCTCGTACCTTTATCACGCATTACAAACTAGATCTGGTATGAGGGGAAGAGCAGCCTTTGTCTCAGCCATACTCAGGAATATCCTTCTTTAGAGTCCATCCAAGAATTTAGGTAGTTGGGGACTCTGTTCCATCCATTGAGGAATGAATGAAAATTGACAACATGGGATAAAGAAGTTATGTACTTACCATAACTTTCCATCTGTGTTGTACATTTTCATTCTTCCTCAAATCCCCACCCTCCATCCCCTCAATTTTCCACTAATGACTTCTGAAGGACTGAGACTCTTAGGGGCACCATATGTCCCTTATGTTAAACTCCAGTTATGGCAATTATTTATAGTTTCTTTCTCTCAAGCTGTAAATAAGATCTGAGGGACTTTAGGCATAGTCCATTATGGGTAGGAAAGGAGGTTGAGAGTTTGTTGGAGACCGCAAGCTAGTGTAATGGCTGAGTTGGATCCGGACACATCCAGCTGTTAAGGAAAAATCAAAATGGGCAACACAGATGGAACGTTATGGTAGGTACATAACTTCTTTTTTATGGTACAAGTAGGTAAATGATGTTCTTCCTAGACCCACATAAGCAGTCATGGAATTTTACAACTGGAAACCAACAGGATCTACAAGTGCTCATGTACTACTTGTTCAGAACACACTTGCTCAAAAATGCAAGTGCTTGAACTCTTACTAGCCCAATTTCCCATAACTATTTAGCCTTCCCAGCACTGTATTTTATAAAACTGTATATCCCTACCAAGATCCTAACTCTAACCGTAAAGCTCCCTTTCCACTCCCTAAACCTAAAATCCCTTGCCTTCTCCCTAATCCTGATAACCCTGAAACTCTCCCCTACTCACTCCCTAGACCTAAAACTCCCATCCTGCCGGGTGTCCTAATCCACATTCCCTACCCCTCCATCTCTGTCACCTTGGCTGCCACACTTATGTTGCTCAGTCTCGAAAAATGTGTTCAGGTAAACTTCGGCAGTTGCTTGCCTGAACTCGTATTCGAGTTTGAGCACAAGCAGCAGCCTACCCAAACTACAAGATGCTCAAGCACTTGGCTGCAAGACAGTAGTCTTCGTATGCTTGTGATGTGAGCACCTTTAGCAGATCCCTACCAGAGTCTTGATTGCTGTAAAGTTGTCATCACGAATTACTGATTTAGTGAATTGCAATAATTTGTACTCTGGGCTTTGGAATAAGAATTTTACATAATGGCTTTTTATTTCTTTTGATAAATGTGTTCCTGTCTTGAAGAAGATTGGATGCTTAACACTAAGAAATTTAATTTGCTGCAATTTTGCCTAATAGTTAAATGAAAGGGAAGTCAGCGGCCCAGCTGGTTGTAGTGTATGTTTTCATCTTAAGCCTGCATTGTGACTTAAGTCCTAAGATGGCATTTAAATTTTTTATGTATGAATTTGCCATGTTTGCAGTATTTATCATTTTCTAGGATGCATTTAAAAAAAGCATACTATTTTCAGCTTCTGCAGTTTTGGTTGACAGATTTCTTTGTAAGTATTTTGTTGAATCTCACTTTAAATGACAAGGATGACATCCCAGTTTGCGTGCTAGTCCTGCATTTTAGCTTGAGTATTATCGCAATTTGCTGGTCTTATAGAGACAATTTAATGATGTTTTCACCTTCTTGACTGTTCCAGTGCAGAAAAAATGCTACTTAAAAGGTTGGATGCTTATAAGGTACTAAACTATGGTACAGCTCACTTTGCTCTTTTTATCCATCCCAGTCAGCTTTCTGGTGTCTTTCTAGGATGATGACAGCAGAACTGTGGGGAAACCAACCTTTTTAATGTTGTCTGGTTGGCACATTACATTGTTTAGTTTTCATAGTAAAATCATTTTAAGGACCTTAAAGTCTTTTCCATGTATGTTTGAGCAGCAGTGTCTATTGCACATTTTCATTTTTTATTGCAGTCACATGATACAATGAGCATACATTTATCAAGCTTTGGACATCATCTATTAAACTAGTTGTGTCTTCTTTGAGGATGATTTTCAAGGATTAAAATATTAAGCTTTCATATCCTTGTAGAATGAAATCTGTGATGTGTGACTATGATGTCATTAAATTTCTGGAAACATCTCAGTAATTCTATATATTCATCTTTTTTCTACTTCTTTAGGGTTATTGTATTTTCAGCAGGCTTTATGATGACAAACTAACTGCCTTTTTTCCCATCCTGGAGTCTGCAGTGGAAAAGACTGAAGTTGAGGTGCCAATAACATCCATCATTTCATGACAGCAGTCCATGTAATTGTTAGTACGTGTCTTTAGCACTGGAAGAGCAGTAGCTCCCTGTCAGCATGTGCTAGTGTACCAACTAATGGCTGTGCTCTACATGCCATACTTAATGCCCAAGGTGCTGCTGCAAAGTGCTGTTGTCTGTAGAACTTGCACTTCATACAGATAGATTAATTATGTTTGCAGCACTTCTGTGACGGCAATTCGCTGGCAAAGTGGTATCAGTTTTGTGAGTTATGCAATGTTTCAGAAATGCTCAGGATGCTTGCTGCATCGTTTTTCAAAGACAAAATGCCATTTTCCCCTACAGTGATAAAATGTAGCTTTGCTACCAGATGTGCTTTACTTTCTCATGTACACGTTACTTGTTACTGGTACAGCTGTGCTTGTGTTTTATCCCTGTAGACAAAATAGTAGACCTACTGAGATGGAGCCAGAACTGTGAAGCTCATATTTACTGACGTACTGGCTTTTGGAAACATCTTCGAATCGGAACACTACTTATAGCTTTCATCCTCAGGGGAAATACATTTTCAGACTACTACTTTTTAGTCTTGTTCTAAACTTGGAAATAATTACATTATATTTTATTTATTTTTTAAAATGATAGCTATATGCTTGTAAAGTAAAACTCTCTCTATGTGACATTGTCGTTATATTACTTAGTGTTGCTCGTATTACTGTGAAGGCATTTCCTTTTGCTTACTCATCAGTCTACTAAAAAAAAGGGGGATTAGCACAGAATAAAGTGTTGCTAGCCAGCATATTTCTTTTGCTGCTCATCCATAACTTTGACTGATGTATAGTGTGGCCACATAAAATCTTAAGGGACAGTTGCATTCCCATATTATGTCAGCTTTCTTTGTTTTCATATCTTCAAGCAGTACTTTTCTTGCAGCTTGCAGGATTATATGCCATTTTTAAGCCATTGATTTATTTTCACAGTCTGTTATAGCCTTCCCACAACTACCTTTGGGAGAGCTATATTTTATGGCTGTTGAAATCTTATTGGCCATGAGCACCGCATTCTCATATGAAAGTGTGAATGTCAGTTCAGCCACTTAGACCATGCATCCTTTTATGATGAAAGAGCAAGTAAGACTGAATATCTCTCTGAAACTAGAACGTAAGGCAATGTAACAAAATATTTGTAGTGCATTAAACAACTTTGGAAGTTTACTACAGGTAGATGTAATATTTCATACCATTTGGCAGGCAATTCTTTTAAACAAGACTATATAGACAGACAGTAGTACATTATGCATTTGCAAGCTGATTGTTTATAGTTTTTTGATTTGTTAATGAAAAAAGAATGGAGAAGATGTGCTCTAAATTTTTACACAGTTGCCAGAACTATAGGTTTTAACTTGCTTAGTCCAGTTTGCTTGATAAAAAAGTTAATAAAAACTTAAGTCTTAAAGTTTTCAAACTTTGAAGTTAGAGTAGGAGTAACTGTGAAAGGGCATAAAGGTTTGTGCAAAATAGAACATTAACTATCACTCAAAACCAATATTTTGTAGTTTGCAACCAATAAATAAAGCAGTGGACGAAGTATGTGTTGAAAAGTTGAACTGTAATTTAATTTTATGAAACAAAGGAGGAGGAGGAAAAGGTCAGAAAGTTGTGGGGGGACATGGGGGGACATAATTATTTTTATATCGACTTGTACACACATATGAAATGCTTTACTCTGCGTTGTGTGTGTGTGTGTGTGTGTGTGTGTGTGTGTGTGTGTGTGTGTGTAAGAGAGAGAGAGAGAGAGAGAGAGAGAGAGAGACTACTGCCCTAGGATCTCCTATGCCAGATTTGTAATGATAACAATATATAACATTAAGTATCCTGTTTTTTGTTTATTTTGTTCTTTATTTCTTTGTTGTTTATAGCACTTTGTGTACTGTGTATTTTTTCTAGCTAGTTTCACTGTGTGTGAGGTATTAACTGGAAATTGTCCACTCTTATTAAGCATTTGTTGGGTTGTTTGTTTATGATAACTTGTTGCAGTTAAACTCTTTTTTTCTAGTGGCTCCTTTAGCTGTTTAAAACTTTCATTTAAAGGCTCACTGCTGCTCTTCAGCTGTGAGTAACATTTCTGCTGTTTGTTTCCCACTCTCCCTCCCTGTTGGTATAGTGTTTTTATAGTTGGTGGCTTTGCAGTTGCCCGCCCCTAATGTAAATTTGATCTGGGACCCTCCTCCCAGTCTAGTGTCATTACCTCATTCTACCCAGTACAGGGAGAGCATTTGAGAAGGCCAATCAGCTTAGTTTCTGCTACTCCTTTCTCTCTTTCCTTTCCCTCTTTCAAAAAAAAAAAAAAAAATTATCTGCTTTTACTGTATTTGTGTTTTTTCCTACTTTATTTTGCTTTTGCGTCATCTTAAAAGTACTCAATTGTATTTATTACTGCTTGGTGTAACTCATTGTAAGCCTTTTAGTTTAAGCACCTGGGCTTCAGACCAGTTTTACATTAGGAAGGTTTGTGGTCTGCACTGTAGTGGCAGAACAGGTAGCTTACATCCTTCTAAGTTGGGAACTGCTGATTGAGGGCTCAGTGTCTGTTATTCTAAGTGTATTAATTCTGGTTTAAGCACTTGGGCTTGAGGCCAGTTATTTTACATTAAGAGGGTTCGTGTTCTGCACTCTTGTGGGAGGAGAGGCTGGACTCTGTCCTTCTGAGCTGGGAATTTCTGGTTAAAGCTTATAGTGCCTGCATATTTGAACTGCTTCTTACTGAAATTGGTATACCTCGTTTGCTGTAGCATAGACTAGATCCAGGCCTGCTGAATCTAGCTTTGTTTGTATAACTTGAGCACTAATCCAGGCATTCTTTAAGGTATTCAGTTGTATTTATTACTGCTGGTAGTAACTTGATTAAAGTGTAGCTATCATTTCTAAGTCTTTTGTATTAAGCACTTGGGCTTCAGACCAGTTGTTTTACATTAGGAAGGTTTGTGGCCTGCACTGTGGTGGCAGGACAGGTAGCTTACATCCTTCTAAGTTGGGAACTGCTGATTGAGAGCTCAGTGTCTGTTATTCTAAAAGTGTATTAGTTCTGGTTTAAGCACTTGGGCTTCAGGCCAGTTATTTTACGTTAAGAAGGATTGCGGTCTGCACTCTTGTGGGAGGAGAGGCTGGACTCTGCCCTTCTGAGCAGGGAATTTCTGGTTAGAGGCTTATAGTGCCTGCATATTCTAACTGTTTCTTACTGAAATTGGTACACCTTGTTTGCTGTAGCATAGACTAGATCCAGGCCTGCTGAATCTAGCTTTATTTGTATGCTTGTTGTTTGTTTATTTCCCTGAAACGCTAATTCCACCTAAAACGCGGCCTTTTAGCACTTCTGTGGATCCCTAGTGATATCTGCATTGCTTACTGTACTTATTTCCTTGTTTCACTTGAAAGAAAATTACTGTTTGTCATTTTTGCATTTAAGTTACCTGTAACACATTGCATTTAAGTTACCTGGCACTTGCTCACTAAAGTAATTATATAAGTCAGCTCTAAAAAATTAAAAGCACTACACCCTCACAAACTCCCCTTGAGTACCTTGTTCCCCATTGGCCCTTTTTTCAATTATAAAGGAATTCCCAATACTATTCTAGCATGTCCAAAGGTCAGTTGTCAATCTCCTCTCCGGTCCAGCTGGTGAATCTGGGAATCTTGAGGCAATGTTACAACTGCCTCATGTACACAGACAACCCTCTCCTCCTCCCAACAAATTCCAACACATGTGAGAGATGCAACCATATAGCCAAACTGGAGGCTAAGCTCTCTCAACTCAGTACTGGCGTAACCTGTCAGGAGGAGAAGGAAACCACACTCACTACAATTCCAGTCTCACATAGACCTACCACGACAACAAACCAAACACATAAACACACAAAAACATACTGAGGCTCTAAATAAAAATCTGCCTAAGCAGCAGAGACCTCCAAAGCAGACACCCAAGCAACCGCTACCCCAAAACAAAACACGTGCAACACATAGCTCACAAAGCCAGTGTGCCGAACAGTCACAGCCCTTAAGGCTAAACAACACACCTGATACACTTGTAATAGGTGACTCTACCATCAGGCACACTGACGTCCCACTCACCAGGCTGAACAAGGAGAAGGTCACGGTGAGCTGCCTGTCGGGCGCTAGGATCCGCCACATAACACAAGCACTCAGGTCACTCCAAGGCAAGTACAAATATGACTCAGTCATTGTCCATGCTGGTGTGAATGACCTGAGATGTACCTCCCTGGACTACATGAAAAGAGACATAGAGGAGCTCTCTGAGCATGTAGCTTAGGCCGGTATGACCCTGACCTTGAGTAGCATCTTACCCTCACCAAGAATGATGCCACAATATGAAGACAAGATGATCAATTTCAACAATTGGCTTAAGTGTTGGTGTCATTCAAAGGGGATCCAATGCCTGTCAGCCTGGGATGACATGCTCGACAAGCCACGATGCTTCGCTAGGGACGGCTTGCACCTGTCACCCCTGGGCTTTCGGATATTGGCAAAGGCTCTTGCTACCCCGATAGTGCCTTTTTAGGCAAGGCTCAAAAGACAAACCCACCTCCATAGGTATCACAAGGGATAAGAAACTAAGAGTAATGCTACTCAACGCCAGAAGTCTAAACCTCAAGATGCATGCACTCGAAACTCTCCTTAGCATGGAGAACATCGATATCTGTGCAGTAACAGAAACCTGGTTCAAGGCTCCGAGAGCACCCCAACACTACCAGGTTATACCTCATACCATGCTTTTCGGCCCCAAAACTTGGACCGAACCACAAAAGGAGGGGGAGTATCAATATTCCTCAAAGATACCCACACCTCCAGGTTGGTGGCACAGCACGAAGCATCAGAGACTATCCATGTGCAACTAACTGTGGGTAAAACTGCCTTCCAGTTTATAGCCTGCTACAGACCACCCTCCCAAACACAGGAACTCCACTTGGCCTTCCTGAGAATACTGGAAAATATGAAGGTCTCTCCAAACACCATTATATTGGGCGACTTCAACTACCCAAACATAGACTGGGAACATTACTCTAGCTCCAACACCCTAGCCCAAAGGTTCCTAGAATTTATAAACTCAAATGCTATGGAACAACTTGTTACCACTCCCACAAGAGGGGAAAACATACTGGACCTGATCATCACCAACATGGGGACACTATGCTCCAGACCAGAAGTGTATCCCTCACTGGTAAGATCAGACCATAAACTAATCTCACTGGATATTCACATCCCGACCCCACCCCCTGCCCAGAAAACCACAGTGAAAAACTTCTCTAAAGCAAATTTCACACGCCTCAAAACCGAGGCGAAATCCGTCAAAACCCCCGGGCCTGTGGAAAATACGGCCCAGACCGCAGAATCCTTTATAAACGCATTCTATGAACACTTTCAGGAATGCATGGATCGTGCAATCCCAAATAAAACCAAGACCCAATCCTCCAAAGGCAGACGTCCTGTCTGGTGGACCCCAGCCATAAACAAACTATACAATAGAAGGAGAAAGCTACTACATGATAGAGCAAAATCCCAAAAAGGGAAGGCATCTCTGATCAGTATTAGCAAAAAACTACGGGCACTCATAAAATCGTCTAAGGCCAGCTTCGAGAGAAAAATTGCACAGGACACTAAGGATAATCACAAGGCTTTCTTTAGTTATGTTAGGAACCTGGGTGGGAATTCCCAGATATGCTCAGAATTAGTCCAAAATGACAAAAAATACACCAAGCCCACAGACATTGCCAACATCCTAGCTGACAGGTTCAGTGCAAACTTCTTCCCCCTCTCCCCACCAAAAGGGCAAATATCTATCCCAACAGAGTGCTGCCTCCCTGACATCTCAGATGCTCAGGTAAGAGCCGCCCTCTCCAAAGCAAAAAGCACAGCATCAATGGGACCAGATGGTGTCCCGGGCTGCGTCCTACATGAACTCCAAGAAGAGCTAAACCCAAACATAAAACTACTGTTCAATCTTAGCCTTACTACAGGATATGTACCCAAAGAGTGGCGTACAGCAACAGTGGTCCCTCTCCACAAAGGTGGTGCCTCAACGGATCCTGGAAACTATCGCCCCATAAGCCTGACTAGCTTGGTCTGCAAAGCTATGGAAAGGATCATCATGGACCTCATAAATAAAGATATTGGGGACCTACAGACACTGGATCCTACCCAGTTTGGCTTTGTTAAGGGCAGATCCTGCCTCTTAAACCTGGTCGATTTCTTTGAAACTGTCACCAAGGCCATTGACGAGGGGAAGAGTGGTCCACACAGCCTACCTGGACCTCACAAAAGCCTTCGATACAATACCCCACTCGGGCATTATAGATAAGCTCACCAGCTTAAATATAAACCCCTATGTCACTAGATGGGTTGCAAACTGGCTCAAGGACAGCACCCACATGGTTAGAATTGCTGGAGCCATGTCAGACTCCAAACCAGTTACAAGTGGCATCCCACAAGGCTCAGTCCTGGGACCTCTCTTGTTCGGTATATATTTCTCGGCGGTACAGGCCAACACGGAAGGACTGTGGCTGACCAAGTTCGCAGATGACTGCAAACTGGGTGCCATAATCAACTCTCCAGCCGACACAAGCATCCTCCAAAAGGGCCTCATAATAACAGACAACTGGTGCCAGAGCCATGGCCTCAAGCTAAACGCCAAAAGTGTCTAGTCATCCCCTTTGGCAAAAACAAAGTGCCCACAAATTACCACATAGGTGGTAATCCATTAAGTACAGAAGAAGTCATTAGGGACCTGGGGACCCAAGTTGATAGCAATCTCTCATTTGACAACCACGTGGCCAAAGTGGTTAGAAAAACATTTTATATAGCCCACCTAATCATGAAGGGATTCACATCTAGATCAGGGAGGTCATCGTGCCTCTTTACTCATCCCTCATCAGGCCCATAATTGAGTACAATGCCCCTTTGGGATGTACCTTACCAGACACCTGCAGCAACTGGAAAGACCCCAAAAGTACCTCACCAAGAGGATCAAAGGGCTCAAACAGATGCCATATGCTGCCCGGTTAAAGAAACTCCAGCTCTACTCAGTGGCATACCGCCTGCTCAGAGGCGATCTGTGCCTGACGATAAAGCCATGTCCAACCCGGAATTAATGGACATGCTGCACCTCAGAAAATCCAAATCCCATCGAGCTACGCGCTCGAGAGACTTGAACCTCAGCACTGAAATAAATAGGACATGCTGGAGGGACAGATTCATAACCCAGAGGCTCCCTTCACTCTGGAATAAAATCCCAGTCCAGGTTAGGCAGAGTCCCACATTGACTCTCTTCAAGAGGAATCTTGATGAGTGGATGGGAGATCGTAGGTTTACCCTGGCTATCACTTCTGTGTCACTGTTAGACAGAGGCACAGTATACTAACCTCAAAAAAAGGCATAGCAAAATTAATTTAAAATGGGTGGCGAAAGCCAAACACACTCTGGCTAGGCTTATAAATGCCCTAGGGCAGATAGCCTAGTATGAACCTATGAGCCTAAGTAATACATCTCATTAAACCATGAATTAAAAGATCACAACTAAAACATCTAAATACTACAGCAGTGGAAGCACATAACATTGCACATCCCCTCCCACAGCATCACGGAAAAATAGTCATTGTTTTTGTAATGAGGCTCAACACCCTGTACTTCCTGTCCCATGTTTCCAGTCTTTAATTATACCACTTCTGAGGCTGTACAAATTTGGAGGAAAGACGAAAAAAGAACACTTTTACTATATTTTTCAAGTCACTTGAAATTACACATAGTAGAAAATAGCATGATTGACAAAGCAACAAGCAACACAGTAAAGTTTCAACAAGTCTTTGCTTAAAAACACTCGGCACTTCAAACGTCGACAGAATTTAACTTGACACTTCATTGTGTTCCCTCCACACACTGCCCTAATTGTTTCTCTCATTGTAGGTCTAGCTCAGTCCTGACTAATCCAGTTCACACTGACGAAGAATGAAATACATGCTTTGGTCAAATATGAAAGCAGTGTTACAATGATAGTAGCACCTTTTCTTGATTACGGTACCAATTATGTCCTTATATTTCTCACCGTTTCTTGATTACGATACCAATTATGTTCTTATATTTTTGAGTCCCTTATTTTCTTTGGTAGTGGCTCCAAATATAAAGAAAATAATAAAGGGGAAAGAAGACACCCCTGCTTGGTTCCTCTGTTCAGACACAACTTATCTGAGAGGAACCCTCACACTTTAATTCTTGCCGCTGATCCTTCATATATCCTTCTAATTTAACCTTATGATTGCAACACCCAACTCATAAAATCCCATTTTAGTCTGTCAGATTCTTTTTCTACATCAAGACCCACAAACAACAGAGGTATTTTCTTACATTCAGCTTAACTCTGGATCATCATTGTTCTATTAATGTTGTCATATGTTTGTCTCCCCTCCACAAAAGCACACTGATCTGTATCTATCGGTTTTGGCAACTACATTGTCATTCTTTTAACTAGTATACACATAAACACTTCTGTATGAAGCTGGGTCTGAAGGGTCTTTGCCATCTTTAGGTATTACAGACACCACAGCTTTCTTCCAAGATGTTGGTGCTTCCCTTCCTTTTAAAATACTGTTACACAAAATCTTTCAAATCTTTATCACTTTCTTCCCTCCTAATTTCCAAACTTCCACAGGAATAGGATTTGTTCCTGGAGAGCTTCCTAAGGATTGATTATACATCACTGGTTGTGTGTCATCACCTCCTGTCTTAACTGTTAGTTGTTGAGCCTCATCTTCCTCTAATCTTGGCATAATTAAGTCTTCCATAAATATTTCCATTTGTACTGCTCCTTGATTTCCACATTTCTCTGCTTTATACAGATTTTCTTAACATTTGTGGAATATCTCTAAAACCTGTGCAGGATATCTAGTTGTTTTTCTTTTTGTAAGTTCCCTAAGTTTTGTGACAACCATTTCAACTTCCTTTTACCCAAGTCTTTGTGATAAAGATTTTTGTGCACTGGAGTTGTTATCAGTAATAGTTCCTTAACTGCTCTTGCATATCATCCAGATATTCCCATATTTTTCTTTAGCACTCTCCATTTGCTCATCCTCTTGTTGTGTGAGATTCCCTTAGTTTGCTATAGTTTAACCTTTTTCAGCCCTTCTAAGTAATTTCTATTACTTCTTAGCCATATCTCTTACTCTTTTATTTCAACCCTATTTTTAAACTCCATTTTCATTTTGTCCCAGTCAGTAGGCATAACTTATGAAGATATTTCTATCTTCCCTAATGACTCTTTAATAATTTCCACTATCCTTTCCTTAAATTTTTCTCTTTTTAACAGATAGGTGGGAAGGATCTATGTATGTCACAAATGCAGCCAAGACTCAGGTCCTGAGCATAATCCTTCCTTCTCCAAGAATGATGCCTAGGTACAAAGGAAAAATAATAGGCTTCAATCCTGCATCTTTATCTTAGCATTTACTTATGCGTGATTAGAAATAGTTATTGGATTTGTGTCAAAGCTTTCAATTAAATGCACATGTTCCTGTGAAATATAATTTCTATCTAGTCTACCCTAGTTATTGTACCTTGGGGAATTGTATGTAAATTCTGTCCAAGTTCCTACTGAATTCACATCTTCCATACCAAATATTTTCATAATTTCTTTAGAAATCTGACCTCTTTTGTTATATTGTCCCTTCTAGGTCCTCCTGATACATACTCACTACTGCAAATCAAATTGCAGTCCCCACCTATAAATAATATTCCCTGCTGAAAGCTGATTATTTCTCCCAAAATTTTCTTAAGCTCCATAATAGCAGTTTTCAGTGGAATATAAATGTATGCCATTATAATCCTTTTCCCTTGCCAGTGACCCCTTACTAACACAAATCTACCATTTTTGTCTTTGTTTTCCTCATCTGTTATTATTGAATCCCCTATAGCAATTAGTATAGTTACTCCTCTTTACCTCTGTCCCTGAGAGTCTGCTGAATATCAGTTGTAAAATCCTGTCTTTGCAAACTTCTCATGCTCATTTGTTTCCATGTATCTTCTGCACCATTGCTATTTGCACTCTGCATTTCTTGATGTAATTTAATATTTTTTGCTTTTTACCTATACCTGTAAGACCATCCATGTTCCAGGATAATATGGACAGTGTAGCCATCATGATAGATGGCTATTGTTCCCACCTATTATATGTGACAGTTTTTTTTTTTTTGAATGTGTATTTCTAGCTTTTGTGTTGCATGCATATACTAATTTTTGGCAGGTTGATCTTTTGTACAGTTTCTTCTCATCTCCTATGTCAAATTTTTCAAGACTTTTTGTTTTACTGAAAACCCTTAAACAAAAAACTAAATACAAAATACCCCCATCCCCTATTAACTTGTACATCTTCAAGAGATGAAGTTTAACCCTCCAGAAGGGAACAATTGCCCCAAATTGACAGTGACACATAAAGGCATTATCTAACCTAAAATTAAGGCTACCCGTGCTAAAGCGCATGCTACAGCCTGTGCTCACATTTATATTGATTGCTTTCTTTGCTTTTTTTCTCTCTCTTCCCCTCCTGGATGTGAAAAACAGCTTGCATGCTTTCAGAAAATTATCTTTTAGCCCTAAAAAAAAGTGCACTGGCTATCTTTAAAAAAAACTAAATTTCACACTGTTCTGTTAACTGCATTAAATTATTAAGCTGCTTGGAAGGTTGTTACTTCTTAATCACTTCCCATAATTTCAAACTAATTTTTCTACTGAACCTCTTGCCACTATACCCTTAAATTTTGCGTTTCCCCAGCAAATATCTGCAGAGAGCTTGTCTCCAAGGAAATGTACTCAACAGTGAGTCTTTGTAAATTTTATTCAGAAAAGAATGCTCAGCTGCCCTCAAGTGCAGACATCTCATCTCCACTGAACATATGCCAGTGGAAAACAAACACGCTAATATCTTTGCAGTTGTAAGAAGATTTGCATTTTCATGGCTTTCATCAGTTTGTCTTATTTTTAAAGCCTGCAACCTGTTTACAGCTTAAGCCAGAGTCAGTTATCTGGACATTCATCTTTGTAAAATAAAAATAGAAAATATCCTGATTCTACATATAATATAATCAGTGTATTTTTGCATCCCATCCCCACCCCAGCAGCCCAAGATCACAGCATTTGAACATTAAACTTGCTTTTGTTCAACCTTTTTTCTCTTGGTATAGTGTAAAATCTATATTTCTTATGACTGAAAAAGTACTTGTTTACTTTAATATCTTTATCGTGTTCAGCAATCTCTGAAAACATGCCCCCATATTTAAAATACCTCTGAGTACTTACTACACAAAATTGTTTACTGTATAGAACATATGGTTTATATCATGAAATGTAAATACTAATAAAAGCAAAATTGTTTTACTTACAGTTAGTTTCCCCAGTATTAGTGTCCTTCTAAATATTAATGATATAAAGTGGGGTATATGCTTTATACTCCACCCACAAGTTAAACATAGTCAGCAAAAGTACAGTGTTTTCCAGTCACTTTTTTCTTGCAAAAATAATATTTCATGAATGTGATAAGATGCTTTATAGCCCTTCATTTATTCACTAATTCAGAGTTGCTGGTCTTCTTCCTGTTCATCTCCATCTCCCAACACCAGACTCTGGTTCAAGTCCAAGGTATTGCTTATTTTTCTAGTCAACTCCTGTGCCTTGTTCTGTCTCTCAAGCATTTTCCTTTGGAACACTGGAAAAGATTTCACTGGTAAAGTCCCTGTATGAACCTTACCATCAGAAGAATGATAACCAGAGTCCCCTTCTGTTTTTGTTGGATACACTTTTTTATTTCCTCCTTAGAATGATCTATGTCCAAAAATGAGTTTGATCCTCAAGAGAAAAACACTTTGAAGACAGCTGGATACAACACCTTGAATCTCACACCTGCTTCTCGACATTCCCTGATTGCTGGGATACATTTGCTTCTTTTTTTTGCCTGGTGTATAGTAAATAATCATTTTCCACAGGCATTCTGCTGTCTCCTATTTTTAATAATTTTCTTTTCTGCTGCAGTTTTGTTGGCTGCTGGTATGATTACATCTTTAGTAATATAGGTCTTGGCTGCTTTCCAATGGCCAGGTTTGGAGAATACACTTTATGCACTTGATGTGCCCTTTCCATTAATAAATTCTGCTGTGGACCACTAGTCCAGTTGTTTATTTGTGCTTTCATAAATTAATACAGTCTGCCATTCCAATTTTTCTAGTACAACAGAAAATATTGGATTTTCTTTCCATGCTCTGTCTTGTACCTCTACAATTATTTTAAACATTTCTTGAGAAACCTTATTTTCAGACAGCTTTTTCTTCATGTCAGCTTCTGATTTTTGCTGCCTTATCAGTTCATCTGGATGGCAACTAAAACTTCTATTTTTCCAGCCTTTTTTGTTTGAATTTATATATTCCTTCAATGTTTCATTTATTGTAATCACCTCTGAGTACATCTGATTTATTTTTTTTTGTCTGAATTACTAGAAGCCATGTTTTGAACCAATGCTGAAGCTTAAACTGCTGCAGAATCCCTTCACAGACAGTGTTTTCCCTTCACCTTTTCTGGTTGATTTTCTTTCAGGTTTTCTAAATTTCTTTTTTGCTGGCATCCAGGCAGTATATTCACTAGCCAGTAATTGAATTTTACTAAAATAAATAAATAAATACATTTAAAAACATTTTCAATGGCACTCCCTTTTCTTGGTTTCGGTTTACACAGTGGGAGAGCTGAAATTATGCTGGTAATCAGTGTGCAGCCATTTTGAAAGTCCAAAACTGACTAATTCTTGAACTACAAACCTGTTTTTATGACTGAGTCTAAGTGCTTATTGGTGAGAGGGTGAGAACATGTGCATTGCTGATGTAGGGCTGCCTCCTTGAGTTGCACTGTAGAGTTAAATAGAAATATGAAATAAAACAAGAGAACCAGTAGAGTGAATGCTCAATGGATCAACAAATTCAAGGATAAATAGATTAAAAACAGAAGCCGCTGAGCAAAGCAATGGAGGATAGCAATCACATATAAATCACAGGTAGCTCCTAAGTCCAATGGCTGATAAAGTAAATAATCCAAGTGCAGGCAAAGTATGTAAAACAGCAGGTTTATTTATAAAAAGAGGTGAGCGCTTTCGCATTAGCTTCTTCAGACCTATACAACTAAACCATCTATTAACATTAGTTTAAAAAGCCAAAATGGCGCCAAAACCCTGTCCTTTATTTAAAGATACATAACTTATTAAAAACATCATATAAAAATCACATAGAAAGGTGCATAGACACCATTATAAAACAAAACAGCTTCCCAAGACAAAAATATTCATATTCATATCCATTACTGGAACAAATAACTATGGAGTATGTGCGACATATGGGGGGGAGGGGGGAAGAGGGGGGTTGTTTTGTTACAACTATCAAAACATTAAGAGAACATCTATGCATATATGAAAGTTCAAAGAGACCTTAATGGCCACAGAACAACAAACTCTTCATAGCCTCTTAACATCTTTTCGACAGCAACCTCCTAGATTTCAGCAAAGGGCGCAGGGGAACCCTTCCATTGAGACCTGGGGCGATGTCTGCCCTAAACTTAATAATCCAATGGATTTCCCTGGTCTCTGTATAATTGTTAATGTCCCCTCTTCTGTATGTTCTTGAGATCTGTTCCAAGATCCTAAACTTGAATCGGTGCTCTTGACCTTTTTCATGAGTGTGTTTGGACAGTGCATTGCGTGTAGTACCCTTCCTGGTGTGGTATACATGCTCACGAATCCTATCCCTTAGTATCCTATTGGTCTTGCCTACATAGTAGGCTGGACAGACTGTGCAGCAGGCTAAATAAACCACATCTCTGGACATGCAATTGCCTCTCGTCCTGATGTGGTAGATGCCCGAACCATACGGATATCGAAATACAGAGTCAGTTTCGATGTACGAGCAGAAATTGCACTTATTGCATATGGTCATGTAGGGACCCAACAAAGCAGGGAGATCATTATGAACCCTGGGGTAACAGAGCAAACTTTTTAAATTCCTTTTGTTACGATAGATGAATCTAGGTCGAGTACCTGTGAGGTTCTTAATAGTCGGGTCAACTGATAAGACATGCCAATGCTTGGAAAAAATATCTTTAAGTGTACCTACATCCCTGGTGTAAAAAATGGGAAAGGCAATTCCATTGTCCATATGTGGACTGCCGTCTTCCCTGTTCAGACCATTCCCTGCCTCTCCTGTGTATATTTCTACTGCACCATCTGAAAAATATGGTTTAGCTCTGTCTGTCCTCAGATGTTCAATGTCCGCCATCCCTCTGGAGATGTCTAGGTGGTCATAACCACGTTCTATCAACTTGCTGCTGAGATCACCTAATTCACTAGCCAGGTGACAGTCTAGGGGTGTGTACCTGGACATCCGCATGGACTGTCCCTTCACTATGTTTTGATATACATAGCCAGGATGCATGCTCGAACGATGCAGCAGTGTGTTCCTATAACAGATTTTGCGGTAAACACCCGTATTGACTATCCCACAAGGTAGTTTGTCTACAAAGACATCTAAGAAAGGAATAGTGGTCTTCGACCAATCCATAGTAAATTTCAGAAAGGTGACAGAAGTGTTGATCTGTGTGAAAAAGGATTCTAATTGTGTTGTAGTACCACTCCATACAAGGAAGAGATCATCCACAAAGCGCCTATAGAATGGTACAAAGTCCTGAAACAAACTATTCTGAAACAAGAAACTATGTTCCCACTCCACCATTACTAAGTTGGCGTAGCTATTGGCACAGGAGGTGCCCATAGCTACGCCATCCCTCTGCAAGAAGATCTTATCATGGAAACAAAAAAGATTGGATTCTAAGATAATAGCCAATAACATAAGAATCAAGTTAACATCATACTTCAAAGGAAAATTGGTTCTCCTCAAATAAGCACCTACCATTGCTCTACCTTCTTCATTAGGTATGACCGTAAATAAGGACTGAACGTCCATGGTTACCCATATGAGGTCTTCAATCCCGGGACAGGTATTGATGTATTGGTAGAAATCCAACAGGAACTGTCTAGTATCCTTAAGAATAAACCCATTGGCATCAACCAATGGTCTGAGTTGTGCCTCGACAAAGAGTGACAGGGGTTCTGTTGACCACCCTCTACCTGCAACTATAGGTCTAAGAGGTGGACGTAATGGATCCTTGTGGATCTTGGGGAGACCCTGGATGGTGGGTAATAGAGGATGGATCACATTAAAAAACTCATACAGGGAAGTATCAATGACGTCATTGTCAAGAAGTCCGAATATAGTAGAACGTATGTTCTCAATGATGTTATCTACCCTTTCATTGGTAATGGGAACATAAAACCTATCATCAGCCAACATTAGTAGCATGTCATTATTGTACCTCTCCATATCAAAAACTACAATACCACCCCCTTTGTCTGCAGGTCGGATGATAATCTCCCTGTTGTTACGTAAGGAGTCCAAAGCCCTCTGTTGTATAAGGCTAAGGTTGTATCTTCTACTCCTGTTGCCAGATTCTGTCCCATTCATCCTATATATCTCATCTTCTACCAGTTTGCTGTATGCAGCAACCAAGGGGTGTATTGGAGGGATGAATGTGCTGGGTGTCCTAAACACAGTGGTATTAGACCACATCTCTGTGCTGTTGAAAAAAACCTTTAGGGACAAATTTCTAACAAAAAGCTTGAAGTCTTTTAATGTCTCTTCATGTCTACTGTCAGAGGTTGGGATAAAAGTGAGACCCTTGGAGAGGACTTGTGACTCATGTTCGGTCAAAACATGACTGGACAAATTGAACACAAGTCCTAGTGTTTCCCCTCCCACATTTTCTTGATTGTCCGGTTGGATGGACGATCCGGCGAAAGTTTCCTCTTGTACCTCCCTTTGGTGTTCTGAAACGGCCTCTCCTCGTTCGTAGGCACCCTGATGGGAAAAGGGTGTCTACCATCCCTCTGAAGAGAAGAATTCTTTAACGGAGAATCCAGTGGGGATGTGGGATCCCGACCATCAGGAACTCTACTCGATGCGTAAGAGGAAACTTTCCTCCTAACGACTGGTTCAAGGAGCGGGACAGATGGTTCAGCCCTGACAGCTGAATCAACATTGGCATCCAGATTGTTGGTATCTGACGGCTCCAGCACAGAATCCGTTCCGATGGGTGCAACATTGACAGCAATGCCTGTGAGACCAACTTGGTCTGTAATGGCAACGGCATACAGCAAACTGGTAGAAGATGATGATAGGTTTTATGTTCCCATTACCAATGAAAGGGTAGATAACATCATTGAGAACATACGTTCTACTATATTCGGACTTCTTGACAATGACGTCATTGATACTTCCCTGTATGAGTTTTTTAATGTGATCCATCCTCTATTACCCACCATCCAGGGTCTCCCCAAGATCCACAAGGATCCATTACGTCCACCTCTTAGACCTATAGTTGCAGGTAGAGGGTGGTCAACAGAACCCCTGTCACTCTTTGTCGAGGCACAACTCAGACCATTGGTTGATGCCAATGGGTTTATTCTTAAGGATACTAGACAGTTCCTGTTGGATTTCTACCAATACATCAATACCTGTCCCGGGATTGAAGACCTCATATGGGTAACCATGGACGTTCAGTCCTTATTTACGGTCATACCTAATGAAGAAGGTAGAGCAATGGTAGGTGCTTATTTGAGGAGAACCAATTTTCCTTTGAAGTATGATGTTAACTTGATTCTTATGTTATTGGCTATTATCTTAGAATCCAATCTTTTTTGTTTCCATGATAAGATCTTCTTGCAGAGGGATGGCGTAGCTATGGGCACCTCCTGTGCCAATAGCTACGCCAACTTAGTAATGGTGGAGTGGGAACATAGTTTCTTGTTTCAGAATAGTTTGTTTCAGGACTTTGTACCATTCTATAGGCGCTTTGTGGATGATCTCTTCCTTGTATGGAGTGGTACTACAACACAATTAGAATCCTTTTTCACACAGATCAACACTTCTGTCACCTTTCTGAAATTTACTATGGATTGGTCGAAGACCACTATTCCTTTCTTAGATGTCTTTGTAGACAAACTACCTTGTGGGATAGTCAATATGGGTGTTTACCGCAAAATCTGTTATAGGAACACACTGCTGCATCGTTCGAGCATGCATCCTGGCTATGTATATCAAAACATAGTGAAGGGACAGTCCATGCGGATGTCCAGGTACACACCCCTAGACTGTCACCTGGCTAGTGAATTAGGTGATCTCAGCAGCAAGTTGATAGAACGTGGTTATGACCACCTAGACATCTCCAGAGGGATGGCGGACATTGAACATCTGAGGACAGACAGAGCTAAACCATATTTTTCGGTGCAGTAGAAATATACACAGGAGAGGCAGGGAATGGTCTGAACAGGGAAGACGGCAGTCCACATATGGACAATGGAATTGCCTTTCCCATTTTTTACACCAGGGATGTAGGTACACTTAAAGATATTTTTTCCAAGCATTGGCATGTCTTATCAGTTGACCCGACTATTAAGAACCTCACAGGTACTCGACCTAGATTCATCTATCGTAACAAAAGGAATTTAAAAAGTTTGCTCTGTTACCCCAGGGTTCATAATGATCTCCCTGCTTTGTTGGGTCCCTACATGACCATATGCAATAAGTGCAATTTCTGCTCGTACATCGAAACTGACTCTGTATTTCGATATCCGTATGGTTCAGCATCTACCACATCAGGACGAGAGGCAATTGCATGTCCAGAGATGTGGTTTATTTAGCCTGCTGCACAGTCTGTCCAGCCTACTATGTAGGCAAGACCAATAGGATACTAAGGATAGGATTCGTGAGCATGTATACCACACCAGGAAGGGTACTACACGCAATGCACTGTCCAAACACACTCATGAAAAAGGTCAAGAGCACCGATTCAAGTTTAGGATCTTGGAACAGATCTCAAGAACATACAGAAGAGGGGACATTAACAATTATACAGAGACCAGGGAAATCCATTGGATTATTAAGTTTAGGGCAGACATCGCCCCAGGTCTCAATGGAAGGGTTCCCCTGCGCCCTTTGCTGAAATCTAGGAGGTTGCTGTCGAAAAGATGTTAAGAGGCTATGAAGAGTTTGTTGTTCTGTGGCCATTAAGGTCTCTTTGAACTTTCATATATGCATAGATGTTCTCTTAATGTTTTGATAGTTGTAACAAAACAACCCCCCTCTTCCCCCCTCCCCCCCATATGTCGCACATACTCCATAGTTATTTGTTCCAGTAATGGATATGAATATGAATATTTTTGTCTTGGGAAGCTGTTTTGTTTTATAATGGTGTCTATGCACCTTTCTATGTGATTTTTATATGATGTTTTTAATAAGTTATGTATCTTTAAATAAAGGACAGGGTTTTGGCGCCATTTTGGCTTTTTAAACTAATGTTAATAGATGGTTTAGTTGTATAGGTCTGAAGAAGCTAATGCGAAAGCGCTCACCTCTTTTTATAAATAAACCTGCTGTTTTACATACTTTGCCTGCACTTGGATTATTTACTTTATCAGCCATTGGACTTAGGAGCTACCTGTGATTTATATGTGATTGCTATCCTCCATTGCTTTGCTCAGCGGCTTCTGTTTTTAATCTATTTAAATAGAAATATGTTGAATATAATGTAAACAATCCCTTGAGTGAAGTTGCAGGAGAGAGAAAGTGTGCAAAGATTCAAGATATATGAGACAGAAGCGGTATCTAGTGATTAAGAGAAGAATAACCATGAGATTCCATTCCCTATGCTGAAAGAGCTTTATTGTGAGTGTAGAGAGTAGATGTTACAGAGGTTACTTATAGTTAAGATGTGATTATTATTAGGTTATGAAACGTAACATGACTGGTTGGTGTTTTTCTCAAATGTTTGTAGTTGGTCAGAGGTGACAAGATAGAAAATCTTCAAAAACCCTTGGATGCCATGTGTCCTTTCAGGCAGTAGATGATGGAAAGTCAGAAAAAAGGCTGATGTTGCAGCAAGAGATCTGACCAAATGGAACAGAATTCACTTGCTACAGAGGACAAAGTAGAAGGGCGAGCCTGAGAACCAGAGTATATCTGGTGTTTTGGAGAATAAGAAAAAGTTGATCTTGTTGGATTACATTAAAATTACAGTGGCAAACCTGACCGGTTTTCCCAGGGAATCATTAGGTACTGAATTGGCCAGAAGATTCAAGTTGCCAAAGACTCAGCTGAAGTATGCAAAACTAGAGCAGTACTGCTATTTTTAACCCTATGTTATAAAAACATGCAAGTAATAACAGAGATCAGTACGACAAGGACATAAACTGGCTTTGGCAGGTCAACCAGTGTTTGTAGAGCATTACTATTTAGAAGTGACATTGTAACATATGACATGTTTTATGGGTGTGATTTGAGAGTGTAAAAAGAGAAAATTCAAGTTTGAATTGCTTTTTCTAGCAGTGTTAGAAGTATTCTGGAAGAACAGAATGATGATCTGGGGAAGTCTATCCAGCAAATTAAGAAAAACAAACTGTGAAATGAACTCTTTGACACCTACATTGCCAGTCGTAGGACAAATTGCAATCAGCTGAGAAAATGCTGCTTTTTATGTATGCATGTCTGGAGTCCATATGGTTGAGCAGGTTGTAAGGGACCACGTGAGTTTATTAAGAAGTGGAATATGGGTGAAAGATTTGAAAATGTCAGAAGACTGGTAAATGTTTGTTGAAAACTGGATTAATAGTTTTGATGGAAATAGGAACATTAAAATTAGTTTGCTTGAAACTAAGGGTTTGTGGATTTCCTGCACTATTTAACTCTGTCAAATATCTTTTTCTTTTTCCTTTATTTAAAGTTAGGACTGCAATTTAAGCAAATTTAAGGGCATTATTAATGACATGCGACAAAGATAAAATTAAAAATGTTTGCAAAATTAATATGAATGCTGTGTTTTGTTAATTAATAGTTCCTTATTTTTTTATTTGATAGCAACTGCAAAGTTTGAAAATATAGTATTGTTTCTTATAAATCTGCTAGATGGGACTGCAGAATAAGTGAATGTAAGGGGCTTTAATACTGATCATAAATACAGGTGAAGCAAATGTGTCTGTGAATTAACATGAACATTGTATTTTTACTTGATGAAACTCGTATGATAACCAAGGTTAATAGCATGTTGACTGGAAAAAGAATGCTTCCTAAATTTATTGATTTGATAGTACCTACACATTTTGAAATGTATCATTGTTTTCTTATCATGTTGTAAGGTTTCTTAACAATGTGATGTTACTAATTCTATTAGAAGGTGGGAAGATCAATGTGTGTATGAAAACTTTATTGTTTAGAAATGAATGCATAGCTAGAATCTAATAGCACTTGATGATATTAACCATTGAATTTGTTTAGAAAGCACTTGATGGTGTTAACTTTTTTAAGAAGATGTTTGTTATGTAAGAAAATGGTTTGAATGTTCACTGTGGACCAGACTTGCTATTATTTTTAGATTGAAATAGTTACACATCTAAGAAAAGGTTCCAAAAGACTGCAGTGGGAATTATGCCATTTAAAGTTTTTTTATCTAGCCTGTTAATCATAGACAGCGTAACTGTTTTCATCTGAAACTGCTTTTTGTAAATTGTTTGAGGAGGCAAGTGTGATCTGTAAGTATATTATTGTCACTTTCAGGTTAGTAAGGTCTGTTAAAATGATATATTATTAATGCTTTTGGAGTTAGTCAATGTCATGCATTTGATATGTGCTTGAGAAAGTATATAAAAATAGAATTTAATAGCACATATTGAAGCTATCCTTTAAATTTTCTTAGAAAGACCTTGGTGAAGTTACATCATGCCTGGTGGCAGTGAGTTACTGAAGTGTTGCATTCCTGACTGCTGGAATGCTGGGCAAGATGGGACTGGAGCTCTCGGTCAAAGAAAAATTAAGTATGAGAAAAATCCTTTCATCTGACTTTCTAAATCATTTTTGTATTCCATGTTCATTCAAAATCATTTGTTCATATTTAAATTGCATAATACCAGAAATTCCGACCCCAGTTTAAATTACGTTGCCAAAGTCTCCTAGACCCAAGAAGACTAGATCTCAGCAAAAATCCAGCACCACATCACCTTCAGGCACATTTTCAACCAAAAGTCACCAAAAGTTAAATTATCTCTAACCCAGTGTACCACATCACTTCAAGCAGAAATGTTCTCGTGATTGATGACTCTATAGTCAGTAGCACTGATGTTCTTCGTGTTTCACTGTTGCAGTCATCGCATTTGGGTTATCTGCCTGCAGGTAGCCCTCAGCCGATCTGAATACCAGAGTCTTGGGATTTCTGCGTCGGATGCTGTCACTTCTTCCATGACGTCAGGGGTATAAAACATGCATCCAATACCATTACATCAGTCTTTCTTGCCGTGCGGTGCCTGAAGCAGAAGCGTTTCATAAGTGCTGGTCGGCCAACCCCTGAAATTTTCATTTTCGAGTTACAGACCTGAAGTCTTCTAAAAGATAAGTACCCCATTGGGGATCCTTTTTTCTTGCTCTAACTGATGTCAGAAAAAAATTAATAATTGTCTTGCCTGTGGAAAGCAAATATCTCATAGAGATTTTCATTCTTACTGCGTCACCTGTTTAGGCCCAGACCAAGACATCCCTCGCTGTCAGTTTTGTGCCTTGTTCAATGCCCGAACTATCCGCCTTCGGGCAGTTTTTGTAGCTAAATACTTTCTCTCTTGATCTCCATACTCCGAAATGGCATCTGTAAGCCATCCAACTACCGATCTTCTGAAAAAACATAAGGATAAAGACAGAGACAGACCGCATAGGTTCAAAACCGCCGCCGACGCTACCATTAAGCTAGTCACCAGTCTGCTGGTACTCAGTGAGGCACTTTCGCAGCCCCTGATACCCGCTGCTACAGATTTGCAGGCATCTACTGAGACACATTCGGAGTCCGTTTTGCCGCAAGATGCGTCTTTGACTATGGAACCTGCAGATGTCTCTACCTTGGATGGGTCTGGAGCCGCTGTGCAGACACCGGCTTCTGAGGGCGTATTCAGGCCTACCAATTTTCATATTAAACTGCTGACTTCGTTTCAAGCCAAAAATACTAAATTCCTCAGGCCTAAAGTTCGCACTCCACCTAGGAAACCGACGACCAAAGCACATTCTCAGGTCACAGGCCTCAAAAACAAATGATTAGAATGGCTGAAGACCTTATTACCTTAATCAGGGGAAGCCAGCCTTCCCCCTCAAAGAGACCTAGAACTGATTTTCCATCTGATTCTTCTGATCAAGAATCTGATATCTCTGTTCCTTCTGAGTACCAGGACATACCCTTATCTACCTATGAGGATTCTGATGCAGAGAATTCCATTCTGTCTGCTTCCCCACCAGAAGATTTTTCTTTTAGTGAAACCCTGCATATACTTAGGGAGCATTTCCACTGGGAAAGCCAGGACTACTCTGAGTCCAACAAGAGACTCAGGGAATTTTTAAACCTGCCTCAGCACAAGCCTCTAGCTATCCCTCCTGTTCTGGAGATTGTAGATGATGTTTTCTTGGAATACAGCCTACTTTGCCTCCAACTCCCAGGAAACCTAACAGGTACTATAGAGTACCTGACACTCACAAATTCCTTTTCAAAAATCCTAATGCAGATCCAAAGACCATTTCCCAAGGACCAAAAGGCATTAAAGCTACTACTGCCAAGAATCCTACCCCTTCTGACAGGGATTCTAGAGCTTTAGACAGATGGAGTAAGAAGGTATACACCTCTGCTACTCAGGCCATTAGGGCTTTAAATTGCCAGTTTCATATGTTAAAGTATCAGCAGCATATTATGGGGCTAATTAAACAGAAAATTATGTTGATTCCTGACTGTGCAGAATATAAAGATTTACAAGAGTTAATGCATTCTGCTGACCCAGTTGGCAAACATACTTTGCAGTGTAGTTTTGATGCTTTAGAAGCATCTTGTAGGGCTGCTGTCACTGGATCTGTTCTTAGAAGGCATGCTTGGCTTAAGGAACAAAACTTGCCGGATCATGTCAAAATAAAATTACTGGATACACCCTTAAACCAAGAGTGCCTATTTGGCAATAAAGCAGAAGAAGTCCTCAAAAGGATGGTGGAGAAAGCTAAATCTATGCAAACTGTTAAAGATTTCTTACAAGTACAGCCACCTAGATTCAGTAGGCATTGGCCTTCAAAGAACTGGTCCTTTCCAGTCCTTTCCAGGCCTTCTCAGTCCAAACCCAGGGGCAACAGACCCTCAAGACTTCAGTCTCAGGTTATGCACAGATCTAAGCAGTGGGGTTGCTCCCACGTCCAAAACATTGAGTAGTAAGCCTCCCCCCTATGGTAAACTTGCACAATGACTTATCCTTAACTCCCCCAAGCCTTGCTCAAGTACTTGCATCTTTAGGAGGAAAACTCGCCGTGCATGCAAAAAAAATGGGAATACATTACCCAAGACAAATGGGTTTTAAACATTGTTTCCCTAAGATACAGATTCCACTTCCACTCACTCCCAACCCTAAGTGGATGGCCAGACCTCCCCCCAAACCAGTGGGCGGAGGCCCAAAAGCAAGTACTTTCTCTCCTCAGCATCAAGGCTATTCTACCTCTCCCAGCAGAACAAAAGGGACAAGGCTTTTATTCAAGACTGTTCCTGGTTCCCAGAAAAGAAAACTCCTGGCGTCCTATCCTGGATTTATCTATTCTCAACACCTTTCTGGTGGTTCCAAAATTCAAAATGCTAACTCTCCAACAGCTGCTTCCTATGCTAGCCAAGGATGCCTGGCTGGCAACCCTGGACTTAAAAGAAGCTTACCTGCCCATCCCCATAAGGGAATCTTGCAGGAAATATCTTCGCTTCAGGACAGGGTCTATGCACTGTCAGTTCTCTGCACTTCTCTTTGGCTTATCTACTGCACCCAGGGTTTTCACAAAGTGCCTAGCTCCAGCCATTGCTTTTTGCAGGCAGAGAAGTATTCAGATTTACCCATACTTCGACGATTGCCTGATTCAGGAGGAAAGTCAGGACTTGCTACTACGGCACCTGGCATTTGTAGAGAGACTTATAACTTCACTTTGGTATACCATCAATGAAAATAAATCACACCTAGTACCCTGCCAAACAGATTGTATTCCTGGGAGCAAGCTTGAACACAACTTCCCAGATGGCATTCCTCACTCCAGAGAAACAAATTTATTTGACAATTTACTTCAACCTACTGGCCACAAAAACCCAGTCCAAACCCTATCTGAAAGGAAAATACCCAAGCTCTGGGGTTCATGGCCTCTTGCATTCTGTTAATTCTACATGCAAGACTGCATATGGTATCTAAAAAGTCTATGGCGTCAACATTCTCAGGACCTGGAAACAATAATTCCTATCATTCCGTGTCTAAGGGCAGAGTTCCTTTGGTGGGCAGAGGCCTGCAACCACAACAAGGGACTCTGTTTCACTCTACCCCCTGCCGCCCAAACCCTAACAACAGACGCATTAGACTGTGCATGGGGGGCTCACATGGCAGGGCAGTGCTTTCAGGGCAAATGGAACCCAAAGCAGATGCACCTGCATATCAATCAAAAAGAGATGTTAGCTGTACAGAATGCTCTGACAGCCTTCAAAGGCCTTATTCTTCCAGGACAGCTATTGGTAAAGTCAGACAACACTACAGTTATGTGGTACATAAACAAGCAGGGGGGGAACACATTCCTACCCACTCTGCAGACTAGCCATGGCTCTGTGGAACACAGCCTTGAGCAACCAAGTGCACCTACAAGCTCAATTCCTGTCAGGCAAACTAAATTCACTGGCAGACGACTTAAGCAGAAATCTCATGGACCCACACGAATGGAAACTGGAACCCAAAATATTCAAGCTTTTGGGGAACAGATGGGGGACACCAGAGGTGGACCTGTTTGCTCCCCCTCAGAACTATCAGTTGAACAAATTCCCCCCTTTTAACCAGCTGCTACAGCAGAATTGAAATTCCTCTGATGGAAAACAGCTTTACTTCTAGCCATCACTTCAGCAAGAAGAGTGTCTGAACTGCAGGCCCTTATGGCAGTGGAACCCTTCATTATCTTCCATGCGGACAGGGTTTCCCTCAGGACTAACCCATCTTTTATGCCCAAGGTGGTGTCTGGTGTGGCTTTAAAACAGTCCATTCATTTGCCTACTTTTTTCCCTAATCCTCAAAATAAAGGGGAAAGGATACTGCATTCTCTAGACGTGCACAGACAGCTTAGATTCTATTTGGACAGGACTAAGCCTCTCAGAAAATCTGACCAGCTGCTAGTCAGCTTTGCTGCAGGGGCAGAAGGGAAGGCCATTTCAAAGCAAACCATATCTAAATGGATAGCACACTGCATCCATTTCTGCTACAAACACCATGGAAAACCTACCCCACAGGGGATAAGAACACATTCCACTATGGCTACATCCACCTCTACTGCATTTCTCATCGGAGTCCCTACCAGGGACATCCTGGAAGCCGCAACCTGGAGCTCTGTACACTCTTTCACCAAGCATTACCACTTGCCTGTCTTTTCTAAATCCAGAGCTGGATTTGCCACAGCTGTCTTACAGGGCCTGATTGCCAGGCCTAATGCTTCTTAATCTACCTCCAAGCTTCCTTAGCTTTGGGAATGTACCCAAATGTGATGACTGCAACAGTGAAACACAACGAACATAGCATAGTTGTGTACACTTACCATAAATGTAGATATTCAAGTGTATTCACTGTTGCAGTCCTGGTTACCCTCCCTCCAGACCCCTAATTGTCTTTGTTTTCAACTGTCCCTTTTGGTTTGGCATATCTTATACTATGTGTATTTGCTTTTTGCTGGGGGTGTTCCACACCACATAATTGCTTCCTATTTTGGGGGCACCTGACATCTGGGGCAAGAAAAACTGATGTAATGGAGTTGGCTGCATGTTTTATACCCCTGATGACCTGACGTCATGGAAGAAGCGACAGCATCCAATGCAGAAATCTCAAGACTCTGTTATTCAGGCTGGCTGAGGGCTACCTGCAGGCAGATAACCCAAATGTGATGACTACAACAGTGAATACACTCGAACATCTACATTTATGGTAAGTGTACACAACTGTACTTTTTTCCAGTCAGTAGGCTGGAAAAAACAAGGTAACAGTGAGCTGCTTTCAGGTGCCAGGATCTCTGATATCTCAAGTACCCTTAAGATCATTTAACCTAAAAAATATGGCTGTGGCATTGTAGTGACCCATGTCAGGGTAAAAGACTTGGGGCACAAAACCCTGCGGGGGTATGCAAAGAGATATATCAGAACTCTCCATGTATGTCACAAATGCAAGCAAGTCTCAGGTCCTGAGTGGAATGCTTCCTTCTCCAAGAGTGATGACTAGGTACATAGGAAAGATAATAGGCTTCAACAATTGGCTTAATAGTTTTCATTCTACCGTGATCCAGTATGTGCCAGTATGGGTCAAGATGCATGGCTGTCCTTCTTATTTACAAAGGATGGTCTGCACCTTTCCTTCCAAGGCGAATGCATATTTGAAAAAGTTTTTGCTATTCCCATCATGCCCTTTTTAGGTAGAGTCCAGCTAGTGGACATCCCATTGTATCTAACATATATCCAAAATGAGATTACATTATGGTGACTCTTCTCAATGCCAGAAGTCTTAACAATAAACTGTCTAACTTTAAGACTCTCCTGCATTTAGAACATATCCATATTTGTGTAATTACTGAAACTTGGTTTAAATGTTCAGAAAGCACTCTCTCCATTCTTGGGTTTTGCACTTACTATGCCTTCAGACCTGAAGGTAACTCTGGTGGCACCTCCATATTTGTTATGGACCATATCTCCTCTAGACAGATGCCCAGAGTCCCACAAATGAAACTCACTGAACTCCAGACCACACAAACAGGACCAACTATCAGTTAATAGCTTATTACAGGACTCTGTCTATTTCCAATGAAAGTCATGTAAAGTTCCTAAATGTACTTGATGAACACCATATAAACAAAAGCTCCATTATTTTAGGAAACTATAACCACTTATGCACAAAGTTCTTAGATTTAATGAACAAAAACAAAACAGGAGCAGATTGCTACAAAAACCACTAGAGGGTATAATATTCTTGACCTGGTCTTTATGACATTGATTTGTTGTGTAATATTTCCCTGGTACCTCTTTCCCTGGTTAAATTGGACTTAAACTAACCACTCCCTGAAAGACGTATCTCAGAATTCAATGATTTCAGATGTACTAATCTTATCAAATTCTGTGAAGATGTTAGCAGCATCACCCTAGATGTTGCAATGGGAGATAGCATCACAAAATAATTCTTTGCCAACTTGGATGCACAAACTGTCTCATCCAGATCTAAATATAATGGGAATTTTTTTTATTTTATTTTATCATTTTTATTTTATCATTTGTTGACCGGGAAAGTCCGACTAGGTTCCACAGAGCCTGTTTTCAGCGGAGGCCCGGGGAGAAATGCTCCAGATGCATGTCTTTGGAAATTCAAAAGTAAACCACTATATTGATCCTACAACATAAATAAAATCTGCAGTACAAGCAGAAAATAATAAAGATAATATCAGGAAATTGTCTAAACACTTGAAAAATATTATTATGTCAACTAGAGCTGTTCATGAACTTAGGTTAACATCTAAAGGTAAGGACAGTTACAAATCCTTCTTTAGCAACAACACCCAACAATGATGTAAACATTTTGGTTATGGCACCACCTGCTCTGATCTACTAGACACTGCCAATATGTTAGCAAATACATTCAGTGCAAGTTTTACCACAGAAATGACTATATGAAGCCCACTTATCCCTGAATCTCTCAGACCCCTCATCATCACCAAAGAATATATACAGAAGGTGCTCTCCAAGACTAAAAATACTTCTTCCATGGTATATGACAACATACCTAGCTGTTTAGCAAGCAGTACCCTGGTCGAGCTACACCTTAAACTATTTAACCTACATTTAACCACTGGCTTTGTCCTCGAGAGGTTTAGTGGACAGTAGTGGTGATGCGACTCCACTAGGTGGCCCCCACCACTGACCTCTGAAATTATAGGCCTATCAGTCTGATAAGTTTTATTTGCAAAGCAATGGAACATGTTACAGTTGACCTGATATGCTATGATACTAAAAATCTCATTGGGCTAGACCCACAGCAGTTTGGCTTTATCAAGGGTAGATTCTATCTAATGAATCTGGTTAACCTGTTTGAAAGGATAACACAGGCTGGTGATAGTGGTCATTCTGTCCACACAGTGTACCTTGACCTGACCAAAGCATTTGACACTGTCTCCATGCAAAGATCAAAGACTCAGAGAATCATATAGCACAGGTAGTAAGCACAATGCATGACAAATTGTGCAGGTAGCAGGTGCCTTACCAAAGATTATGAAGGTTACCAGTGATATCCCACAGAACTCAGTGATGGGAATTCTTTTGGTTGGTATTTACCTTTTCTGAGCTCCAGACAATGAGCCAAGAACTCTGGCTACCCAAGTCCGCAGGTGACTGTAAACTGGGAGTCATTATCAAGTCCTTCTCTAATGCCAAAGCCTATCAGCAAGACTGTGCACTCGTAAATACCTAGTCTGCTAAAAAAGCAATATTGTTACGTGTGGTAAACAACCCCTCCCCCAGCATGCAACTTGGATATCACCCAACTTCAAAATCAGAATGTTGTTAAAGACCTTGCAACTTGGGTTGATAACTCCCCTTCTTTTGATCATTATGTAACTACATTAGTCAGAAAGTCCTACTAATTGCCAAAGGAATATCATCCAGATCTAAAGATGCCATTGTCCCTTAAAATTCACTATTGAATAGACCAATTTATGAATACAGCGCCCCCTTTGGGATGTACCTCGCTGGACATATCAAACAAAGAGAAAGACCCCAGAGATTCCAAGCTAAAATTGTGACTAGCTTGAAAACCTTATGATACTAGAAAAGACTGGAAGCACTATCCATTTATTCAGTGCCTTACACACCTTTTAGGGCAATTCCATGCCTAACCACTAGGGACCTCTTATTTCTCCAGAAATCACACAGTCCCACATGGGAGATAGGCTCATTACACAATGCCTTCCCCAGCTGTGAAAATAGGTACCCACTACAAATCAAGCAGAGTGTAACATTATTTTTTCTTCAAATGGGAATGAACAACTGGATGGGTATTTTAAATTTCCTCCTGGCTTGACTGGCCTAGCCTAGTCCTCCTTGAATAGGGAGGTGCAATTACAGTGTAAGAGTGGGTACTGGCAAGGCATAAATGAACACAAAACTCAGTTGCCTTGCATTTTGTTTGATTCCTAAGATACACTGTAACAAAAGTGATGTGACTGGTCTGCCTTTCCAGTGCTGTCTACTTTACACTTTAACAAAAGTGCTGTCTGCCTTTCAAGTGCTGCTGGTTTCAGAGAGACAGGCTAGACCAAACAACTAGCTTTGTAAAGAGTGACGTAGAAGAGGACATGGATAGTGCTCTAGATGTGAATTTGTTAAGAAGGGGGTTCCTTGATGTATAAAAATGATTAGCCTACATATTCGTTTTTGATTAGGCTTGCACTTATTTTTTCAATTGAAATGGTTTGAAAAGCTAGGAATGATCACTCTGGAAATTGTGGGGTTTAAACTCCATTCACGGTAATCATATACATAATAGTTTAGATTTGAAACCGTTTCTAGTGAGTTACTTGATGATCCCATTGATGTGTGTTTATAACTCTAAAACATTGCCAAGTACGTTTTGAAGAAAAAAGAGAAAGCTGGGCATAATGACATATAGCAGGATACATTAGATAATTAGGTTTATTTGAAACAGTACGAATCTGGAGGAGAAGTGGTATTTTAGCACTGTTTGGAGAGAAGTGAAAGTGGGTAAATAATTATGGAACCTCTAAGGTGGGAAGTGAAAGGAATGAAAGCTAAATGGTGTGAACATTGGTATGGCACATTGAAGTTTAAATGGATTTGAGCAGCAAAAAATGTAAATATGAATGAGAAAGCCGGATATATAGTTTGTAATACTGAGAGTGCAGGTTGTGCTTTCAGTGCTTCATTGGCCATAAACTGGCTGTGGTACGAGAAAGTGAAATTTTCTTTGTTAAGAGACTTTTTCTCTTTTTATCCAGTCAGGGTGCTGATAGGTAGTAAGATAGTTGTAGGTGGTTGGCAGAATCATAAGCTGGAACAATGAGAAAGTAAAGACAGAGATTTATACGGATGGAGTTACAGGATAGGAGATCAATATGAGTAGCGAAATGATTTTAAAGGTAAATGTAGACACAGTATACTTAAAGTACATGACAGATAAAGAGAAAGATTAATGGAAATCAGTTATTGGACAGTCCATCTTACTCACTAAGTTCAAGATCTGAGATTAATGGTGCCTATAATGCCATTAAAGATAGTATTGATGAAATGTTTATTGAAGGTCGAATAGACCAGAATATCTTTAATTTCATGAGTACATCTTATCCAAGACTCCAATAAACCATTTATTTTGTATGGTCCTAAGTATCGCTCACTTGCACTGTTTCATTTTTTAGTTTATGGAAATTAAGTTGCTTAGGATACAATACTGAATTGAGGAGAAATTAATAAAGGGAGGACTGCTTGGGGGAGGTGATAAAATGGAGTTATAAAACCCTTGTTGTCCTAAGGCAACATTACATGAAAAAGATTACCTATTTATTGATTGTAGTTTCAAGAATGATAAATAAGAGATATAAATAACTGTTTTATATTCTATCCTACTTCTCATGTAACATAACAGTTTTATATCACATGAGAAGTAAGGTATGCATGATGTAGGGGTGTGTTGATTAAGGATTGAAAAGCTCTACATGAGTTTCATATGTTTTATATTGAATATAGATGTAATACGATAACTAAATTTGTAGTTCTCTAGCTTTTGTTTAAGTTAGACTATATAATTCAAGGTATAATATATTATTGAAAAGATCAAGGTCAGGTTCGAACATTTTAAATACAAATAGGTAAATTAGTTTATCCACTGGAAATTGTATTACTCTACTCAAATAAGATGGAATAAGTTACATAATTCAGATGAATGTGTTTGTGAATATGATAGCTGTTTGTTAATGGTAAACCAAACTGTATTTATTTGTATGTATTTTTTCATGACCTTGTCTGTAACAACAGTAAAACTATTTGTTATTAGAAACATGAGAAAACCTCTCTTAATGGGGTTTAAGTGGTTTTGCTGTACTATTCAAATCCAGAATTGTTTACTGTGACATTTAAGACGTCTAATCCACTACTGTAAAAATTAAGTAGTGGGGGGGGAGGGAGCAGCAGAATTTGTTCAGTATCAATTTTTAGTGGCTGTTAAGCTGTCTTTTGTACTTGACATTTCCTTCCAGACCATGCAGTGTACTGTGTACAGCACACCCATTCAGTGACAGTAGATGAGTACCAAATACCCCAGTGAAAGTGCTGTTTCTTATTACCCATATATACTAAGACCCTTTCAAAGCAGAAGAATATTTACTTACTAAACAAACCCTTTCTGTGCATTACAGTGTCCCAGTCACACCCAGACTTAGATTTAGCCTCATACTAGTGACACCAGAGCTGTACTGTCACCTGATATCAGATTCCATAAATATAACTGACCTTGGCATTTTATTTTTAAATATTCAGAAGAAAAGAAATGGGCATTGAATTTCTCAGCCCCTTAGGTCTTCTGCAACTGTACTAAACATTATATCTCTATGATGAAAGGAGGCAAATTAGCCATCTAGTTTATGATTTAAGTGCATCTAAAAGTTTACCTCTCCTCACTACTTCCTGTCTTGTCTTCCTTTCTCCTCCTGCCTTTGCCATCCTGATGGCCTCCCTGAATTGTCTTTCCAGCAGTCATTCAGGTAGCCTATTCTATTGGTCCATAACCATCTCTAAAAAGAAATGCTTTCAGTTAATGTGGTTGATGGTTGATCCCTACTGTTTTTTGCCAGTGGTTATCTTTCTTGTTCTGGGTACCTCCTTCATATTTTCTCAACATGAGCATGTGCATCAGTCTAAATATTAACAGAGGGCATGACTCATTGCTTACTGCTGAAGAAGTGGTCTCAAAAGTGTCAAATGCATGGTTATTAGCAGTCTTAGATACAAACCAGTGGTCCTAGCAAGTTAACGTAGGTAAAGAAATGTGTACTTAAGGCATCATTTGGGATATACACATTTATTAGTCTTTCTTTTGATATCTTATCAATGTCAAATGTGTTGCAAAGAGCTGTTACACAACTAACTGAAGGCTTAGAAAATGTTGAAAAACAATTAGTGATCTAGTAGTCTGGAAACAGACACATTAAGAGCATGACAAGAGATGAATACAGTTACTCGATAGGTTAAAGTGGCATAAATTTCAGAGAGTGTGACTGACAAGGCTAAACTGCATGTGCTATATTCTTACATCAGAGTGACTAAAGCAGATTTCAAAAGCAAAACACAAGCAGACTGTGCACGGGTATGTAGGAAAATGTTGAACTTCTGAGTCCATACTTATTATGCTTAAGCTAATTATGACTTCAGGAAAGATTAGAGCAGTATTTAGCATGCATAGATGTTTAAAAACAATGGCAAGGAGGTTCCAAAAAGAAGGCACGAACCCCCAAACAAAAGATAGTCAAAAAGTCAGTATAACTATACAAGGGAACATGACCCCCCCCAGCTGTCCCTTACTTCTTTCTTTGGCAACAGATAGTATCAGACAAATGGGTTCTGAAGATCATTCATCAAGGTTTCAGATGGTAGTGGAAGAAGTTCTTCCCTGCCAGAGACTTATTCCTCATTCACTAGACCTAACTTCTCTATTTCCTCCTGTCCTACAACACATGTTTCAGGGGGTAATAGAGACAGTTCCTACTTCCCTGTTTGGGAAAGGTTTTTATTCAAGGATGTTTTTGGTGCCAGAGAAAGAAAATGCTTGGAGACCAGTTCTGGATCTGTTTTCCTAAACAAGTGTGTGATAGTGCCCAAGTTCAAAGTCGCATCATAATCTGTTACCCATTCTTCCAACTTAAGTTTCTTACTAACACTAGATTTAGAAGATGCTTACCATCACATTCTTATTCATCCAGACCTCGGGCATTTCTTAAGGTTTTATGTATCTGGATCACATTATCAGTTCTCTCCCATACCCTTAGGAGTATCCACTGCTCCAAAAGTGTTCACAACGAGTCTAGCTACATTACTAGCTCATTGCAGGCTACAGGGTATCCACATGTTTTCATATTTAGACGACTTACTTTGCAGAGCCTTTTTTCAAGTGAACATTCAAAAGTGTCTGCTGTACACTTCAGGGCAAAGAGCTTTACTTCCACAGGAAAAAAAATAGATCTGTATCTATTTCTGTTGTTTTCCATGCAGACTTTGGTCTCTGCAAGGGAATACCTCAGGGTACTGGGTCTTATGGCATCAATGATTCTCATGATACCCTTGGTAAGACTCCACATGAGAAAGATACATTGGTATCTGAAGTCTCTTTGGTACCATCACAAACACTCGTTATCTTTTCAAATTCCAGTTCTGGGATTTGTCAGTAGGGAGATGACTTGGTGGAGACAGCAAATATCTCTACTCTCTCATGCCAAAGCAGTCAGTCACCAAAGACAATTCAAATTTTGCTTGGGAACAGTTGCAAGAGGGATAAAGTACAAGGTGTTTAGGACAACACGGACTGACACAATTATATAAATATAAAACAGATGCTTGCTGTAATCAAGGCACAATCACCTTTGGTCTTCTGGAGCTCTTTAAGTTATTATAGACAGTACCACAGCTATGCGATACATCAACAGTGAAGGGAGAGTCAGTTCTTGCCCCTTCAGCAGACTAGCCTTGCTAGCTTTGAATATAGCTTTACAGAACAGTCGCACTCTGCAGCCATCAAACATCCCGTCAGAGCAAAATCATGTGGCAGATAAGCTGAGCAAGACAAAGGCAGACACTTATGAATGGAAACTGGATTAGGGGGTCCTCCAAGATTTGATCCATCTGTAGGGTTCCTCATGTAGACATATTTGCCTCCTCTCTGAACAATCGACTGTCAAAATTCTACTTCAGGACTCCATACAAGAAGGCTTGGAAAGCAGATGCCTTTTCATTTCCTTGGACAGGAATGTTACTGTATGCTTTTCCACTCTTTCCACTGATATCCAGAATACTTATGAAGATTCAGAAGGAATTCCCCAAGATCATTGTGGTGATTTCCTTCGGCCCCAGGCCACAGTGGTTCTCCCTTCTTTTGGAATTGGCCAATTACCACATGCTGCCACACACAATGAGTATACTCAGACAAGAACAGGGGTGTTTGCTACATCCCACCACAAACAACTTCAACTGTCTGCCTGAAAGATAGGATCTTAATTCCCTTTAGGTACCTATTTTTTGAGGATGTGCAGCAGGTACTAATGGAAGCAAGAAGGACTGCTTCCTGAGAATTTTAATCTGATTTTGTTTATCCTCGTTCATTCCTTACTTGTGGGTAGTAGGTTCCGACTTTGGAACCGAGCCAGCCATCTTCCAAGCTTGTGCCAGATACAAACTCTCGAGCTAAACCCTTACCCAGAATTCCCCTCTCCCTGTTACCCTAGATTTCGTTTGCCGCGTCACCATTCGGTCGTGTCAAGCTACTTCTCTTGAGCTAAGTACAATATTTTTCTTCATATCTAAGTTCTAAGACAGCTTTTTTCACAAAAAAAGTTATTAGATAGTTATCTCTTACCTTATCACATTTAGCGTCAACCTTTTTCGAATCCTTTTCAACTCTTCTTCCTTTCTTCTTACCACAAGGTAATTCCTTTTTTACCATCATTGGTAAACATCTTTCCTTTTTACCTTTGGGTATTTCTTGTACCATTGTTGGTATTTTTCTGGTTTCTCCTTCTTTCCTTCTAACCATGGCAGATAAAAAAGGTAGTCCAGGGTTTAAAAGATGTTTGGATTGTGGCCATAAATTACCTACTTCAGATGCACATTCCCTATGTGTCTGCTGCTTGAGTGTGCCTCACTTAACAGTTGACCCACCTTGCGGGATTTGTAAGAACTTCTCTAACAGGACGTTAATTAAAAGAAAAAATAAATTAGTATTGAAGGGGCTACTTAAATCTCCCTTTTCGGAGGCTATTTCTGGGTCGGAGGCTTCAACCCCACCAAGATCCCATAAGAAAAAGAGTGATGAACAACAAAAGGCCAAGTCTCTTCCTTCGTCCCCAGCTGTGGACTTTTACGAACCGAGACATAAGAAAGCTAAGCTTTCCAGTTCGGATTTGATTTCTTCGGCTCCAGTGATTTCGGTGCCTAGACCTTCGGCACTGAGGCCATCGGTGCCATCTGCGACTTCGGCACCGACTAGTGTGCCCCATACCTCATCGGTACCGAGGAACTCCTCGGTTCATACTCCCTTAGTGGCACCGACTGGTCAGTCGATGCACACTGTTACGACGTCGATGGATGTTTCGACTCCCATTCCTTTTTCAGCTCCGACAACTTACCCGGCACCGACTATCCTCTAGGTACCGACCATTCATTTTTCGTCACCAGTGTTTTCGGCTCAGGCCTTGGTGCCGACAACCACTTCGGTACCGACCTCATCGTTGGTGCAGACCATGACTTCGGTACCGATGATTTCCTCAGTGTCGACACCAGTAGTTCAGACCATTACAGTTCTGTTGTTTTCAGTACAGACCTCCCCCATGGTGGGCACCAAGCTTGCTCCATCCTTGGATAGACCTGATTCTCCCTCAGCCATGTCCGAGAAATCCACTAGAAGCCTCTCTGAACATGATGTGTTGCGTCTTGTGGATCAATTGCTTTTGGCCAGAGGTATCCCGCCACCCAGGACCTATCCTTCCTTGGGAGGTGATCACCCTTTACCAAAGACCCCTACTTATTCTCCTCCTTCATTGCCTTTGAAGCCCCTTTATATAGCACAGCCTTCCCCCACTACGGTTCCCTGTATGGACCTCACTAAGGAACTGCAGTTGCCTTTGTGGCAGGAGAGTCTTGCCACGGCCCAGGATGTCAGCTGTGGCATACGTACTTGGGCATTTCACAGCCATCCAGGGACTCTGGGTCGGCAGGCTGAGCCACTTGGGTGAGGGATGACCCCTGCCATGGGTCCCCACCCCTCTTCAGGTGGACTGGCCTTTCAGCTAATGGAGAAGGCTCTTGTGTCGGTTGGCGATCCTGTGCTATCACTCTCCCTGCCTTTCTCTGGACCGCAATGTACACAAGCTGCTCTTAGCGGACACCAGGCACAAGGGCCTCAGGACATACTCCCACAGGTGACCCCTTTTGCGCTGTCTTCCCCAGCTTCTCCCTCTGAGGAAGATCATCAAAAGAGCTCATGCAGGAGGAAGCAGATGGACTCCACAGAGGAGTCTCTTACTGAAGACACAGACTTTGATGATGGGGAAGGGTCCCCTCGATCACCCTCTGAAGTATCCTTTGGTTATATCCTTGAAATCCTTAAACAGAGAGGTGATTGGCAGCTTTCTAACCCGACCTCTGAAGAGTCTGTGTTCCTGCAGGCCTTTCGTGCCCGCCCCCCTACCTCCTGGGTTACTCCACCTGCTGATGAACATGTCTGGCTCATCATGCAGCGTGCGTGGAAGGCTCCTGACACCGTTGAGGACATTCCCCGGAGGCCAGATAAAATTTTGTCCCCTCCTGCTAGTGATCCCCATTGGTCCAAAGGTCTTCCTATAGATGCCTTGGTGGTGGCATCTACAACTAAAAAGGACCTGGAGGAAGAAGAAAGCCAGACTGTCCATCTGCCCAACAAAGAGTCCCGGGCTTTGGACAGAATAAAGAAGCATACCTTTGCATCAGCGACCTTTGCAGTCAGGTCCCTGAACTATATGGCACATTTTACCAGGCTTCAAAGAGACTTAATTTTTGAGCTCTCTGAAACTTTGGCTGGAGCTGTGTCTGATGAGGTCCGTGACAAAGTGGCCTCTCAGCTAGCCACCATCGAATCGATATATAACTCCTCCATGCGCCTGATATCTCACACATCAGAAGGAGCAGGTAGAGCGGCGGGTTCAGGCAGTGTTCTGAGATGCCATGCCTGGATGCGCTTGTGTAATTTCGCGGAACCCTTCAAGGCTTCCTTTCTCAACGCTCCCATTGAAGCCTCTTTGTTGTTCAGACCAAAGGTTAAAAGCACACTGGTAGGATGTGAACAGGACGGTAAGACCCTTTCTGCTGGGTGTCCGTTATTCTTTCCCTCAATGGGCTTTCTCCAGAAACCAGAAGAGTGGGAAGATGTGGCACAAAAAGTCCCAAGGTTCTGTCTGTGACACTCAGGCCGAGTTCTCCCCTAGAGGCAGAAGGGGGAACTCACAGGGAAGACGCCCCTTTCAGGGCAGAGGGCGGTCCGCGTAACCAGGGTTCCATTGATTCTTTCCCTGGCCAATCCTACCAGTGCTTCCGAGGAGCGGCCCAACTGCTTTCCTCTGGAAGTGGTTAGGGGTTGTTTCTCTTTGTACCCTTCTGCCCGGCTAACCGTTACCACCGATTCTTGGGTACGAAAGATAATAATCAGAGGTTATCATATCCCCGTCGACCTTTGTTCCGCTCCCCTAACAAGCTTACCTGACATTCCACCCAGTCAAAGGGAAGAAGCAGCATTAGAGATTTCAAAGCTGCTAAGGAAAAGAGTCATCCAAATAGTCCCTCCAGATCAGATAGGATCCGGATTCTACTCAAGACTATTTTTGGTGCCAAAAAAGACCGGGGACTGGAGACCAATTTTGGATCTCAGTGTATTGAACAAGTTTGCAAAGGTACAAAAATTCCGGATGGTCACAATACAGTCTATCCTTCCGTTTTGGTAAAAGACAATTGGATGTGTTCGATAGATCTTCAAGATGCGTACTACCACATAAAAGTGGGCAGACCATCAAGAAGATTCCTTCGCTTCCATGCGGGAGCCAATCATTACCAGTTCAGAGTACTGCCCTTCGGACTATCTACAGCCCCCAGAGTGTTCACAAAGTGCATGGCAGTCATCACAGCTCACTTACGACTACAAGGATTCCAGGTGTTTCCATGCCTAGACGACTGGCTCATCTCCACCCCCACCAGACATCTATTGGAAGAAGCCCTGGCATACTCTCTGCTCACTGCAGAAAGGTTAGGCATAACCATAAACTAGCTAAAATCCATTCTCACCCGATCTCAGTCCACAGAATTCATAGGGGTCATCTTGAACACAAAGAATTGCAGAGCATCCATTCCAGAGCACACAGTTGTAAGGATAAAGCAGCAACTGATTCCAATCCTTGCAAGGGAGAAATCCACAGCTCATTCTGTTCTCCAGTTGTTGGGTTCCATGGCAGCCTCCATTACTATTGTTCCCCTGGCCAGGTTTCACACGAGGCTTCTACAATGGCTACTGCTCACCCAATGGTATCCTTTTCAGTACTCTCTTTCAGCCAAGATTCGGGTAACTCACAGGTGCAAACAAGAATTAAATTGGTGGATGGTGCACAATCCATCACAATGGTCTCGCCCCTTCTCTCCCCAACAGCCCAAGGCTACAGTGACAACGGATGCCTCCCTGATGGGGTAGGGGTGCTATTTCAGGGACAGACAGTCCAAGGTACTTGGTTCAAAATTGAGGCCTGTTTGCATATAAATGTTCTAGAGCTGAGGGCGGTGCTTCTAGCATTGCAAGCATTCCATCCCCTGCTGCTGTCTGGGACTATTGCGATACAGTCAGACAACATGGCGGTGGTCTGATACATCAACAAACAAGGTGGAACCAAATCTTACCCACTCTGTCGAGAGGCCATAAGGATATGGCAATGGGCGATGGCTACCAATCGCTTTCTTCTAGCAGCGCACATTCCCAGGAGTTCCAGCATGATAGCAGACAGACTCAGCAGGTGTATTCTACAACCTCACGAGTGGTCCATGAATCCTCTGATAGTGGCAGAGATTTTAAACCGCTGGGGTCTTCCTTGCTGAGACCTCTTTGCTTCCCCGACCAACTACAAATGCAGCAGCTATTTCACCCTGATTCCCCCTCCAGGACAGTCACCCAGGGACACTCTAGTTCACGATTGGCCCTCGGGTCTACTTTATACATTTCCACCTCTCCCCCTCATTCCCCAGTTTCTGAAGAAAGCCCGCCGGTTGAAGAGCAAAGTAATCCTCATAGCACCATATTGGCCTTGTCAGATTTGGTTCCTCTTCCTTTGGCCTCACCTGATAGATCAACTGTGGATTCTCCATCCAACCCCGGGGTTGATATCCCATCCCCAGAATCTGATTCACCCCAATTTGAACAGCCTGAAGCTCACAGCTTGGCTCCTCCAATTCTTTTGATTGCCAGGCAGAATGATCTTTCTTTGCCAGTACGTGACATTCATATTGCATCTCATAAGTCTTCCACCAGAATTACATATCTCAGCAAGTGGAAAAGATTTACTATTTGGCTGAAAGAAAAACAGGTAGATCCTTTTTTAGTACCAGTGTCGATAGTACTGGAATATCTGTCTACCTTATTTCAATCCGGTCAATCTGCCTGTACCATTAGAGTTCATTTGGCTGCAAAATCTAATTTTCATGATGGTGTCCAAGACTCTTCTCTTATATCACACAAGTTATGCAAGACTTTCATTAAAGGTGTGAATCATCTAAAATCCCCTTTTAGAGAACCTACTCAACCATGGGACCTGTCATTAGTCCTACAAGCTTTGATAATGCCACCTTTCGAACCAGCTTCTTCTTGCAACCTCAGATATTTGTCATAGAAAACCTTGTTTTTGGTCGCCATTACTTCTGCCAGATGTATCTCTGAACTTCAAGCCTTATGCATCAAGAGACCATATTTGATTTTTCATAGAGATAGAGTGTCTTTGAGAACGAATCCTTCTTTTCTGCCAAAAGTGATCTCTGAAATGTCCATTAATCAAACCAATGAATTGCCAGTTTTCTTCCCCAATCATTTAAACAGAGGAGAGTATTGCCTGCATACCCTAGATATTCACAGGCAAATTCGCTTCTACTTGAACAGGACTAAGGCATCTCGTAAATCAGACCAGTTATTTTTGGCCTATTCTGGACCTAGATTAGGATGTGCTGTTGCTAAGGTCACATTGGCTAAATGGTTAAAAGACTGTGTAACCTTCATTTATAGAAAACGTAATATTCCATTAACTACTACCATAAAGGCTCATTCTACAAGGTCGGTGGCAACTTCTGCTTCCTTCCATGCCAGAGCCTCTTTACATGACATTTGTGCAGCTGCAACTTGGGCTAGTCCTCATACCTTCATCAATCATTACAAGTTGGATTTGGTCTCCAGGGGAAGAGCATCTTTTGGTTCTGTGGTGCTCAGGAATGTCCTTCCATGAGAGCCTCCCAGGAATAAAGGTAGCTGGGGACTCTGTCCCACACGTAAGGAATGAGCAAGGATTAACAATATCAGATAAAGAAGTTATGTCTTACCATAATGTTCCATCTGTTTTGTTGATCCTCGTTCAGTCATTACGACCCTCCCTCCTTCCCCCTCCTGTGGCTTTTAGTGGATCTCACCACCCGGTTCTGTTAGGTCATTTGACCATAGGTAGCCTCTACATTATTTTGACTTGCAAACTCAATCTGAGGTAACAGGGAGAGGGGAATTCTGGGTAAGAGTTTAGCTCGAGAGTTTATAGCTGCCACGAGCTTGGAAGATGGCGGCTCAGTTCCGAGGTTGGAGTCGACTACCCACACGTAATGACTGAACGAGGATCAACAATACAGATGGAACGCTATGGTAAGGCATAACTTTTTTTTTTAGCAAATGTAAAAGTTTTTCTAGGTGGTGCCAACAACATAACTAGCACCGATTCAGGGCTAGTGTTTCTCTGGTTTTACAATTATTTGAGATCTTAATTTTGTATTAGAGAAGCTAATACTTAACTCCATTTGAATCAGCTCCTCAGGCTGACTTGAGGTTCTTAACATGAAAACTGTTCTACTGATTGCTCTGACCTTTGCAAGGAGTATCCGAGTTGCAACTCTTATGGTAGGTCAACACTATCTCATTTCCCACTGAGACAGGGTTTCTTTTATGCCTAAAGTGGTATTCAAGTTTACTTTTAAATTAAGCTGTCCATCTCCCTGTTTTCTTTATTGTACCCAAACATTAAGGAGAAAGGATATCCATACCTTGGATGACCACAGACTACTCAGATACTATCTTGATAGAACAAAGTCTTTCAGATTTTTGATCACTTCTTCATTTTTTGTGAATGTAAAAAGAAGGGACAACTTTTGTCAAAACAGACTATTTCCAAATGGTTATCTTAGGCTATTACCTTTTGTTATTCCAACCACAACAAATCTATTCCAGGCAAGGTCAAGGCTTATTCTTCTATGGCCTTGGTTTCTTCTATGGCTTTTTGGAAAGGGTTGGATTCTAGAAGTGTTCTAGAAGCACCAACTTGGTCTTCGTACATAGATTTACAACTCATTACAAGCTTGATTCCTTCTCTAGGTATGGATCAGGCTTTGCTAGGTCCATTCTCCAGGGGCTCCTGGACCCTTCCCCTTCCCAAATGTAATAAGCTGCAGTAATCTAACCATATATAGCTTAGGCCACTGCAGCAGTGGTCAGTCTGATGAACATAGTACAGTTGTGTAAATAAATGTACCATAACAGCAAATGTTTGAATGATCACTGCTGCAGTAGGCGTTCCCCTCCTCCATCCCCCTTAGTTTTTAGTGTATTGTTATGCCAGTTGCTAGGGTGTGGACTTTCATGTATTCTTACTCCAGGCTATGTCCTCTTGGGACTCAGCTTCCCTGTCTCAGCTGGCATGAAAGCTCTAAAGAGTCTTTTTTGACAGCTGAGATTGAAATGCCTAACAGATTGGGCACATGAAAGGTGTCTTGAAGCTTTTGAGGATATAATCTACATAGTTTAGGTTACTGCAGCAGTAATCTTTCAATATCAGCTATGATGAATTTACTTAGACAACTGTACTTTTCTGTTATATATAACTAAATGCTTTGACACTAGATGACAACTTGCTGAAAACAATATTGCTGAGTGCTCAAATGTAATAAAAGGACTTAGTTGATTAACTAGTAAATAAGAGTGAATGTTTTACTCTCATAAGTAAGAATTCTAAAATGGATAAATCAACAAATAAACATCATGAGGCTTTTTAACTTTAAATATGTAACTGTAATAAAATATATACCAATAGTGTCTAACTTTTCTTTCATGCTTATGGGCATAAATGGAATTGGTGTCAGTAAGACAGTTTGAATTACTGTATTTCATTTATTATTCAACATATATTTAGGCCTATGTTTATGATGAACAAGTCTGCTTTTTATAAATCTGATGAAAGATAGTTTGTGTTATATAAAAATATTTAAGAATTTTTGTATATATTCTGTTATGAGGTTTGTGAACAGGGCAGTAATTCAGATTCATTTTGGAGTAATAATGAGTACTTCAGCGGGTACTTCAAAACACTTAAAGGTACTTGATGTTGACCCATTTTCTAATGAACAGCATGTTACAGTGTAGATGTCATTGTTCGCACACACATTATATGTCACCAGCACAATATACAAAGCATAATCGGCTCTTGGAGTTTTAAACTTTCTTTAATGCACTGTTTTTTTTTGTAGGTTCACGAAAACTTTGACTGTCCAGAATGCGATAAGAAATTTATCTCAGCTAACCAGCTCAAGCGTCACATGATCACACATTCCGGTACGACAAACTCTACTTTAAGTTTAGCATCCCTTAAGCATTTGTCATTGAATATTTAGCACTTTAGCATTCCTTAATCACGTCATTGAATATTTACTTTATTTGGATACTGCTTTGGAAAACCCATTCATTCTTTCTTCTTTTGCCAAATAATAAGTAAGGCATTGCAAGGAACTTCTGAGTTAAGTACTATACTGGCATACTTAGTGGTGGTAATTAAATGACAACTCGCTGAAATGTACTTGTCATTTTGACTCAGTCTATAACAAAATGCTTACATTTCTAAGTGATTCTCCCTTTGAAGTCTTTCATTTGATTTCAGCCAATTAATTACATTTAGGATTTGGGAATAAGCATTCCAAATAATGTGCCACTGTGGAAGTTATTTAACTAACATGAAAGGCATTAGATGCTTGTCTAATTAATTGGTTTAATCTCAATTTAGCTGGCTTAATTGCTAAAGTCTCTAAGGGGAGAAGGTTCTATTTTCTTTTTATCTTTGTCCAGTGTAAATTGGAGGAACTGTCTCCCTTTGCTCTTTTTATCTGCAGAAAGGCGCCCTTATACCTGTGAGGTTTGCAGTAAATCCTTCAAACGACTTGATCAAGTGACTGCACACAAAATAATTCACAGTGAAGACAAACCTTACAAATGTAAGCTTTGTGGAAAAGGGTTTGCACACAGAAATGTTTACAAGAATCACAAGAAGGTAAACTCTTTTCCTTTATTAAGGAATAGCTGTACAGCTAAGAGTAGTGTATAATTTGATGAATTGATTATTTTGAAGTTAAAAGCACAATAAATAGACACATATATTTATAGGACTGGCATCGCCCTGAGAGTGTTTTGTATTTTTAATCTGTACTGTTCAGTCTAATGAAACTCAAGTGTTTTAGAGTTTTGCACTTTCATATTGTAGCTCTGTAGTGCTATAAATTCTAGCAGCTGGGAGTTGAATTGCTGGCTGTATCTGAATCATCCGTGCCTTGTGAGAACACTAGTTATTTGCCAAAGTTTATAAACAGTAATGAAAATGACTAGTATCCAAAATACATCTGTTTTAGCTGGCCTAGTTAACAAAAGTCTTGAAGTATTTTGCTCAAGTATATTTTGCTGTAATGTACTCTGAAGTCATACTGTTCTGTAGAGAAGTCATCCACCAAAGCTGATTTTAGTTTATAGCAATTAATACTACTTAAAAGTTCCAAAGTTGGTAAGTGGAAAGAAAAGGTACACAGAGATGGTGCCTTTTTCTGACTTGAACATAAGTACATGTAATGCAAAAATCTCTCTTTCTCTCTCTGACTGTCTATATGTGTGTGTGTGTGTGTGTGTGTGTGTGTGTGTGTGTGTATATATATATATATATATATATATATATATATATATATATATATACATATATATATATATATATATATATATATATATATATATAGTTTACTAAGAAAAGCTGGAAGTGTAGTTGATCGAATGTCAGTTCAAGGAAGGTACACTTTTCAAAAGTGCATGATCCTGAACTGCAATAGTCGAACTCATAATAACGAATGTACAGAGTCATTCGTTATTAAGACTTTGGCAATGTGAATGGAGATCATGGTACAGTGAGGATCAGGGAATTTACCCCTTTCCTCACTGTAATGCGATCTTGGAGTTGGTGTATATAATTTACAGGGGACGTAGGAGGTGTAGGGGGCTTGCCCCCTGCAAAACAGTAAAAAAACTTGTGCTGTTGACATGAAAGTCTAACAGCAAGTGATGCAGAATAGTCTGGGTATCTGACGGCACCTACAGCTATTTTGAATAATGCCTAATGCAGATGTCAGCAACTGACGTTCGACATTGTGTATCAAAAAAAATTTACATTTCCGAAGTTATTTTACAACATATTAAACAAAGAAGTGTTATTCTTCATTTTGATAGTCAACGTATATATATATATATATATATATATATATATATATATATATATATATATGCATGTGTATATATATATATATATATATATATATATATATATATATCTATACAGACACATATGAGAAATATATATATGAATGTGTGTGTCTTGTCTGTTTGGGTCAATCAAAGACATTCGCTAACTCTGAACTTTGGCAGAGAGTGTGATGACCACTAACTTACAGTAAAATTAAAAAGTTATGTGAAAAGAAAACAAGGAGTGAAATTTAAATGATCTGTTAGAGTGTGTGTGTGTGTGTGTGTGTGTGTGTGTGTGTGTGTGTGTGTGTGTGTGTGTGTGTGTGTGTGTGTGTGTGCGTGTGTGCGCGCGTGTGTGTGTAAGTTCAATAGGGTGGCCAAGTGGTTACTTACCTGGAGTGGGAACTCAGTGTTCCAGGATTTCAGTGTTCTGCAGTTGTCAGCCTTTTTGTCAGTTCTGAGGAAGGCATGCCCAGACGTCACTTTTATGGCCCACACAATGTGGGGACTGTACTTCTGATGTCCTGCGTGCCATAAAGCTTTAGTAGGCTTTGTTATACTGGCTGACATCAGGCTTTCACAGCAGAGAAATCCCCATATGGATGGCGCAGTGGTAGAGTAGTAGAGTTGTCGCCTCACAGCAAGTGGTTTTCCTTCTGTGCGGTTTCCTCTGGGTGCTCCGGTTTCCTCCCACGGTACAAAGATGTGCATCTGGAGTGTTTCTCCCCGGGCCTCCACTGAAAATTGGCATCGTTCCAAGTTGGACTTTCCCATTTAACAAATGTTAAATAAAAAAATATCTAAACAGTGAAGGCAAGGACATCTATTGTTATGGTAAAATTTTACACAACTGTACTGTCATAAATTATGATTGACAACCTCATACATAGTATTGAGCCTAGCCTTCAAATAATAGCTAGCCTGATGTAACACACATCATTTTTTTACAATACAAACTAAAACAAGAAACAGAAAGACTACTAATAAAACCAAATTCAAGTAAACTGAGCTGCAGAACTAATAATTAACTCCAAGTCTGTCTCCATACAGGAACAAGGTGTCATAAAACTCCCTTCACTAAAGACTATTTAGGACCAAGGTGATAACAAGACCCTTCCAAAAGGAGTAATACACTGAACATTTAAAAAAAAAAGAAAAACTAAAAAGGAACAAAACAAAAAAACAGAGAGCTAAAGTGAAGACGTGTGTGTGTGTGTGTGTGTGTGTGTGTGTGTGTGTGTGTGTGTGTGTGTGTGTGTGTGTGTGTGTGTGTGTGTGAGTGAGAGAATGATATCAGGCACATGAATCAAGAAAACAGCACCCACTGTAGTAACCTTGGAAAAGATGCAATATAAAGAAACATAACAGATGAAATTATGATAAAAATAAAAAGAACTGTAATCACAACTGATTTTTTCTCGCATATGATTGAATTTATGGATGCTCACTTTTAATGGTGATCTGATGAAGGGTTCTATATTAGATCAGCGAATGCTTAAAAAAGCGAACGCTGATTGATCGAACTTATGTAAGCGAAAGCTTACAATCTCGAACTGTCAGATCAGCGATTTTTTTCCTAGGGAAAAAAATCGCTGATCCAAAACACATACATACAACACAAGCACACCAAACAAACAGCAATCCACACACATACACCTAAAATCTGACACCTAACCATACACTAAACTATACACACACCACTAACTATCCACTTACCTTAACCCAAACCCTAACCCTAAGGTCCGTTACTATCGCACACTCACCTCACCCAATCCCTAACCCTAACTCACCTAACCCGCCCTAACCCTCACGTCCACACATTCGCACACATACCTAACCCACCCAAACACTAACATCCACACAATCGCACACTTACCTGAATCCGACCCGTAACTTTCCACCACAGCACTGAAAATACCGAAGCAACAGAAACGGACAACCAAATTCTTTCCCTAGGAAAAAAATTGGGTTTCTGTTGCTTTGATATTTTAAACATTCGCTCTTATAAGTACGATCAATCAGCGTTCGCTTTTTTAAGCATTCGCTGATCTAATATAGACCCCCGATGAAGCTCTATGGGTGAAAGTGTTTTTCTTTCTTTGCTTGTTTTAATACATTTATGATTACAGTTTTTATTTTGATCGTATTTTTATCTGTGATGTTCCTTTATTTTGCATCTTTTACAAGGTTACTCTAGTGTGCTGTTTTCTTGATTTATGTGCCTGTTAAGTCATACATGTACACACACACACACACACACACACACACACACACACACACACACACACACACACACACACACACACACAGTTTTCTTCACTTCAGCTCTCTGATTTTTTGTTTTGTTTCTTTATTAGTTTTTTTAGTGTATTATTCCTTGGTGCTAAATAGCCTTTACTAAAGGAAGTTTTGTGACAGCTTGTCCCTGTCTGGAGACAGACTAGGAGTTAATTACTAATTCAGCAGTTCAGTTTATTTAAACTTTGTTTTATTAGTAATCTTGCTGTTTCTTATGTTAGTTTAGATTAAAGCAATGAGTAAAAAGGTCACACAGGAAAACAAATTGGTTAAAAACACAAAAAGAAAAATCTAGCAAACTTAGATTTTCCACTGAGTGATACCTTAAACCTCTTGCATCATAGGCAACATGGGACATATGCAAATTACATGTTAAGGATATCAGGTGTTTCAACTAAATGGCAATTCTGAATGTCCAAGACTTTTTGTTTTACTTTTAAGTCTATTTATTTAGCTGTGGACATGCATGTTCATGTCTCCTTATAGGATCATTAGCACAGCATAAAAGGAATGTTTGACTTTTGGAAACACAGGGTTGTCATCCCCAACTGGCTTCCATAAACATAAAGGTGTCTACAAAATATCCCAACTAACAAACTAAAACAATGAGTAAAAAGGTTGCACAAATCTAGCAAAGTTAGACTTTCTAATGTGTGATACCTTAAACCTGTTGTATGAGAAGCAACATGGGATATATGCAAATTAAAAAAGCAAAAGTGAGCACTATGGCAGAGTGAAGCAACAGCAAGCCACAAAATGGATAAACCAAAGATAAAAACGTGCTCCACAACGTTCAAAATAGTTTAATAAAACAAAGCTTTCGGACCGTAAGCCCTTCCTCAGTGTTATAAAAACATATACAAACATAATAATCATTTTATACAAGTTTAAAAAAACTCACATGACACAACCCATCCAATAGAAAAAATAAAACAATTATTCAATGTTCAGGCTAACAAATATTTACTTAGGGGTAGTATGCACGCCCCGCATGTTTTTAGAGGTATTGCAAAAGGACAGTACCTAAGGGTTAGCAGACTGAATACTCAGTTAAGTACATGCTTAGACCAACTAGATGATATGACAAAGGATTTTAAAGAAAAAGGCTATTATGAGTCTCATCTCAATCAGGTAAAGAATGAGATTCTTAGTATGAGGGATGGGAGAGCGAGCCCTTTCTTTTCAGATACTGGACATACTGAAAGGGGACAACGAGTGGATGATAGTCAGCAATTACGTTACACAATGACATATAATAGGGGGAGTAAGCTAATTGAGGACATCATTAAGGAGAATTGGGATATTTTGAAAGCAATTCCCGGACATGAAAGATGGCTTAGTGAAAGACCCTTTTTCACATATAGAAATTCTAATAGCCTGAAAAAATCTTTGTGTTATAAGGATTTTGCTTTGAATAAAAAACCTGAAGCTAAATATAATAGGAAAGGTACTGTGCCTTGTTATAACTGTTCATCTTGTAATGCTATTTGTAGATCTCTTGAATTTATACATCCTAATGATAGTAGGAAATTTAAATTCGACTGTGCAGCCACATGTAATGCCTGTCATATAGTATATTTGGCTACCTGTTTGAAATGTCAAGCATTTTATGTAGGTAAATCTATGAGTAAGCTACGAGATAGGATTATTGAACATCATTCTGAGATTCGTCGAATGGTAGAGACTAATTCTTTGGCTAAACATGTAAAAACGTTAGGTGTTTCATATCAATTTGTTTTTAGAGTTATTCATAGATTAACCTTGAACATTAGACGAGGTGATATTGTGAATAAGCTAGATACTAAAGAATATGAATGGATTACTCGCATGCAGGCAGATAAATTTCCTGGCATAAATAAACAAGTTAGCTTGAAACCAATACTGAAATCTAAACAGCATATGATTAGATAGTAATGATTGAATAATTGTTTTATTTTTTCTATTGGATGGGTTGTGTCATATGAGTTTTTTAAACTTCTATAAAATGATTATTATGTTTGTATATGTTTTTATAACACTGAGGAAGGGCTTATGGTCCGAAAGCTTTGTTTTATTAAACTATTTTGAACGTTGTGGAGCATGTTTTTATCTTTGATATATGCAAATTACCCTTTAAGGATGTCAGGTGTTTCAGTTAAATTGCAATTCTGAATGTCCATGACTTTTATATCCCAAATACAGTACATTAGATCTAATTTGCCACTTCAGCATACCGGACATGGATCTCGTGGTCTCAAGCTGTGGATAACTTTATTCCAAATTTTTCTCGTGAATTAGCCGTAGGTGTTCTATAAGTCCTCCTTTCATTATCTTCTTTCAGATAGTGTGCATGTGTTGTGTGATTCCTTTCCTGCAAAAAAAAAAAATTCTTTTAGCTACTTTTATCTTTGTTTTTAACTTAAAAACTTAAACTTTAAAACCTACCTGTATTTCATAGTTCTGTCAGTTTCTTGTTCCCTTTACGTCTGCTGAGTTGACAGTTAGTTTTTGCCAGGCTTTTGATTATGGATGACAAAACTTTTCTGAGTTTCAAGAGCTGCACTTCTTGTGGGCATAAAATCTCCAACCAGGATGCCAACAAGGAGTGCGTATATTACTTTGGGGTTGACCATTTAAAAATGGATTGCTCGGTTTGTGCTACCTTTAATCCATGTGGGTTAGCTGACAGTTGGAACAAATTGTTATTTAGGGGCCTTCTTCCCTTTTCAGCTCTGGAGACTCAGACCCCTTCTTTGGCTTCTTCTTCCTCTCCATCCACTACCAAAGAGGCTAAAAAGAGGTCCCTCCCTGTCTCCCCAAGGGAATCTCTTGAGGCAAAGAAGCGGAAGAAATCTTCTGATCCGACTCCCTCAGACGTGAAGAAATTGCTTCCCCCTTCAGATTCATTAGCCCCTTTGGATCCAGTAGATGTCATCATTTCTCCTCCACCATTGTCTGCTTCGATGTTGGATCCAGTGCCTCAGGATCCGAAGGCCTTGACAAGGTCTCTGGCCCTTTCGTCCAGGTCAAAACATTCCCGTCCTCCCTCGTCAGCTTCAGCCAGATCCTCCAGAAGCTGGTCTGAGGTAGATAAGGACAGGATGATGAGATTTCGCTAGGCCCAGATCCAGATTGGGGTAGTCTCGGCTCCATTCCCTGTCAGATCTGTGAGCTACCCTGACCTTGATGCTGAGGATACCCTTGACTAGTCCTGTTCCCGTTCTTTCTGAGAAGAGTGGGTCTTGGAGCCGTGGTGTCAGTGCTGGATCTGGGGGATTGGGGTCAGCTCCATCTTTCTCAGAGCCATCCCCTCCTCTAGGAGCCTCGGCATTTGACAGTTGGGGGCTGATCCCTTTTGGCGGTCATGGATCCCGGGTGAGTCCTGCCTGTTTTTCCTTGATGGCTTCAGCTTCAGGGGAGGTGGAAAGGGCTTCTCCCAGTCCTTTAGCCTTTCAGATAGTGGAGAGGGTTTTCTCCCGAGATGGAGTTCCGATGACACATGTCCCCCAATCCACCCCCGTTGGATCCAGGCCTTGCTCTCATTCATCCTGCCATGAGTCTTCCTGTCCCAAGCGGCCTCCAAAACTCCCTGCTTAGGAGCAATTTCCTTCTTCCAACACTTTTCCAGAGTATCCAGCTGAAGAAGTTCCTTGGAAGAAAATGTGCAAAAGGAGGCACATTGATTCCCCTTTAGAGTCTTTAACTGAGGATACAGACTTTGATGGGAAAGATCCCCCTGATCCTCACCAGATGACGTCTCCTTTGGGGGCACATTAGAGATCCTGAAGCAGAAAGGTGGGTGGTCTCACCAACCTCCTTCCACTGAGGAGTCAGTTCTCTGGGAGGCATTCAGGATGGGCCCATCTACATCATGGGTGACCCCCCCCCAGCAGACGCCCTGGTTAACTTGGTGTCCCACCAGCCATGAAAGGAACTGGACACCATCAAGCCCATACTCAAATGACCCGATAGGTCTGGTACCCCCTGTAGACAAACATTGGAGTGAGAGTCCCATACTTGATGCCATCGTGGTGGTGGCAGCCACTAAGAAAGAGGTGGCAGAAGAAACTACTAATGTCCATCTGCCTAAAAGGAGTCTAGAACATTGGACAGGATTGGGAAGTGTGTCTATACCTCAGCCACCTTTACGTTGAGATTGTTAAACTACCTGGCTCATTTTACGCTGCTTCAGAGAGTTCTGATTAAGGAAGTTTCAGCTTCTCTCTCAGAGTCTATACCCGCAGAGGAATTTATGAAGGTTTCTCCCAAGCTGACCACTCTTTCATCCGTCGCTAACTGATCAATGAGGCTAATCTCCCATTCCATTAAGGGTAGCCGGTTCAGGACTTTCCCTAAAGAGACATGCCTGGATGAGGCTGTATGATTTTGTAGACCCCTTTAAGTCATCATTCATGCATGCCCCTTACAATGGCTCCTCCCTTTTTGGGACATCAGTTCGAGATACATTCACCTGCAGGGAAAAGGATGTGAAGACCATTTCTGGTTTTGGAATCAAATTTTCAACCCCCCCCCCCCCCCCCGGAGGTCCTTCTCTAGGAACCAGTGTGGAGGCAAGAAAATGTGGTTTCGCAAACCCCACAGGTCTTTCCAGGACCTGTGCAGGGAACCCTCCTTTAGAGGCATAGGGGGAGGGTGTGAAGGTAGATGCCGCCCTAGAGGAGGTCTAGAGAACCAGGGTTTCAGGGAATCCTTTCCTGATAAGCCTTGCCAGCACTCCTGAAGTGCTGCCTAACTGTCCGTCTCTGGAGGCAGTCAGCTCCGCCTAGCTTTGCACCCAAAAGCCTGGACCCAGTTGACTTAAAACCATTGGGTGCTAAGCATAATATCGAGAGGCTATTACATTCTCTTTTCTCTTCTCCCCCCAAAACTCCAAGAGCCTTTCCAACATGCCACCCAGTCAAAGGGAGCAGGCAGCACAGGAAATCCAACAACTGTTGCTACAAAGAGTCATTCAAGAGGTCCCAACTGAACAAAGAGAGTTTAGAACCTACTCTCGCTTCTTTCTGATACAGAAAAAGACAGAGACCTAAGATCCATCCTGGATCTAAGCAAATTGAATGAATATGTAAAGAGGTTGAGGTTCTGAATGGTTATGGTTCAGTCCATTCTGACACTGATACACAAGGATGAATGGATGTGCTCAGTAGATCTCAAGGACGTGTACTATCACATCAAAATAGAAAGGCGGTCCAGGAGATATTTACACTTATGGCTGGGAGCCAGTCATTACCAGTTCAGAGCACTGCCCTTTGGGCTCACCACAGCTCCCTGGTGTTCACCAAATGCATGACAGTGGTAGCGGCTTACTTGAGGTGCAGCAGATTCCAGGTGTTTCCATACTTGGATGATTGGCTCCTGATCTCTCCCACAAGGCATTGGCTAATCCAAGCCAGGGATTACTTAATCCAGTTATCACACTGTCTGGGCATCACCATAAACTTGAGCAAATCCAACCTGACTCCAGTACAGAACCTGGAAGTTATAGGTACACAGCTCAACCCAAGGGATCAGATAGCTTCTCTTCCTTCACACTGAGTAGCCACTCTGAGAAATCAGGTACAGGAATTGTTAGCCCACCAGGCCTCCCCTGCTCAGTTGATCCTGCAGACCCTAGTATCCATGTCAGCAGCTCTTCTGTTAGTTTCACTAGCAAGATTTTTCATGTGGATTCTCCAGTGGACATTAGCTGCACAATGGTCCATATTCTTTCAGCCGCTGTCCGTTCACATCAGGTTGACTTCTATTTGCAAATGTCACCTCATTTGGTGGATACAGTCAGACAACCTCATTTTAGGCAGACCATTCTTGAACAATCCCCCTATAGCCATCGTGACTATGGACACTTCCCAGTTTGGGTTGGGGGGGCATTACTGTGGGAAGCTGGTCCAAGGCACATGATTCCCTACTGAGACCAGGCTGCATATCAGTGTCCTAGAGATGAGAGCAGTCCTCCTAATTGTTTTCCATGGTTTTACAGACTCCCCTTTTAGGTAGTAGGCCATAGTGTAGCTTTGTATTGGCTTTACTTTATTTAATTATGTTTTATTGACCTGGTTGTTTTCCTGTCAGTTCAAAGATATGAGCATTTTCTGTTATGATTGTGTGTTTAGCACGTACTGTGGACTAACGCTCAGGGTTTAGAAAATATATGAAATGTGCACACAATATTCTGCCTGTAGACAGACATTTGTGTGGTATGATTGGACCCTTGACATTTGTGTCTAGACTGAAAGTTATATAACACTTTTGACAAAGTGACCAGTAAGGAGCACAGAAACAAGTTCATTTAAAAAGGGCTGTACCCAGAGATGGGAAAATTTGGGGCATTCCTTTCACTTGAAGTTTCAGAAACCCAGGAGCAAGGAGAAGTTGCTTATGCAGAAGTACGATTCATGCAGGAGTAAGTGTTCTAATGAGGCTTTCCTGGATTTGTTGGAATGCCTAAGAAAGGAAGAAGGAGAGATCTCTTCTGCAGTGGTGGATGTCTGTTGAAGAATTTGACAAGAGGAAGGCAAATCTTTGTTGGACATTAGTGGAAACACCAGGCTTTCTGTTTAAACTGTAGACATACCTGGGCATACTCTTTTGAGATAGGATAACCACCCTTCCTTGCCAGAGTCCGGGTTGGGAAGACTTAGCTCCCCAGACTTCCTTTTGCCAAGTCTTTTATGTCTGCTAGAGTCTTCTCCTCACAAGATCCATGTTACTATGTTTTTTGAGTGCAGAAAGTTGAAATAGACTGTAACTTTGGCACACTTAAGGAGGGTCTGTTCCCTCTCCATCTTTTTTGTTGGCAGATAAGGATCCTTCTTCAGTGCTTTTCTTCCAGTCCTCCTCCTATTTGTGTTGAAGACTGATTTTCCCACAGTGTCCATTGTCATTTTTGATTGAAACCTTTGTGTGGCTGCCAACATCTAAGGTTTCACATAATTTCCCTTTGGCAGTTATTGCACCTTTGACACTATAGTGTTAGTGTTGATGCTGAGTCCTATAGCTACATGTCCTGTTTCAGGATTGAGACTCAGCTTTGAACCCCTGAGGTTAACATCAGTATCACTGGCCTTGTCACTATTCTGCATTTTGGTGGTGCTGGCATTTGAATTCTTGCAGAACTACAGTCTGTCATGTTGACTCCAACACACCTCTCAGTATTTATGGAGCCACTGTCTTTGATGATGACATGTTATTCTCTGAAGGAAGTGATGTGAGTAGTAATGTTCATCAGAAGTTACTTCCCACCAGTTCCCAGATGCTTTTAGATCTTGACACTCTTCTGTCCCCCACCCAAGAGTTGTCTCCTTCTCTGTTTGCAGTCTCCATTAGATAGAGGTTCAGGTCACCAGGATCTGGCAGGATCTTCCACACAAATCATTCTCATCTTTGCTCTTTCCTCCTGGCCTAGGAAGGGGAGTAAGAATAAGAGTGAGATGAAGCACATTGATTCTCCATAGGATTTGCTAACTCCTGACACTGTGCACTGGATTTGAAAAGACTCCCCTCATTACCCAGGAAAACCTAATTTTGGGAGGGCTTAGAATATATGAGTAAAGGAGGAGGATGGCCTCAGGAGTTCCTTTCATCCGCTGATATGGTCCTACAGGTTGTCTTCTGGCCATCTCCAGGGTGGAACCTCCCATGAAAAAAAGTGGTGCATATTGTGCGACAAAGTTGGAAAGACTCTTGGTGTGGTGGCCTCCTTACTAAGGAAGCCAGACAAGATCCTCCAGCTGCCCAAGGATTAGGATGTGTTGTCATACACTCCTTTTGTTCACTCTGTAGTTGTAGTGGCATCCCTCAAGATATAACCCAAACCCCAGAGTCTAGTGGTTCACCTCTCTAGTCCAAAGCCTTGTACCATTTTGGGAAGTTTCTCTGTGTTCTCTCCATGCTTTCCATAAGAGCATTTAGTTACTTATCCCATATTATTTGATTTCAGCAGAAGCTTCTAGAGATGTTAGGCAATGTGCTGGACAAATGTCTGAAGGAGAATGAAAATATGCATAAATAAACTGATTTTCCAAGAGGTAACAGTTTCTATCATACCTAATCTTACCATGTGTGTGTAGAGCACAATGCTATGGACAGTAGAGCAAGTGCAGGTGTCTCTGTTTGTCATCATGCCTGAGTCCATCTCACTGATTTTGCTGAGAATTGCAAGACTTCATTCCTTAATGCCCCATTTAATACAGCTGACCTGTTTGATACAACAGTTGAGAGAGAGAGAGAAATTCAAGGAGAGTGATTAGGATGGCAAAAGCTTGACATCCACTGGAGTCTTCCTTCATACACCACAACATCTGTTCACTAGGCGATTTTCCTCTTTGAGAATCAAACCCAACACCTTGTGTCTGTAAGGTAAACACTTTAACCATTATGCCAACCCAGGAATCAGAAAAATCCCCAAAATATGTGAGTCAAACAGAGCCAATATCATCAGCAACAATCAGGCAGAAAACAGGGATGCTGTGGTTATCCCAGAATGGGTGAAACTTTAGAGTTTGTAATTTTTGGCTATTGCTGTTCTTTCTCAGGGGGGCACAGAAGCAGCAGAAGTTGTGAGGGCTTTCCTAGTTGTCCCTTTTGATGGCAGTCTGAAGTTGATTTTCCAGCCATCTCTTGGCATGAACAACCATCACAGAGGACAAGTATATAAGGGGTATAATTTCCAAAGGCTACAGAATTCCTTTTATTACCCCATCCTATCTTATGTCTCTTTTTCTTCTCTCAGTGCTTTGTTCTACCAAAACAAAGTTGCAAAAACAGTGATAGAAAACTTCGTAACAAAGTGAGCCATCCAAGAGCTGCCACTAGATGGGAGAGGGTCCAGTTACTGTTCAAGATTTGTTTGTGTGCCCAAGAAACAAAGGACCTCAGGCTGATCCTAGACATATATTGCTAACTGAATTTATTCCCAAAGCAGTTTTTGGATGGTCTTGGTACAGACTAATGGAGGTTGGATATGACTTCCAAGATGCTTATGTGCTTGGGAAAATAGCCAAGATGTCATGAAGGTTTTTATGCTTGTGGGTAAGAGGCAGACACTTTCAGTTTCATGGGGTCACATTTGGTCTTATCTCAGTCCCAGGGTGTTCAACAAATATGTAGCCATGGTGGCAGCACATCAGTGTTTGCAGAGAACCACGCTCTTCCCCTGCTTAGATGCCAAGCTCCTAGCTGCCCCAACTCTAGTGAGACTGGTGAGAGCAAGGGAGTCTTTACTTACTTTACTTACAACAGTTTGAGTCCTCGGGCGTTATGATGAACAGGTGAACAGTACAAACTGGCAGATGGAGCCATCACAAACCATAGCTTTCAGAGGGCATTTCCTATACACTGTGGATTCCAAGTTAAGTATCTTGTGAAAGAATTCTTCCCTTCCTCCTTGCAAAGAAATGTATCTCTTCTTCTCTTGTTATAGATCATCCCAGTAGGTTTATACTTCAAAACCCTGGGTCTTATAGCAGAAAATATGTTTCTAGTACAACATGTAGATTATCAATTGCAAGTGCTGAAGTAGAGCTTAAAGGGAAACAATCTGAGTCTCAGTCTGAATCAGGATTTTCTAGATGTGCAAATCACATCTTCATTTTTGGCTTTATACCCCAAACCTGTCTCTGGGCAGTTCCTTCCATCTACATTTGCCTTGGTGGCAGTTGTCTAAGATACATCTGCTGTTTGTTGGGAAGATGTTATCAGGCAAGACAGATCAAATTGTTTTTGTCACATATAGAGTCCAGTCTGGATATAAAAATGTTGGAGATGAGAACCTCCCTTTTGGCCAAGCAGGCCTTCCAGGACTCTCATCCTCAAGTTTTTACTGGGACGCATGCAGGAAAAGTGACACTTGTATAGTACATAAACAAATATGGTGGAACTCACTCTTACCTATTATCCAGGGAGGCTGGGAGGGTTTGGGATTGGGACCTGTCTTTCTGAGTTGCCCACATTCCTTGAGAGGCCAGCTAATAAGCCCAAGTTGCAGCTGGATTAATCTCACCTAATGAGGCAATTTTGAAGAAGGCATGAGAGGCCACTACTGCCTTGGTTGAATGAGCAGTAGGCTGAGCTGTCAAACGCCTGTTATATTTCTTATAGCAAAATGTTATGCATTCTGTCAACCACCACAGCAAGGTTATCTTAAAAACTTCAGACCACATCTTGTTTGCAGCATAAATAAATAATTCAGCCATCTTTCTGATTGACTTAAACAGAAGCATAACTGCCTATGACCGTCTAAATAGTGCATCAAATTTTCTCCTTTATTTCAGCATTCGGAAAAAAACATACAGGCAAATTAAGAAACTGATTCAGATTAGACTTGTTGGCTACTTTGGACGTAAATGTGGGATTAGTTCATAAGGACACTTTATCTTTCTAGGAGAAAGGTAAGGAGGGTCTATGCTCAATTCTTGAATGTCAGAAATCTTTCTATGTAACCAAAGTAAAACACACCAACAATTTCCATTTTAGGGCACGTCTAGTTAGATTTATTAAGGATTGCATTGCTACATGGGTTTTCAACATAACTTTTATGAGGCTCAGTCATAGTCCCTCAGTCCAAACAAACAATTACAAGTTCATAGGTTTGTAGGTTAATAGTAGGCTAACTGCCATTGTGGGCCATTTTAAGCCTAGCTAATTATCACATTTGGTTTTTAAAACTAACCTATCCTGTTGGAGTTTAGATTCATCTAATCCTTTCCAAGATCTATATTTATGTATTACTTTAGGGCTAATTACTAGATCAAAACATAGATATCACAAGGGGACACGTGCATTCGAGTAAAGTATTCAGAAGTTGTCTCTGTCCCTTATTAGTACAGATGCGAGTCCAGGGGTACATTTCCTTTTTCCAATCCATTGATACAAATTACAATTGAAAGTGGTTAAAGATGAATTTTGTTTTAAATGGATGTGGAATCTTTTCCATAGCATTGATATCCTCTGCAAGATACACCTATCCTTCTAAACCATTCTGTTATTGTTGCAGAAAGGTCTAGGCCCTAGATTGAGTATTTCTGATATGATTAGACTTGCACATATTAAGTAAGTTCATCAGTAATCAGTTAGTAATGTGTCCGAGGATTCCTTGTATGGTAGACACAAATCACCTCTTAGCAGTTTATAAAAAGAACAAATGCAGAGATAGGGCATTGATCCGTCTTGGCTGTTTCCATGTGGGAGACAGGACTTTGAGGGGGTCCATGTAGGACATATTGTTTAGGTCTCGTATCTTTTTGTATCTCTGTGGGTATTCCAATTGTTGCATGGGCCTAGACATTTTTCTTAAAGGATAAGTTAGAACATGTACAGATACCAATTCTTTATATTCTTTGACCTCATTTAATGCATAGTTGCCCATCTTAGTTGACATTTTAGATTTAAATGACCCAAAATGCTTTACTCCACTTTTTTAATAATTTTGCGAAACCACTTCATTAAGTTTGATAGGAATTAAAAAAAAAAACAGTTAGTCATGTGAAGATGTTAAGCATGCACCACTTTTAATATCACTGCCATATTTTCCCATCTTATAACTTAGATGCATAGGTGGCAGTAAGAATGAAAAATTAAACAGTGTGGGTCCTGGTACAGATTCCGGTGGCACACCAGATGTAACCTTAGACCAGTTATAGTAACGATCATGTACTTTACTTGAAATTTGCAAGCTAACCAACATGTAACCCCTAAATAATGTATAGGTTAATATACAAACTTATCATTTGAGTCAGTTATGGTATTATGTTACTATGGAGCTTTTCTCCCCGGGCCTCCGCTAAAAATGGAAATAAATCCAGTCGGACTGTCCCGGCTAACAAATGTAAAATAAATAAATAAAATAAATAAATAATAAAATAAATTATGTGGGAAAATGTCAAATGCCTTTGAAAGATCTAGGCACTAATGCATTTGCCCAAGTCTTCACTAACTGGACGATAAAATTATACTAAATTCATTGATGTTGATATATTCTTCATGAATCCATGTCGATTAAGGTCAACAATGCACTAAAGGCACCTTCTTTACTTACTCTTGATACTAAAGTCCTTTCAAAGCATTTGCTTAGTAACAACGTCAAACTGATTGTATGGTAATCGGTAATGAGATCATGGGCCCCACACTTATTTATAGGTACAGTATGGGATAACACTGTTTGTTAACTGCATGTTAAACAGAGTAGTTTAGAAACGATCCAGAGAATCAGATAAATTAGAAGTAAAATAGTGGGGATATAGTCAGTGTCAACACTACTATTGATTTATCTTTTTCGGGGCATCAAGGACCATCACTTCATTCATTTTAGGACACTTCTTGTTAGATTTATTAGGGATTACACTTGTAACTGGAACAAGATTTTGAGATGACACCAAGGGAAAGCACTAATTTTCTCTGCTTTGTTTTTACTATCCTAGAGAATATTTCCAGTCTTAAGAATAGGGTTTACTCTATTATTCCTGACACTGATGACATAACCATAGTATTTTGTAATGTCAGTATTGCTGGTAAATGTTCCTCATTAGTAACTTTGGCTTTCCTGCTTGATAATTCTAAATGTGCATATGCCTGTTAAATGCTATTTAATGAACTTGAACCATATGTTTAAATGAATAATAATTTCCTTTCTTTTCCTAAATAGTTTGAAAAGTTTCTTATTCCACCACAGTGGCAATGTGTGCTTCAAGCCAACTGACTTAACTTTTTTCTGCATATATAACAATTGTAAACAATTAGTTTCAAACACATGCCAATTCAAAATTGGGTTATTCTGGTATATAGTAGCCCAATTTAAATTGTGTATCTTATGAATAAGTTTATAATCACAAACCTCCATGCATCCATAGATTGTCACAACAGTTTCTGAACATTCACATTGGTAGCTGTAGTAAATTCAAAAGCTGAAACATCCAAATTTCCTAGTAGATCAAGAGATAAAATATTATGAATTTGCAGATGACTGCAAACTGGGAGCCATTATTTAATCCCCAAATTATGTGGATACTCTACAAAAGGGCCTTACAGAAACAAATGCTTGGTGCCAGAGCCATGGGCTCAAGCTCAATGCCAAGAAATGTATAGTTATCCCCTTTGGGAAAAAAACATGTACCCATGAATTACCACATAGGTGGCAGTACACTAAACACCGAAAGTGTGTTAAGAGACTTATGGACACAGGTGGACAGTGGTCTCACCTCCGATAACCACATTGCCACAACAGTCAGGAAATCCTTCTATGTGGCACACCTCATCACTAAGGGCTTTTCATCCAGAAAAAAGGAGGTCATTGTCCCACTGTACTCATCCCTCATTAGACCCATTATAGAATACAACGCCCCATTTGGTATGTACCTCTCAAGACATCTGCAACAACTGGAAAGGCTGCAGAAATACCTCACTAAAAGAATCACAGACCTAAAGCAGATGCCCTACGCTGACCGCCTTAAAAAACTCCTGCTAAACTCTTGTCGCATATCGTCTACTCAGAGGTGATCTCTGCTTAACATACAAGGCCATGTCAAACCCAGAGCTGTTGGAAATGCTACACTTAAAGAAATCCCAATCCCTCAGAGCCACACGCTCCATGGATCTAAACCTTGTCATCACAATAAACAAAACATGCTGGAGGGATAGGTTCCTGACCCAGAGACTCCCCAGACTCTGGAATAGACTTCCCATACATGTTCATAGGTTCATAGGTTCATACTAGGCTATCTGCCCTGGGGCAATTATAAGCCTAGCCCAATTCTGTATGGCTTACGCCACCCCTTGTTTTGAGTATACTGTGCCTCTGTCTAATAGTGACATGTCAAACAGAGTGCCTCTGTGGCCCTCTTCAAAAGGAACCGTGACAATTGGATGGGAGAAAGGAAATTCACCCTGGGGATCACGTCAGTCACCCTGCTAGACAGAGGTCCAGGGAAGTAAATATTGTGGGAAGAAATATCCAGGGAATTGTTATGGCTAGGCTTGTATAGGCCCTAGGGCTGATAGCCTAGTACCAACCTATGAACCTATAAATGTTACTAAACAACATATCAGTAGAATTATTCTTCCTGGTTGAAGCATCAGTCATTTGTACTAGATTTATGGTTATAAGATCATGGAGTTCATGTTCATTGGAGAGTGGTATTACAGACTCCTAAAACCCAGATAATATTAGCAATATTAGTCTGTGGCCAAGTCCATATGGTTGAAAAAGATGTACAAAAGTAACCCAGCCCAACATTAGGGTAAGTGTGTAACATTCATTTTCTGCTCATGCAGAGCTAACATCTCAAGCAGTATGAAGGTCAGGAAGCTGAATTTTATGCACATGCTCAGTTAGTGGCTAAGGTGCCTGTAGGAGCAGGCAGGAGATGGTGGGAATAAGCGGGTGCTGCTTGCTTGCCCATCCTGGTGAGAGGAACATGGCTGTGGCTTGCCACAGGGGTTGCACTCAGGAAGAGCAGTAGGTTTTACAACCAGTGGAGTTTGAACCTGCCAAGCTCCCATTGTGAAAGTGTAATCACACTAGTAACTAAAATGAACCTGGTGTGCATAGACATGCTTCCCTACAGGAGACAGCGAAAGTGAAGCTCAGAAGAGCTGCTGAGAGGGAGGGGTTTCTTCCACAGAGAGAAGGTAGGTCACAACCCAGAACCAGCAAGCTAGCCCATACTCTACTGCCTGCATCTTGTAAGGGAATGGAGGGTCAGTTGGAAGTTTCAGGCAGAAAGGAATGGGCTGTAGTATAAGGCTCCTCCTTAGGCCAGTAGTGCTCATTTGGTATAGGCAGAGGAGTCATTGGATGAGGTCTTGGCTTCTGAAAACCCAAAGTGGGTTTTGGAGTTAATGTTCCATAAACCTTTGCAAGCCCATATAAATATGATTCTGGCAGCTATAATACTTGCAAGAAAATGTTTGTAAGGAAGTTAGTTGAGTCATAACTTTCATTGTTTTTTGGGAAATTACATACTGTAGCCTCAGATCATTTCCTTGAGCCCTACTTTTGGATATATATTCTTTCTAACACAGTTTCGGTTATACTTTAGAACAACATTCATTTGAACTTCATTTTCTTGAGCTCAGTTGTCAGTTTCTGATAAAGCAGTGTCAGTTTGAGTGCACCTCTTATGTTGTTACGTGACCTTTTAAGTCCTTATATCAAGTAGTAGTACCTTCTTGGAAGGTTAAATATGTCTGAAATTATGAATGGCACTCGTCACTTGTTGATGTTTGTTTGCCAGTTCAGTGTCCACTTTCTGCTTTCTCTTAAAAAGTGGATTTCATACTGCCTGCAGATTACTCAGTTTTGAGAGAACATGTGTAGCATTATTTGTTAGAGTATCATTAATGTGTGTGTTTTTGCAGTTTCCTTCCTTTTCTTCATTTTCTGGGGCACACTTGTAAAAAATAAGACTGTTTTATTCAGAAGTACTTGAAAAAATATAGCACTTCTTAAATGCTGTTCACAGTTTATATTCATTTTGGACCTACAGTTTACTTGATGTCTGATGACAGAATACCTTTGCCACTATAACTCAAAGTTTAAAGCATTTATTTATGTGAAAGAACCAGGCTAATTGTCCAAATACATTTTCAGCATTAAAACTAAATATAATTAGACCCTGTGCCATCCCAGCAGTCTCCTTGCGAATCGATAACATTTTCTATAAATTGGTGTTGGCTGCCTCCTTTCAGTTAACCACATCTCTGTCAATTCTACCACTGTAGGTCGCACTCTGTTCCTTTTAATTTTAAATCAACCTCCCAAAGAACATTGTATTAAAGTGCCATAATGCAGTTCATTTCAAAAAGAACAAATTATTGGCCCACTTAACTGCTTATTTCCTTGTCTGTTACGTATGCTACAGATCCTTCTAAACTTATATTATATTTTTCCGTTTCCACAAAAGGATCGCTTCATACCTATCCCATGCATCCTTACATTTTTTACTGTTTTTCACTGTGCTGGTTCATTAGGAAGGCTGTTACATTCATTCTCTCCCCTTTTCTGTTAAAATTTCTTCCTCTCCTGTAAGCAATCCATCTTATACCTTTAGACTGTGTGTGTGTGTGTGTGTGTGTGTGTGTGTGTGTGTGTGTGTGTGTGTGTGTGTGTGTGTGTGTGTGTGTGTGTGTGTGTGTGTGTGTGTGTGAATCTATGCCTCTGCTGCCTGCTACTCATCAGCCCCATTCTGACCAGTTGGCCCCCCTTGTTGCCCCATTAAGATGGTCAAGGGTTGGCTGAGTAGGACTATCACATAGGCAGCCATCCGAGATAGTTTGAGATTTTATTTGTTTTTCTCCTTCCCCCCTTGTACCCACCCAGCAACAGCCCATAGGTGGAGTGTGCAGCTGGTGTCAGCACTATTCCACCCCCATGTGCTGGACTTCTGCACTTAATCAAAGGCATTTCATAGCTGTTTCTGCAGTTTTCACTGGACAAATCAATTCATGTATGTGCTCTTGAGCATGTATCCCCCAAACCCCAACGATGGGAACATACATCCTTCCTGGATTAGCCGCTGTTCCAATTTGAGTCACCTAGTCCTTAGTCAGGGCTTTATCCTTCAATGTTACCAGCACAGGTGAGATTATGCCTTCTTGTTCTTGTATATCATATTTTTCTGAAAACTGCAGTGTCCCTTCACTTCACTAATTTCAATAACGGACTTACCTCTTGCTTTTCTTTAGCACTATGCACATCAGAATCTTCTATTCTGTCTATTGCTTCTTTTGAAGACAATATATGTAATGCCTGCTGACTTCCTGTGAATTGCTCTTGTCATGTCTTGCTGTTTCCCAAGAAGAGGTCAACACTGAGATCTTACCAACTGTCTATTTAATTTCTCTAAATATTTTGGGTTTCTAATACTATAACAGGAATGGACCACATTCCTAAGTCAAAGCATGATTAAAGTTCATGAAATTAGTATTGTTTCAGTCTTTGATGTCAGCCAGAAGTACTCTTTGCAGCACCCGCAGTGTGCCCAGTGTTGACTCCTTCTGCGATCCATACTCAGTTACATGTATCAGTAACATATCTAAGTATGATTGTAAATTCTTTTTTATAAGACCCATTGCTCCTGGTACTATTGGAACTGTCTGAGTATCCTTTTCCACATTGTCCTCATTTCTGCCTGTAAATCCTGGAATTTTACGACTTTGTGTCTCTCTGTATATAAGACACAGTAGTCACTGGGTGTAGCAATTTCAGTGATCAACGCTACTTTTGTCTTTTTTTTCTGGATTACTATATCTGGCTTTCTTGCATCTACTTTTTGAACTTTTAATAATGGGTGATCCCATGTGATATAAACTTCATCATTTTCTGTAATGCTTTGTGGCTCATGTTTCCAGTGCTTCCCAGCTACTTCAATATTATAATGTATGCATAATCCCCAATGCAATAGTCTTGCCACATTATTGTACCTTTAAGTATACAGTCCTTTTGCCATTAGTGCTTCACACCCAGCAACAGAATGTGCGACTGTTTCCAATTCTGTTTTACAAAACCTGCATTTGTCTGTTTTTCCCACATGTTCAATGGAATTTGTGAACCAACATGTATGTAGTCCACCGTCCTGGGCCGCCAATGTTAACCTTTCATCATTTGGTTTAAATTCACCTCTCGTTAACCATTCCTGCATTTGGTCCTGATTGACATGAGGTTGTTCCAAGAGTTTTCTGTACTTGCAACTATATTTATGCATTTTCCACATTTTTAGCCTTCTCATCTGATCCTTCACCTTATTTTCTTTATTTGTTTTGTTTTTTGGGCACATTCAGTTGCTGTCTGATTTTTATCTACTGCTGGTTTGAGTTCCATTCCCACTTGACATCGATAGACTTCTGCTAAACTAAGCAGGGAACTCACCTTAGACTTATTCTCCTCATGTTTTAAAACTTTCACTATGTTTGGACCTTGTGAGGTCAGCAGATATGTATGCAGTCCTATGATTGCAGATCTCTGCATGAAATAAATTTCGAGGCGACCCATACCTCCTTCAGAACGGAGAATGTTCTTTTTTATCACATTCCTGTCCCAGCTGATATTTTCTTAGTGTTGCAGCTTTCCTGCTTTAAAGGTTGCTTTTGCACATTTATCAAGAGCAAATGACATTCTTTTATCATCTGAGAAAGTTTTGATTACTTGTGCTTTCAGTTCTTCATCTGACGAACTGTACAGTATTAAATCATCCACAAAAACAAGAGAATTCCTTGTACTTTGTTCTTTTCTGGGAGCCAGATTGTAGACAGGACCTAATCTGTTAAGTAGACAGTTTAATGGATTAAGAGCAAGACAAAACAGCAGTGATGACAAAGAATCACCCTGAACTATCCTCCTTTGAATTTTTATCTCTGGAATTATAGTCCATTGTCATGGCTTAACTGCAAAGTGGTTTGCCACTGTTTCATGGTTGCTGTAATGTAATTGATCAGTGTAGGGTGCATCTTATACATTTTTAAGCACTCTTATCCATGAATGTAGGATACTGTCAAATGCTTTTTTATAATCTATCCATGCAATACTTAGATTATTGTATTTTATTTATTTTACTTTACATTTGTTTACTGGGAAATCTGACTGGGCAGTGCCCATTTTCAGTGGAGGCCCAGGGAGAAAAGCTCAACTTACAAAAGTACATGCAATAAGACATCAATTGACAATAGTAAAAACACATGAAATAGCTTAGATAAGGCAAATATCAAATCACATAAAATTTCTAAGGGAATACATTACATAAAAGTTAGTTAAGAAGGTAATAAAAGTTATAATGTACAAGATGTAGTTTTATAGTTGAATAAAATATAGTAATAGTTTATCTAAGCTTATCTTGATAGAGGTATGTACATTTTTGCAGTAGAAAGACCAGTAATGAACAAGGTTAAGACATCACGAGTACTCAGTACAATACATATTACTACTGTGAGTGCATACAGAGAACTAAGACGAGAATCAGTGGGTGTTTATTAGTGAGAGTATGAAATGCAAAGAGACCAATCTAAGAAGGTGTACATATCTTAATGTAGAGAGGGGAGAGAAATGGATAATCAAGGTTAGCCTGAAGTGTTACATGAACAGAGCCAATTGTCATTAAGGTGATATTTTAGTAGTTTTTTTTTGTGTGTTGGGTTGGTAGTAGTCTGAGTGGTAGAAGGTAGTAAATTCCAGGCTTTGGCTACATCGAAGGAATAAAAAGAGTCTCCAGCAGTATTTGCTGTTTTTGTGACTAGTAGCAATGCTTTGTTTGCAGAGCGAAGAACATGTTGCTTAGAATATAAATGCAATATGTGCAGGAGAGCAGGAATTTTCTCGGGCTGATATAATAGTTTGTGGTTCATGGTGAGTTAATTGTAAGTAAGGAGATACGGCAATTTTAGCCAGGAGAGTTTTCTAAGATTAAACCAGTGGTGAGTATTGTAAAGGGAACCTGTAGAAAATGTTGCTATTTTGTTGTAGCATTTTTCTAATTTTTCTGTGTCAGACTTTTTTAGGTTTGTGAAAATTGGTGAGGCATAAAGGAGAGTTGACAGCAGATGGGTCCTAGCAGTAGCTTCTCTAGAGCTGTCTGTTAGGAGATTTATATTTCTGTATAGGTATCCCAGTTTTTTATGAACTTGGGAGGTTGGCAATAATGGTCAAGGTGTTTACCTTACAGACACAAGATGCAGGGTTCGATTCTCACATAGGGTATCTGGCTAGGCTTAAAATGACCCACAAGGGCAGTTAGCTTAGTACTAATCTATGAATCTGTGAATCTATTTATATATATATATATATATATAAGTCAAATCTCAGCCTGTTGTCTATTAGCACTCCTAGAAGTTTTGTTTGAGCTTCTAGGCAAATTATTGTATTCTTCCCCTTTTTACAGTTCTCCATGACTTTATTTAACAACCTTTATTCTGTATGACTTTCTTTTTTTACCCTTTTGTTCTATTGCCACAACTGAGTTTTCTTCCAAAAATGACTATAAACTCTCTTAGGATCAATTCCAGTGTATAGTTTATACATCGTCTGAAGGCAAGCTGTTGGTCTATAATTTTTAGGATAGCTTGCAGATTTGCTCTTAAGGAGGAATATTGTTTTGGAAAGCCGGAAGAAGAAGATTGTTTTTCCTGTTGTTAACCAGGTTGGCATCTGTTCAGGGTGCAGTTATAAATAGTTGTTACTCATGGTTATATCTTCATGTAAAGATGTTAATACTTTTAGCCAGAGGTTGTGTACTGCATCTGGGCCTGGGGTTTTCCAGTTAGGAGCTTTTCTTCATTTTGTTTCAATTTCTCTGGCCATTACTTCATTCCATTTCATATCCTACATTTGAATGTCTTATTCTTTTTTTTTACTTGTTCTGTCCATCAGCATCTTTCTTATGTTCCACAGGATCGTCATAGATATTTCACCAAAATGTATCTATTTCTTCTTTTTTGGTGGCTTCAATTCCTTTTGCTTTGTTTTCCAGTTTTCTATAAAATGTTTTGGGTCAACAATAAATTGCTTATGTTGTACTTTTCCTTTATATCTATGTGCATTTATTCTACGTTTTTCGGCCTGTGCTGATATCTTTAGTTTATTATTTGCAGTAGTGTATGATAGAAGGTGATCTTTTCTTATACTGCCCATTGCTTTTATCACGTCTATCTTTCTGAGTATTTTTGTTGATCTGTTCTCTCTTCTGTACTCTTCCAACAACAACACTTTTTGTCTTAAGTGCTTTATAGTTTTCTATATTCAATACTTCTGTGATGGCATTTGATTTCTCCCATTTCCTTTCCTTACTGTGCTGTGTTTTTGTTGTAAGACTTTATCTGTTATTAATTTAGCTGCACAGTGATATATATTCTATTTACTACTGTTATATTGCATCAGTTTCTATGAACAGTCCTAATTACTGTGCTCATTTGTTTTATCAAATGTCAAATATTTTGGGTCTTATTGACTTTCTGAAGTCTGTCTCTTTCATTGATCTTAATATGTCTGTCCATCTCTATCAAATCAAGTAAGTCATTCCTTAGATCATTTCCTCTAAACTGGCACATTCTTTGTTCTCCATTTCCTGTGGGCATTCCACAGAAGGTTCCAGAGCATCTATTGTGCCATATCCTGCTCAATTTCATCCAGTGTCATCTGCTGCTCTTTCACATGGGAACTCACTATCCTATCACTCCACACCATTGTCTTTGTCAGAGTTGTCACAATTCCCTGTTCATTCCCTTGCCTTACAAATCCAATTGATCTTTTATACTGGTTTCCTACTGAAAGCTCCAAAGTATCTTCACATGGCAACTGATCTGATGTTTCCTGCTCTACTGTTTTGTCCTTAATTAGGGGATTCATTATTCTATTCTGCTGTGGTGTTGTCAGTTGTTTATTTGACATTTGGTAACCGGGAAAGTCCAACTGGGTCAGAAACCCATTTTCAGCGGATGTTCAGGGAGAAAAGCTCCAGTAGAAAAATATTGTAAGGATATGAGCAAACATAAGCTTTGCATTTAGTATAAAGTTTGCAAATACAGATAAGTGCAAAACAGACAGCTGATGTTTATATTATGTTTAGCATAAAACTTTCAAAAGAACAAGCAAGGGTAGTGGCAGTTTTACAGAAAGATTTGAATTGGGGAAATAAAATAAGCATGTGTGTATGGAAGTGTAAGATGGGCTTTGCACGCTAAACGTGTTATGAAATATGTACCAATCTCCTAAAAGGATTAGTGGAAGAAGAATAAGGAGTTATAAGGGAGTTTAGAATTAAATAGCACAGGGGAGCATAAAAGAAGAGATGAGATATAAGGAAGTTTAGAATTAAATAACACTGGGACACAAGCAGTAATCATATGGGATATAAAGGACAAATGCATTGGTTGAGAAACCAGAAATGTTATGGAGAAAGTTTTGCAGGAATCATAGAAAGTCTAATTTTTCTAGAGACAAACAGAGTCTAAGGTGGAGAAAATATAGGGGGAGGTGAAATGGGGGTGGGAAGAGTGGGGGGGACAGGAAGGTTGAGTGCATATTCAAGAAGGCGAGAGTAGGAATAAAAGTGAAAACAAAAGAGTAGAGGCAGGGCAGAGGAGGAGATATGGGAACTATAAGGAAAACAAGAGTGTGGGGGGGTAAAATTGCTTTGGAACAAGGGCAGATACCTATTTTGAAGAGGAAGTTTTTTAGTGTGTGTTTAAAGCTTTTGTGGTTTGATATGGTCTTATATCTGTGGGTAAGTCATTCCAGAGTTTCATGACTGTGTAAGAATAGAGACAATGGCCAGCCTTTTTGTTTGGTCTGTACAAGGTTAATAGTTGTTTATTTTCAGATTGGAAAGCTCTGGTAGGTATAAAAGTTTGGAGAATATAGTTTAATGCAGGACAGTTTTTGAGGTGGTTTATAAATTTGTGGGTTGTGGTTAGTTGTCGATAGTTTAGGTGATGCTGAAACTCGAGCCAGTTGAGGGCCTGGGGAGCAATGCAGTGGTAATAAATTTTCTACACTAAATCGTTCACTTCGCCGGTAATCCATAACCTCATTTTCTGTTTCTTTAACTTCTCCATTACTAATCCTCCTTTCTACTTTCCCTCTTTGTCTTCTTATTTTTTTTCTATTGTAACATTTTCCATATTCAGATGCCTTGCCTATATTTCTCTTGAAATATCTTTGTTGGTGCTCTTTTTGTAATGATTAATTTTGCTTTCTCCTTTGCATAAATATTGCACCACAGTAAATCTTCTTTTTCTTTCCCATGTCCATATTTCTAATTCAGATGTCTCCTGCTCCTCCTGTTTCTCCTTACTTGGGGAACTCACTGTTCCATCATGCTGTGATATAACCTGTGTTAGACTTTCTACAATAAATCCTTCATTTTGCAGGTATTCCATGACTTCTGCTTCTATTTTTTTAACTTTTTCTTTACTAATCTTGTGTTCTGCATCCCCCTTTTGTTATCTTATTTTTTGTATTGTGAAATTTTCCATATCCGGGTGCCTTTGCCTGTATTTCTCTTCAAATATTTTTGGGGATGCTTTTTTTAATTGATTTGTCTTTCTCATTTGCAAAAATATTGCACCATATCAGATCTCTCTTTCTTTCCCTTGTACATATTTCTTTTTTATACTTTTCAAAAATCTCTAGATTTTGTTTTTTATATTTTCACACTTTCTCAATTGCTTCTTTTGTCAAATGGCCCAATATTTCTTGGCCTGTATAATGTTTTTCATGAATCTGTTGTATTAATGATCACAAATTTGCATTTGAAGCTTTTAACAGTTTTTCTTGTTCAAGTATTTTTCTTTCCTCTAATTTTTCTCTTAATCTTTTTGTATGTCTTCTGTCTGGAAATTCTGGGCTTCTTGCATAATTTCTTTGTTATCCTCAATAGTACATTCTGTCATCTTTATGGCTCAGTTTTTGTGATTTTTGTGGGCTACTACTACCTTCTATAGTGAGGGGGGGAGGGGTCCTCTCCCTGAGCCTGGCCTAACCCATTGTAGGAATGTTTCTGTGTCTTGAGGATTCTACATTCTCATTTTTTTCCAGTCCTGTAACCAGTGCGCCTACCAGGATTGGGCACTTTTTTATCCTGAGACTTGTGCAGCCAGCTGTCATTTTTATTTTTAACCTTCTGTGCATGATGTATCCTATATAAAATACAGTCTATATATCAGTGACGCCTTGGTGAGATTTTGTAAAAAAAATAGGGCCCACCTTGTGAAGATACTCACCATGACTTGAGGTTGAATTCAGTTCCAGCAATACCACTTTCCTTTGCTTGCTGATTTTATCATCTCTCCATTTGGATCCCAAATATATATGATGTCTGCTGCCTTCCTGTGAATTGCTTTTGTTGTGTCCCAAGTAGATGTCTTCAGCATTCAGATCTTACCAACTGTCTACTAAGAGAGATTAACAGTGTTGTTTACTACTGATTATATATTTCTAATGCACTGATTGAATCCAGTGCTGCTCTCTAACATTGCTGTCTTACTATTATGACCTCTGCGTTGAACTTTACTACTTTTGTTATCAAGTAGTCTGTTATTTTGTTTGGAGTTTAAGAGCTACATTGTTCTGCATTATTGCAATGAATTTAAAATGCCATCATTTATATTTTCTTCCCATCTGTTGCAAATTTGTTATAATTATTTCTTTGTCTACTTGAGTATTGTTCCTACTTATTGTATCTGCATGGTGAGGAAATGTGATATATTTTGCCTTCCATAACTTCTGCATTAATATTTATAAACACAGTGGAAAATACCACACCCAGTTCTGGCCCTGTTGTTTTTCCAATGGAAGCAAACCTTTATTCTGAGTTGAATTAATTCACTGTTACTCTGCGTTCCTGTTTTACAACCATTGTTTTGTCAGTGCTACTGTGCTAGCATCCCTGCCAGTTTGTACTATAACATTTTATGCAATACTGCATTACGTGAAGTTTTAAAGTGTAATGGAATACGTAGACAACCCCCTGTCAGGTACATATCCCTTTATTAACCACTCAGATAACTCTGTAAGGACTGACACAACATTTATGCTGTGATCCTCACTGCCTTGGACTGTATGTACCTCTTGTTTCTGTGTGTCCTGCTGTTACTTTCTTTGCCGGTCATTCTGGAATTTTCTTTATAGTTGGCACAGGTTTGTCTTCTCACTGTGTTTGTAGCAGTACTCAGCATTACTAAACAGAAATGTTAATTTCAACACTTCAGCATCCTCATTTTTCACTGACCCCCCCCCCCAAACACAGAGACACACACACACACACACACACACACACACACACACACACACACACACACACACACTCTGCCAGCAGTATCCATTTCATTTAGCTTTAGTATACGCTGAGGCTTTCTTTGCTGCACAATGCATTTATTAAAAAGGTTTACTTATGTTCCCAATGATTTGGCTGTTTCCTTCAGCTTGGGCCTTTTTCCTGATGGCGTAGTTAGATGTAAAGGTACAGTAAATGCATGTATCCCTTGTCAAGAGGTACATGTTTTTTATTTGTTTCTATCTTATGCATGTACTTTATCTATACCCTGTGCACATAATCATCTCCCCAACCAGTCATCCAATCAGAAACACTACTGTAAGACTATTTCGTTTCAGTTAGTTTAAAACAGAGACATGCCAACACAAAGCATGCACACACACACACACACACACACACACACACACACACACACACACACACACACACACACCCTCACACATATACACACATTGCACATTCTAAAAGTAAACATTAACACCCCTGCAGCAGTTACCATACAAATCAAACCCCAGAACACATATCTGATTTTTCATTAAGAAAAGTAAGCAGAACCAGTACAAATTAAAAAAAATAAAATAAAACATCCACCCAGAAAATGGCAATGCTAGAAAAATGGTCCCAATTCAAAATAAGTAACTGCCTTAAAACATTACTAAATTGTAAAACTAGTGTATCCCAACATGCCCCTCCCACTGTAACTAAAGCAATAGCAAAAGCTTAGCTCATACCTTGAAAAGATATGTTATAAATTACCTCAGTAATGGAGCATTAGACCACCCATGTGATGGCCCCTTCATTAAAACCTAATAAAATAGGTTATGCCCTAGAAGATAAGCCATGTAAATAACATATAACAACTGAAATTAATGAGAAATTCTTCAATCTAAAAACATTTAAACTAGATAAATGCACTATGTGCAAGTCTGCTTCATGTTACACATGAAATATCTCATGCTGTGATATTATTGAACTTAAGTCCTTGACGTGATTCTTCCATTCATCTCAAAATGCATGCACAGATCTTACAGTACATGATAGTTCAGTGGTGCCTTGGGCCTGCTGCTAGCAGCTTTAACCCTTTTGACTATGTCACATGTCCCTACAACTCAAATGCAGGGGTTGCCAGATGAGTGACCACATCAGCCCTGGGCATCAACAGGTCCAGCCAACCCACCTCGAGAGACAGAAACACGAGTAAGACAAAAAACTATTAATTCCACAACGCAGGACCTGGACAAACCAAAAGGGCATCCAACAAGCAATACCTAATGTAAAAACTTTAATGTGATATTTTGTAGCGCTTTTCGTCTGCAAAGTATGCAGACTTCCTCAGAAAAACATTTTAAAAAGTTCCAAACACTCCTTATAAAAGAGTTCAAGTAATCACAATTACCTGATTGATAAGAACAATCAGTTTAACAAACAAGTTAAATAGTTAAACAATTAAACCATAAATAACCATAGATACGGCTCATTCAACAAGTTGACTCCCCCATCTTCTTAAAATAAAAATAAAAGTAAGTTATAATACCTAACTGCAACTTTTTTTTAAACTCCTAAATACAGGCCACAAAAGATCATATGTTAGTAAGTAACTTACTAGTATTAAGCGTGTATGCTAAAATGATATAAAATCAGTAAAGTACACTCAAAACAACTTAAAATAACAAAAATGTCCTAAACAACGTAAGCTAGTAATAGAATACAACTCATACTTAATTCACTAGCGAACATGTGTACGTACAAATAATAGATGCAAAATTAATTTTATATACTGATACTACGCATTGCTCTATTAATATATATTAATTCTGGTAGTAATTGCGTTCAAAGGTATAAATGATACCATATATAAACTGTGTATAAGATCGGTTGTGTTAATTGTGTCATGAAAATTTAATATTAAACCCGTCCTTGAGTCATCTCTGCAAACTTCTGAGTTTTAAAACACTAGTAATTGAACACGATTCATTCAACCCTGGGAATTCTTGTAATTGTTGTATGAACAAGAGGGGTGCCCCATTACCCCTACTATTAGATGAATCAGAACTTAAATTGCAAATTAGACTAAATGCGTACTCATTCCCAGGGTTGAATGAATCGTGTTCAATTAGTAGTGTTTTAAAACTCAGAAGGTTGCAGAGATGACTCAAGGACGGGTTTAATATTAAATTTTCATGACACAATTAACACAACTGATCTTATATACAGTTTATATATGGTATCATTTATACCTTTGAACGCAATTACCACCAGCATTAATATATATTAATAGAGCAATGCATAGTATCAGTATATAAAATTAATTTTGCATCTATTATTTGTACGTACACACGTTCGCTAGTGAATTAAGTATGAGTTGTATCCTATTACTAGCTTACGTTGTTTAGGACACTTTTGTTATTTTGAGTTGTTTTGAGTGTACTTTACTGATTTCATATAATTTTAGCGTACACGCTTAATACTAGTAAGTTACTTACTAACATATGATCTTTTGTGGACTGTATTTAGGAGTTTAAAAACCACAAAGTTACAGTTAGGTATTGTAACTTACTTTTATTTTTATTTTAATAAGATGGGGGAGTCAACTTGTTGAATGAGCCGTATCTATGGTTATTTATGGTTTAATTGTTTAACTATTTAACTTGTTTGTTAAACTGATTGTTCTTATCAATCAGGTAATTGTGATTACTTGAACTCCTTTATAAGGAGTGTTTGGAACTTTTAAAAATGTTTTTCTGAGGAAGTCTGCATACTTCGCAGACGAAAAGTGCTTCAAAATATCACATTAAAGTTTTTACATTAGGTGTTGCTTGTTGGATGCCCTTTTGGTTTCGCCAGGTCCTGCGTTGTGGAATTAATAGTTTTTTGTCTTACTAGTGTTTAAGTTTTTATGGCTTCAGGATCTGCAGTTAGCCCTAGCGGCTTTTCAACGAATGCAACACCTGAACTCCTGAGGAGCTGTGATAGTGCTGCTGTTGCAGCACCAGCTTTGTTAAATTCTGCAAATAATGGTTCTTTACTTGACTCTCTCTTAATGAGAATGGACTCCCTGTGTGCCAGACTGGATTATCTTGATACACAGCAGCGGGCCTTGAAGGACCTGCTACATCCTCTTATGGACAGTAATTCCTGCGATAATTTACCGTGGCTTGTCAACCAAGTAGGAGCGACTTCACCACCAATGCTAATTGAAGGTGATTCTGTAACTTTAAACCTTAGTTCCAGCTTACGGAACAGACCAGCAGTGTCGAGTTCACCTATGGGAGATGTAACAGGGGCTGTTATTAACGTAGCCCTGGATTTAGGTGCCCGACAAACTGGGGATAACAACTTGAGTTCTAACACGCACCATGGAACGCAAGAACTAAGAAATCCTGCAGCCGGGCCTGATGACAACAACTATACAGGCTTACCATTACTGGATAATTGGTTAGCTGAGGGTTTTGCTTTTTTTCTACCTATGAACCCGGACAGTCAACAGTCCGGACTAAACAGAGGTAACAACTTAGAAGTAAATTCTGTTCCAGATATTGTTTCTAAACTTAAAACCTTTGATAGTTTACTAGTAAAACTTAGGAAATTACAGCTTGAAATTTCCTACTTCTGTGAATGCTTGGCACGGAAAGTTGTACCCAAAGGTTTAAGGCATTTTCAGTTTCCAACAGGGTTGGTACCTAACTCTGTATTCCATCATGAATTAATTACATTATTTGACCGGCAAGGTGCTGAACTACTGGAATTAATGATTAATCACTACTCTGTGTGGGTGAATGATTTGAGTAAACAAGTGTTGGATTTGGACTTGAGTATTAAACTGCATAATGAATTTGCAAGATATAAGTATGAATACAGTCGCACGTTTAACAGCATTGATCAATATTTGGAGAAACTTAAATGTAATAAAGTAAAGAAGCTTGAACGTGACTGTAAAGCTTATGCGGAAGGCAGTGCCTACCCTACCCCATCAGTGTCACAAATTTGGCAAGGTTCGTTTGATTTGCAGAAATGGCCTTTAGACAATAATGGGGTCCCTTTGCCAAATAATCCAAACCCACATGCTAAACGGCAATCCAACTCCAATGACACAGCACAGGGTACTAATGGTAGTTCGGACTACATCAATGTCCAACCCGAGTCAGAAGTTAGGAGGAGTGAAAGACTCCAGAACCGTAATCAACAACATAACAATGAAGGGCAGCAGAACTTTAACCAGAATTTTCAGGACAGCAGCCGATCTGGGGCAATTCCCAAACAACGAAACAATTTTTATCCAAACAAAATGAACAAACAGAAGTCCAGGAAACGCAGAACTTGACAACTTCTCTTGTCCTAACCAAGAGTACACTTGAGGGCTTGACTGAATACAGCGTTGACCATGACAACAATGGTTTGAGTAGGAATTTAATTCAAACTAATGATGACTTTAATGTCAAATTAGTTGTAAACCATGATGAAAATGATGTCCATTATATCTGTATGGACACAACACCTGTTATTATCACTAACTCCACTGGTGACTTTAAAGTTTACAACTTTTCCTCTGTCTTAATTTCTACTGACATAGCTGATTTTTTGTCCAAAGGTCACACATATGTTCCTAAACAAAAGTTTGATATTGTTAGAGATATTTTGGATGTTAAAGTTTATACACGGAAATTGAACTTCAACTTGATGTTAGGAGGTAGTTTAGATTACACAAACACTAATCCATTTAGAATTCCCAGCACCTTTAATCTTCCTTTGCATCCACTAGTACAAACTTTTGAACAGATGTGTGAATTAGACTTAAGATGGAGATTTGACTATTTTTATGGTAACAACAATGACTGTACTAGTAATATAGAACGGAAACATTTAGAGTACATTAAGACGCACAACATCCGGATTTGTAAACCAGACAAGGGTGGGGGTGTAGTAATATTTGACAACAATGACTACTTTGAACGTATGTTAAACCTCTTGGACAACACCTCATATGAATTAAGCTCTAGATCTGAAGTCAATAGGGCGTACAGTATCATTAGAAACAGCATAGAGGACATGTTCATTGAGGGTAGAATACATCAAGAATTCTACAACTTCATGACTACCTCATACCCTAGATTTCCATACCTGTTTGGTATACCTAAAATCCATAAGAACTTGGAGAATCCCCCTATGCGACCACTAGTGGATGGACGTGGTTCCCCAACTTATGCATGTGCAAAGATTGTGGATTCTGTTCTGCAAAAATACTTGTTACATGAACACCAGATATGTAAAGACTTATGGTCCTTCCTAGGGAAGATAGACGAGATTGAGTTTGACACTAGCCACAGTTTTTCTTACGGTTGACATAAGGGATTTGTACACATGTATTCCTCAAGACATAGGAATAGAATGGGTGAGCCTTATGTTGAAGAAAAATGGAGCTACTGTTGGAGAAATTTCTCTTGTCATTGAACCCCTTGAAATAATACTGCTTAACAACTACTTTATGTTAGGTGACAATTTTTATGTACAGAAGGTTGGGGTTGCCATGGGATCCCCTTGCGGGGCCAGTATAGCCAATTTGGTTATGGCCCATTGGGAGAGGGAGTACGTCTTTTGTAAGGACACATTGATGTCACACATAGCGTTTTATACACACTACCTAGATGATATTTTTATCGTACTTAAGGGTGACATCACGGTTGGCAACATGTTGTTAGATTCATTTAACACTTCCACTGACTTTCTTCGCTACATTTCAACATACAGCAAGGAAGCTATCGCTTACCTTGATATTTGGTTAGTTAAAAACATTGAACTAAAAACTTATGTGGCTTGTGTCCATCGGAAAAACACATACTCGAACTCCTTTCTACACTTCACTAGTTGTCATCCCACCTACCAGAAATGTTCGGTTGTCAAAGGTCAGCTTGTTAGGGCAGCCTGCATAGTGAGCTTGAATGATGATTTTCATCGGGAGTGTGAACTATTAAAGAGTATGTTCATACATAGAGGTTACCCATCAACCCTAATAGATAACTTGATTGATGAAGTTAAGAACAAAGGGTTGAATGGGACATTTAAACCAATACTAAACATCAAACTAGTTGCACCAGACAGTGGAGTTAACTTAGATGTCACAAACACGCCTGGTCCGATTTATCCATCCAGTAAGACTACTAATATTAAGAACTTGGGACCTAGGCTCATTATGACATATGATATGTATAGTTATTACTGTATAGATATCATTTGTAAGAATTGGGGTTTATTTAAAAGTAACCCCATGGTCTACAGTAAAGTAGGAGTACATACAGAGGTAACTTTTAGGAAAGGAAAAAATCTGAAAGCGATTTTAGAACAATCTAGTGTTACTGTGTCGAGGACACCTGGCATGTTTAAATGCCAAAATTGTAACCAGTGTAAGTACATCGTAGAAAGTAATAGATTTATAGTGCAGTACAAGGAATATAAATTGAGATGTAGAGCCAGTTGCAACTCAAAAATAGTTGTTTATCTTGCTTTGTGCCAGAGGTGCCTCATGTTTTACGTGGGTAAAACGGAACGGAGACTACGAGAAAGAGTTTACGAGCACCAGTATGCCATTTTGAAGAAGAAACAGGAGAACACACTGGCCAAGCATATTTGTAGTTACACTGAACACAGTTTTAAGTTTTTAGTTATTGATCAAATACTTGAAAGCAAGAGGGGTGCCCCATTACCCCTACTATTAGAAGAATCAGAACTTAAATGGCAAATTAGACTAAATGTGTACTCATTCCCAGGGTTGAATGAATCGTGTTCAATTAGTAGTGTTTTAAAACTCAGAAGTTTGCAGAGATGACTCAAGGACAGGTTTAATATTAAATTTTCATGATACAATTAACACAACTGATCTTATATACAGTTTATATATGGTATCATTTATACCTTTGAACACAATTACCATCAGAATTAATATATATTAATAGAGCAATGCGTAGTATCCGTATATAAAATTAATTTTGCATCTATTATTTGTACGTACACACGTTCGCTAGTGAATTAAGTATGAGTTGTATCCTATTACTAGCTTACGTTGTTTAGGACACTTTTGTTATTTTGAGTTGTTTTGAGTGTACTTTACTGATTTCATATAATTTTAGCGTACACGCTTAATACTAGTAAGTTACTTACTAACATATGATCTTTATTTAGGAGGTTTAAAAACCACAAAGTTACAGTTAGGTATTGTAGCTTACTTTTATTTTTATTTTAAGAATATGGGGGAATCAACTTGTTGAATGAGCCTTATCTATGGTTATTTATGGTTTAATTGTTTAACTATTTAACTTGTTTGTTAAACTGATTGTTCTTATCAATCAGGTAATTGTGATTACTTGAACTCCTTTATAAGGAGTGTTTGGAACTTTTTAAAATGTTTTTCTGAGGAAGTCTGCATACTTCGCAGACGAAAAGTGCTTCAAAATATCACATTAAAGTTTTTACATTAGGTGTTGCTTGTTGGATGGCCTTTTGGTTTCGCCACACCTTGAGAGACAGTCCAACTAGGAACCTCCGTGCTCTCCTGGGCTCAATTTGTTGTCTTTTAGTTATTAAAGAAATGCCTTCCCTTGCCAACCTACTCAAGACAGCTTCAACTTGAATAGACTTGGTATTTCAGTAGAGTAAGGACTATAAAAATGCAGATACGCTAAGAAGGGCAGGAATAAGTTTAAAGACATTATGGAAATGGTAATAGGACAGCTTTATTACGATTGCAGTTAGCTGCATTGCTGTGTTTCTGTAAAGGTCCCTAGGATATCCTCCTGAGGCCTGACAGGAACTGTGTACTCAAAACGAACACAGACCTTAATGCAAGAATACGGATAAATTATAAATATGAGCAGGTTGGGGGGGTGGCCTAATGGTTAAAGTGCTTGTCTTACAAACACAAGGTATAGGGTTTGAGTCTCCCAAGGGATAATTGGCTAGGCTTAGAATGGCCCGCAAGGGCAGTTAGCCTAGTACTAACCTATGAACCTAAGCATGGAAAAAACAAAGAAAATCAAATTCTGTTTTAGCATGCAAAAATTCAAACGTGCAACTAGGTAAATAAAAGCCTCGATAATGAGTACCACTGCCAAATGCAAGGGTTTGTAGAAGGCAGTTGTTATGCAGTCGTAGTGAAGTATCTGTGCATAATTAATGAAGTGATGGACAACACGGGAAGTGCACAAGACAGATATGCATCTTCTGGGCAGTTTGTGAAACAGTGCATGAGCATTCTTCTGTTGGCTAACTTTTTATGTAGCGTTATCCCTGTAACTCCAGAAAATAAAACAAGAACTTTAAAATTATTTTTAAAATTAA